>NC_091448.1:6683626-6996986 GCF_964237555.1 Oryctolagus cuniculus | reverse complement strand
ACCCGAATGGAGTTCCTGGCACTTCACTTCAGCCTGGCCCAGCCCTAGCCACTGGGGACATCTGGGGAGTTAACCAGTGGGTGCAAGATCTCTCTATCTCCTTCCTTACCCCCACCGACCACCTTTCAAATAAATAAACCTTTTTTAAAAATAGCTTGAATCCACCTTGGGGATGTGTGAGTTTAATTTCCTTTAAAATGAACACGTGGACTACGCCAGCCTAGAAACTCAAAAATCCTTGCTTCCCTCCCTCCCAGTGACTGCTCAAAATGGAGAAATTTCTGCAATGAAACTGAGAACGTAACAGTCCGTAGTGACCCAACAATGTGGTTTCTTTGCTCAAAATGTGGGAGCCGTGTACATCACCCTCCTCCAGGGCCTCGCTGAGCGAGACACGATGCACACTTCTGAGTGTGGACAAAAGGCTCCCTAACGACTTGACCAGAACCACAACTTCCCAGAGTCCCCTGCTCCAGGAGATGCTCTGCGGGAGGGGGCTCCAGGACGAATGTGTTGGGTAACGTCCGTGTGTAGGCAGACAGGAACTCAGAAATCCCACAGCAAGGGCTACGGCTTTGTCCACTCCTGCACCCCCATACGTACTCGGCTCTGTATAAAAGTGATTCACAGTCAGCAGAGGAGGCTTGAAGGAACCATTTTCAAAGCGATCCCATTCTGTGTCCACGCTCAGACTACTCGGCAAGGTACCTCTCACGCAGGAACGTGCTCCTGTTACCCAGAGCGGGAATCGGCGGCTGGAGCTCTTAGCTTCAAACAGTCAGCATTTTCACAAAGAAAGGTCTGGGTTTATCACCTTCAAAGATGATTCAGTAGAATTTATCATGCAGGCACACACGCACATCTACATACACACACATCTTTTTTTTTTTCTTGTAGTCACAGCGGCTAAAGATTGTGAGAACCAAGCAGGTAATTATTCTATTAAAAAAATCCTGCCCCCTTTCCTTTATCACAACTCAAAAACGTAGAAATTAAAATTCCAGCCCTTCTATTACAATGCTGGAGAAGAGATTTTTATCACAGCACTATGGGGAGAAAAGGCTGGAATCTGGCTCATCACCAATCTTTACAGCTCTGACAGCCAGAAATGATTTTTCTTGACTCTAGGAGAGGGAGGCAGGAGGGGATGACGGGGGAGGGGGGGATGCACAGGCGAGAACAGGTGAAGGCAGAAGAGCCAGCCCTCAGATCACAGCCACAAAGCAGACAGACTGTGCGAGAGGCCTCCCATAAACTTCTGCAGAGAAACCCCAATACAGGGCCAAGGCAACAGCAAACCCAGGGGGAGCTGGAGGGGAGCAGATGAATAAGGCCGGGAAGACATATGCCTGGTATTGACCCTAGAGTTATACAACTTAACTCGGCCTGCACAAAGTCTCGGGTCTGCAGCACTCAGCTTCCAACACGCCTTCTCTCGTACTACTGCGCTCAATTCTCAACATCCTCAATGATGCCAGCAGACGGGGAGCATCACTGTCCCTGCTACGCTACGGCTAAGCCATGTCCCTCCCCAGCACGGGGAGCACCACCGTCCCTGCTATGCTACGGCTAAGCCATGTCCCTCCCCAGCACGGGGAGCACCACCGTCCCTGCTACGCTACGGCTAAGCCATGTCCCTCCCCAGCACGGGGAGCACTACCGTCCCTGCTATGCTACAGCTAAGCCATGTCCCTCCCCAGCACGGGGAGCACCACCGTCCCTGCTACGCTACGGCTAAACCATGTCCCGCCCCAGCACGGGGAGCACCACCGTCCCTGCTACGCTACGGCTAAGCCATGTCCCTCCCCAGCACGGGGAGCACCACCGTCCCTGCTACGCTATGGCTAAGCCATGTCCCTCCCCAGCACGGGGAGCACCACCGTCCCTGCTACGCTACGGCTAAGCCATGTCCCTCCCCAGCACGGGGAGCACCACCGTCCCTGCTACGCTACGGCTAAGCCATGTCCCTCCCCAGCACGTTGGTATGTTGAAGTCCTAAGCCCCAGGGCCTCAGCCTACAGCCGGGTTTAGAGATGAGATCCTTGGTTGGGGGTGGGAGGTGCTAATCAGATATGGCTGGTGTCTCCATAAGGAGAAGCAATTGGGGCCGGTGCTGTGGCGTGGCGGATAAAGCCACTGCCTGCAGTGCCAGCATCCCACTTGGGCGCTGGTTCTAGGCCCGGCTTCTCCACTTCCGATCCAGCTCTCTGTTATGGCCTGGGAAAGCAGGAGAAGATGGCCCAAGTCCTTGGGCCCCCGCACCCACGTGCGAGGTCTGGAGGAAGCTCTCGGTTCCTGACTTCAGATCAGTCCAGCTCTGACCGTTGTAGCCATCTGGAGAGTGAATCAGCGGATGGAAGACTCCCCCACCCTGCAATTCTTTCAAATAAATAAAAATAAATATTTTTTTTTAAGTGTGGTTAAAGATGACCTGAGATGAAAAACACGACACAGCGAGTCTGGTCCTCTCGGGGGGCAGAGGTTCCCTCCACACCACGCTAGTGACACTGTTTAGTGATGGTTTCATCACACACCTGTGCAGGGCTTCAGCATCTAAGAACCCAAAGCAGGAGGCCGGGGGGAAGGATCAGCCTAGAAAACATCAAGGGGGCTTCAGTGTTGGTTTCCTAAGCCAGTTTAGGCCCACCACGTCAATGCCCGGTGATGGAACAAAGACACAGCCCCTGCCACTTCAGCTCCTTACCAGGGAGTAGATAAAAGCCCACTCTACTGGGATCTCACTCACAGAGATCTTTTTGCCAGAGTGTCTTGGCTTTCCATGCCTGAAATACTCTCATGGGCTTTTCAGCCAGATCCGAGTGCCTTTAGGGCTGATTCTGAGGCCAGAGTGCTATTTAGGACATCCGCCATTCTATGAGTCTGCTGAGTGTCTCACTTCCCATGTTGGATCACTCTCCCCTTTATTTATTCTATCGGTTGGTGTTAGCAGATACTAGACTTGTTTATGTGCTCC
The DNA here is from genome assembly GCF_964237555.1 of Oryctolagus cuniculus. Classification (NCBI taxonomy): domain Eukaryota; kingdom Metazoa; phylum Chordata; class Mammalia; order Lagomorpha; family Leporidae; genus Oryctolagus; species Oryctolagus cuniculus. The sequence goes on along the minus strand of NC_091448.1, from coordinate 6,994,012 downwards.
CTTTGACTCTTAGTCCTTTCATTATGATCAATTGTGAACTGAAATTGATCACTTGGAATAGTGAGATGGCATTGGCACATGCCACCTTGATGGGATTGAATTGGAATCCCCTGGTATGTTTCCAACTCTACCAATTGGGGCAAGTCAGCCTGAGCGTGCCTTTCTCTGAAGGGAGGAGAGAACCTCCACTTTGACTATGACCGTGTCTAAACAAGATAAGAATTGGAGAACTCAAGGGGCTTCCATAGCCTTGGAAACTCATGACTGGTGCATAGGGAGATTACTGATGCCATAAACAGGAGTGTCAATTTGTAAAGTCAACAGCAGGAGTCACTGTGCACTTACTCCTCATGTAGGATCTCTGTCCTTAACGTGCTGTACACTGAGGCCTAATGCTATAATGAGTACTCAAACAGTATATTTCACTTTGTGTTTCTATGGGGGTGCAAACGATTGAAATCTTTACTTAATGTACACTAAACTGATCTTCTGTAAAAAAAAAAAAAAAAAAAAAAAGAAATTATCAATTCCCAACTTGACTCTCACTGGGATTAAACATGACAATAGGTCTGATCTGATTTCATCATCATTTAAAAAAAATCATCTATTATTTTTCACTTTATGTTTCTGTGTGGGAGCAAACTGTTGAAATACTTACTTAAGGTATACTAAGCTGATCTTCTGTATATTAAGATAATCGAAAATGAATCTTGATGTGAATGGAAGGGGAGAGGGAGTGGGAAAGGGGAGGGTAGTGGGTGGGAGGGACGGTATGTGGGGGAAGCCATTGTAATCCATAAATCGTACTTTGGAAATTTATATTCATTAAATAAAAGATAAAAAAAAAAAAGAAAAGAAAGAAATTATCAACTCCCAACTTGACTCTCACTGGGATTAAACATGACAATAGGTCTGATCTGATTTCATCATCATTTAAAAAAAATCATCTATTATTTCTCACTTTATGTTTCTGTGTGAGAGCAAACTGTTGAAATCCTTACTTAATGTATACTAAGCTGATCTTCTGTATATTAAGATAATCGAAAATGAATCTTGATGTGAATGGAAGGGGAGAGGGAGTGGGAAAGGGGAGGGTAGTGGGTGGGAGGGACGGTATGTGGGGGGAGCCATTGTAATCCATAAATCGTACTTTGGAAATTTATATTCATTAAATAAAAGTTAAAAAAAAAAAAAAAAGCCCACTCTACCCTTTACCCCGCCTTCTTTCAAACACCCAGCTCAGCCCTGTGCCCGTATTGCTCCCACCCCACCCCCGCACTCTTCTCCAGCTGCGAAAGCCCTGAAACCTGAAAAACCTGTGTGCAGAAGCGCAAGTCCATCCGCTGACCCCCAGGCCACCTGCAGAGCCTGGGCCCACCCGAAGGCCCGGCTGGCCGGGGTATGGGCCCTCTGCCGTGTGTTCAGTGTGTGCACCCCAGCGGCTGGCTGCCCGACGCGGCGGTTTCTTTTTCTTGAATAAATCCACTCTGCCTGCAAACTCGTGTCCTGTCTCCTCTGTTCTGCACCCGTTTTCCTTACACCCAGAATCTACAGGCAGAGGCCTTAAAAATGGGTGGCCAGGAGGATACTTGCGGGGCACTGGGTGTAAGGACATGGACAAAGCACAGTGGCCCCCTCTCCCCACGGGTCAAGGTCTCCCTCACTGCCTCAGCCTGCGGCCCCTCCCACCAGCAGTGCCTTCTCCCACGGGGCTGCTGACCACCAAGGTCGGAAACCTCAAACCACATGGGAACGGTAATCGCCACTCCGGGGGCGGAGGCCAGCAGCTTCCTGCAGTCGCGCGGTTTGCTGGGGCGTCCGGCTCCGACCCGGCCTGCAGAAGGTGGAGCCACGGCCGACCCAGGGCACAGCGGGCAGGGGAGGCTTGGAATTCCCTGAGCTTTTTCCTGCTAAGGAAACAGCATGTGGTGGCCTGCAAACCACGTCCAAAGAAACGCTGTGGCTTTGAGGAACGGATTTGATTTTTTTTTTCTTAAACAGGGCTTTCTCCATGGTACCTTCTCTGCTTGGAGCGCAGTTCATCAGCTTATCTCGGGGACCCGGCAGCTGGGAAGGACCAAAGCTACTTGCTTCTAAAGGAGTGTTTTTCTGCTTCCTGCCGCGATCCGGGGGACTGACATCTTCCTCTGTTTTCTGAGCTTCAGTTCCAGCGCAAACCACCGTGCAGAGACAGATAACATCGCTCTGTGAGCTTTCTAGTGCCAGGGCCTCTGGCCAACCCTCACGTCTCCTCGGGTCCTGAGCCCAGGCAGGGGGCAGGCTGTGGCTGGGGGCTGCGATCTCGTGGGGGAGGCAGGGCCCTCTGCCCAGGCTCTGGGTGGTGGAAGAACTCAGTTTCCCGAAGAGGAAGGACTGAGGTCTCCCTCCATTTTCTTGCTGGTTGGGCCCAGCACTGTGGAGCCGGCATCCCAAATGGGGGAGACTGGTTCAAACACCGGCTGCTCCCCTTCCAATACCAGCTCCCTGCTAATGCGCCAGGGAAAGAAGCAGAAGACGGCCAGGACACCTAGGCCCCTGCTGCCCACGCGGGAGACCGAATGGAGTTTCAGGCTCCTGGCTTAGGCCTGACCCAGCCCTGGCCTGAGCCCCAGTGCTTGCAGCCATTTGGGGAGTGAACCAGTAGCTGGAGGACCTCTCTCTCTCTCCCCCTCTCTCTCTGTAGCTCTGCCTTTCAAAAACATAAAGGAAGAGATGCCAAACGAGACCGGGGTGTCTCGGGGTCGACGCCCCAAGTTCCACTAATAACCGACCTCACCTTCCCATGCCAACTCTTGTTTGTGACCCTGGGGGCTCAGACTGGATGGCCCCTGAGGGCTACAAACCCACGGCATCCTACTTCCAGAGAAAAGACGCCAATTCCCACCCTGCTGCTCCCCATCACCTGCCCACCGTGACCTTGGGGTGAAGCTCATCTCGAGGACAAGGGCCCTCAGCTGCAAGCTGGGGCCTCAGGCAGCTGGACTGGGCCACAAGCCCAGCCAGAGAGGGGGTCCAGGAGAGCTCGGGGGGCTGGCACCTGCGCTGCCCTGGGGGCGGCCTCGCCTTTCCTGGTGAGAGGCTAAGCACACACCCAGCAGGCTCTGGAGGTGAGAATGCCCGGCTCCTCAGAAGACGCGTGCAGGGGCTGGAAGTGAGGGAGCTCGGGCAGCCTCCCAAGCCAGCCCCAGTGCTCGCAGAGGCAGCTCTCCCACCGGGATGACTCCTGCCCCGGGAGGAACACTCTGGAGCAGAAACTCGGACGGCTGGAGCGAGGCACTACACATCTTCACTGCAAGCAAGCACCCTGCTGAGATGCATCTGCACACACAAGTGTGTGTTTTTCCCTTTTGGAAAAAAAAACTTTGGAGACAGTTATCGGCTGGTTGACTCCCCAAAAGCCCTCAATGGCTGAGGCTGGACTGAGGCCAAAGCCAGGAACCGAGAACTCAATCCAGGTCTTCCACGTGGGTGGCAGGAACTCAACTACTCCAGCCTCCGCCGCTGCCTCCCCGGGATCTCCATCAGCAGGAAGCTGGAGCTGGGAACAGCAGCCAGGCACTCCGACGTGGGAGAGGGGTGTTTTAGGTGCTAGGCTCGACACCCGCTCCTGGGTGTCCCTTTCACCTGGAAGACCCAGACCACAAACAGACGGTGGCAGACATCCCCAAAGGGGCCCCCACATCAGAGCGTCCTCCCAGGAAGCCGACAAGAGGGTGACGCGTCCCCAGGCAGCTGGGATGGCTGGGCCGACTTAAACAAGAAACCTCCAAGGCTCCTTTCCTAAGCAAGAAAAGAACCCATCGGGGAAAAGCTCCAACCCGCAGAGCCAGGAGCCGTATGTAAAAAACACAAACCCGTCAGAGGCAAAAGGTATTGCTTGCTTTTCCGTGACACGGATCCCCCCAGCGGAGCAACCCACGTAGCGCGTCCACTGTACACCTGCAGAATGCATGCCCCAGGCCGGCACCTTAGCCTAGAGAGCCAGGCATCTCAGGGTTCAGCAGGAGCCGCCAGAGAGGTCCCACGGCAGAGGCGAGAGCGCTTTGCTCTCCACAGGGCAGGTCCAGCTCCCTTCCACCCTCGGCTGCGGCCACTGCCTCCAGGCAGGCAACTGGGTCATTCATCTCCTGCTCCCCTCCCCAGCCAACCTCACCCCTCCCCTCCCCTCAACGAACCTGCCAATCACCCCACATCCCTCCAAGGACCAGGAACGATGAATGGGGGCCCCCACAGGGTGCAGAGGCACGCCCAGATCAGAAGCTGCACCAACCACGGGGAAGGCAGGCAGGGCGGCGTCGGCTCTAGAATCTAGAGACAATGCTCCCGGGGAGGTACACACAGAGCCCGGGACACGGGGCCAGGGCCAACCCTGCAAACTGGCTGCTTCAAGATCCTCGTCTCAACTTTTCCTCCCCACTTCTAAGGCCAAGACAATGGCGGCCGTCTCCCCAACCCAAGCCAGGCTGCCACCCATCAGCCTTGGCACACAGTGGTCCCTGGCCTGTTGTGCAAGTGGTACACTGAGCAACCAACCACAGGGCCTCCCTTTCCACACAGGTCTGTGCATTTGGCCACTGAGTCCTCCCTGCCTGCCCAGGAGCGGCCACAGGCTGCAGACCCCTGCTCGAAAGACAGAGGTGGGAGGCGAGGGCGGGAGGCAGGAGGCGGGAGGCGGGAGGCATTCCTGCTGTCTACTGTGTGAGAAAGACAGGGTCATTCACAGTGCACAGTCTGAGCTTCAGAATACTCCACGCACACGCTGAGGACACAGTCTCTGCCCCTCACCATGCCCTGCCTGGGTGGGAGGTCCAAGTCTTCGGCCCCCAGCTTGCCCACTTGAAACACACACGCTTGTGGGTCCCTATGCAAGGCAGTGCCGCCCTGGGACAGACCACAGTGCCCTGGGTTCTGGGAACACAGGGCCAGGGCGGGGGCGGAAGGGCACTTTTCCCATCAAGCTGTCCCCAGGGAACTTGACCGCAGACAAGCTGCAGGGTTAGCATCTTAACGAGCCCACCCAGGATGGCCAGCCTGGGATTGGGGGGTGGAGCTGGCTCCTGGGAGAACAAGACCAGACCGTTCAGCTGAACTGAACCACCAACGTGGGACTTCTGGGGGCTGCAGAACCTGAGGGAGGGGGAGACTCAGGGAAGACCTGAGGGAGCAGGATCCACATCCACTGCCCACCCCAACCAGCCCCTGGGGACAAAGCCAACAGCCTTGTCCATGGGACCCCGGCGGAGCCTGAGACACAAACACGCGTGCTCGCTTGGTCCTCCTCTCTCCCTGCCTCCATCCGCCTTTGCCCCTTCCCCGTCTCTTTCTCCTTCTCCCCATGACTAGACTCTCTCTGTCTCACTTGTATTTTCTTGTAAGACTTACTTATTTATTTGAAAGGCGGAATGACAGGGAGAGAAGGAGAAAAACTGAGAGAGTGATCTCCCATCCACTGGTTCACTCCCCAAATGTGCACGAAAGTCAGGGCTGTGGAGCCAAGGGCCTGAAACTCCCTGGGGGCCCCCTCCATGTAGGTGGCAGGCAAACAAACACTCGGGCCATCACCCACCGCCTCCAGGGACATCAGCAGGAGCCGAGTTGGGAAATCTACAGCAGCTGGGACTGAAGCCAGTGCTCAGATGGGGGAGGCAGGCACCACCAGCAGTGGTCTATCCCGCTGCACCACGACGCCCAGCTCCTCTGTCCCTGTCTCTCTTCACCTGTCTTCCACCCCCCTCCCTCCACCGTGGATCTCCTACACAAGTTCTCCGGGCCTATGTTCACACACACACACAGAGAACAGTCCAGAAGCTCACGGAGCACACACGGCACCAAAGCTGGTCTCACGGTTAATGTTCTGAAAAGTCACGGAGTCCAGAGGACACGCGACACAGAGTCCCCAGGGAAGCGGCTTCCTCTCAGCCTATGGCGGCCCCTGGAAGCCTCTCCGGGAGTCGGGCAGCCCAGTCCCTCGCAGGCCAGAGGCCCCTCCCCCTGCAGGGAATCGGGCCAGGATGAGGTCCGGGGACCAGGACAGAGGCCTGCGACAGCCCAAGCACCAGCTCCCCTGCCTGGGGCCAGGGGCTTCCCAGCACCCACAGGGCACTTACCTTTGGCTAGAATCATTTCTAAAAGTCCCCCCAAAAAACCATTTCACCTTTACTTCTCCAACTGTGAAAACTCCAGCTCTTACAGGAAACCTAACAAGCACACGGGGTCACTGGGTGGGGCTGGAGGAGAGAGATCAACAGAACACACACCAGGGCATTCAAACAAGGAGGGAAAAGGGGATTAAAAGATAAGTTTAGTTGGGTGGGAAAAAAATTTTTGAAACCCATGCACGGTTTGTTTCTTGAGATTTATTTTATCAATTTAAAAGGGGTCGGGGGGAGCTCCTCCATCCGCTGGTTCACTCCCCAAACGGCCACAACAGCTGGGGCTGGGACAGGCAGAAGTCAGGAGCCCAGAACCCCATCCAGGTCTCCCACGTGGGTGCCAGGAGCCCAAGCACTGGGCCGTCTTCTGCTGCCTTCCCAGGTGCATTAGCAGGGAGCTGTGTTGGAAGCAAAGCAGCTGGGACCCCAAGCCAGCTTAACCTGCGTCACGATGCTGGCCCCCAAGCATAGCTTTTCTGTCATAAGCATTTCTCATAAACTTGTTGAAGATCACTCGTAGGCATAGATTGCAAAAAAAAAAAAAAAAAAGTGCCAAAACAAACGTACGTGTTATTTTCAGTTCCCATGAACTTGTGAAGCCCCCGTCATACCCCCCACCCCCACCTCAGCCAACAGAAAGGAACGAAATCTGCCCTCGCAGCCAGGGCCACATCCCCAGCTTCCATCCTTACCAGTCACACTGGCGACGCTGTCTATCTGGGCTGGGGCATGTGAGTTGTTAGAGGCAGGAAGGCCTCGAAGCAACAGCGCTCAGCCACTGGTCTCACACACACACACACAGGGACACACAAGCCTCCCTTTTATGTCTGAAACAGAATTCTGAGCATCTGCGCGACTGGATTGGCAGGGCGCAGGGACCGGCCTCACAGCTCCAGGACAAGTCGAGCTCCTGACGTCTCGCTGGAGGCCAACGCGCTGATGAGAATGAAGCTGGCCACGCTGCCCCCGCAGACCCTTGCTCTACGCCCACTAGGAAGGTGGCTGGTGGAGGCGGTGAGAGGTCAGCGATCAAGGCGGGCCTGGCTCAGGGGCCTGGCGAGGCCTGGGACCGCTCTGGGCCTCTCACCTTCCCACCCAGGGGAAGGTGGAGAAGCAGTGCAAACTCACTGCTCCCTAATGGGCGCCTCCACTTGCCTCACTGGCCGCCCTGTGAGCTCAGAGCCTGCGTATGGGGCTGCTCCAGGGGTCCCTGCCACCGGTACAGTACACACAACACAGCTGGCCTCCACCAGCCCCTGCCTCATCCATCCCCCCCTTCCCTCTTTCCTTCCTCCCAGCGGCTGATGACCTCACCTGTGAGGCCCAGGCCTCTTGCTTCTGTGTTCCATGATTTTAGATCAATCTCTGCTGACCATAGGAGCAACTCGGCAGGAAGAGGGTAAAACCCCAAATGACCACTAGGCTCACTCTGGTCATCTCCAGTGCCAGTCTGGGGAAGAGCTGTGAACGTGAGTTAAAATTAGGTTTCCAGGAGCCAGTTATCTCCAGAATCTACTAGGCAGGGGCCGGCCTTGTGGCATAGCAGGCTAAGCCTCGCCTGTAAGGCAAAACTGGGTGCACAGACCCTAACTCGTTTGCAGTTTGTTTAATTAAAGCAGAGATGGCTGGGGAGATGGAGAGGGCTGGAGACTTCCCCCTGCCCCATTCAGCTGTTTGGGAGACAGATTTTTTTTTTTAACAGGCAGAGTGGACAGTGAGAGAGAGAGACAGAGAGAAAGGTCTTCCTTTGCCGTTGGTTCACCCTCCAATGACCACTGTGGCCGGCGCGCTGCGGCCAGCACACCACGCTGATCCGATGGCAGGAGCCAGGTACTTATCCTGGTCTCCCATGGGGTGCAGGGCCAAGCACTTGGGCCATCCTCCACTGCACTCCCTGGCCACAGCAGAGAGCTGGCCTGGAAGAGGGGCAACTGGGACAGAATCCGGCACCCCGACTGGGACTAGAACCTGGTGTGCCGGCGCCGCAAGGCGGAGGATTAGCCAAGTGAGCGCGGCGCCGGCCGGGGAGACAGATTTTCTCTATAAAGCATCCACAGTGTGCAGAGAGGAGCCCAGGTTCTGGGTCCAGCACGAAGATGCTGCAGGTCCAAAGTCTGCTTCCGACCTGCTGGGACCCGAGCTCCCCTCTAACGTGAGACCGCAGATGTGCGTAACAGGTCAGCTGACACGTGAGAAGTCCTGCGCTAACACGGGCTGTGATGATCGGCATCACCACACGAGACACTCTTGTGGGGAGCAATCCGGACTAGACTAAGTTACTCGAATTAGGACTTATTCTATGCATCTGCTCTCCCACAATATGGCGCTGGGAGAGAAGTAAACAGCTTCCGCACAGCTGCCTCCAGTTCAACTAATAAACTGTAGGACTTGCTCCTGATTGGAGAGCAGCGTACTCGGCGTGTGGGCAGCCGAGTTGGGATTGGCGGAGGAAGACTATAAAGGAGGAGAGAGACGGCATGTACCAGGAACATCTATGGGGAACATCTAAGGGAACCCGTGCAGCCCCCGAGAGAGCCGGCCGGCGGTGTGCCGCTCCCCTGCGGAAGTGGGGAATGTGGCCAGGGGGAACTGCCCTTCCACGGAGGTGGAAGGGATAGTAGCCAACCCGGGAAGAACCAGCAGCAAACCCGGGGAGGGCCGAGCAGACGAGAGAACAGCGCAGGGTCTTGTGTTGCTCCTCCACGAAGAGGGGGAGCGACATAATGGTGCCGTGACTCGGATATGAAGCCTAGGCAGGGTTTAGTGTCGTTCCTCCACGAAGAGGGGGAGCGACAACTCTTCCCGGGGCCCTCGCGGCAGCGGAAGGACTGGGGGACAGAGAACAAAGTGGACCCGTGCAGCTGTAGCAGCATCAGTCGCTCGGATCTCAGTGAGCGCCTCCAGTGTCTCCCACGGCAGACCGGGAAAGACGCTGTGTGGTTCCCCGTGCCTTTGCTTTCTCCCTCCGCCCTGGGTGACCGTCCTTGCAGCCTGTCACGACCCAGGGCAGCAGGCGGGAGGAAGGGGTCACAGCCCCCGGGGCTGGGGCAATCACATGATGGATGGCTTCCTCCAAGCCCCGCTGCCCCCCGCCGCTGGAGTCACTCTGCAGTCTCCCCCTCCAATCACACGCCTAATATTTACCCAGGCAAAGCAGTGTTTGTGTGCTGTTGCCATCGAAAATCCAATAAGCAAGGAGACGGAGGAGAGGCCGCCTGCTCATGGGGCGTGAGGGCAAACACAGCAGCTCTTTAAAGAATCATGGAGCCAATCAATAGCCCCCTGCCCCTTTCCAGCCAGAGACCCCGGGCCACCCGAGATCTTCCTTTATTTTCCATCGTCCCAAGCCTTGGGGAAGCTTGCAGAGAAAAGGTCGCTGTTTCCACATTTGTCCTCCCCCCAATTTGCCAAACACACATACTTCTTCCGGGGGGTCGGTGGCGCCTCGAGACCACAGCAACCACAGCCCCTCCGGGCCTCTGGGGATGCTGTCCCGCCCATGGAATCCCTTCAGTCATCACGTTTACCCCTCTGGCCTTCTGCCCCATCTCCTCTCCTCCGCCAGGGTCCAGGTTTGGCCAGACCTCCTAGTGAGCACTTCTCCCCCTCTGTTCCAGAACTCAACACACACCAGGCTCTGCAGCGGGTCGGGCGGGGAGGAAGATGCTGCCGCGGCTCCCCGGCCACCTCCTTCAGCCTGACTCCTCTGCAGCGACCACACAGGCTTCCGGCCGAGCTCCTCGTGTCCAGCGTGGATGCCCCCAGCCTTCTTCCACCTGTCCCTCGCCTAGGGAACTCAAACCAACGCTAACCTGCAGAACTTAGGGTACCCTCTTCTCCTTGCACAAAAACCAGCTCCGATAAGGCTGTGTTTCAGTCTGATGAGAAGGAACAGAAGCACCTATAAGAGAGACCTCCCCACACGAAGAATCCGGCCGTCTGGCTCTGCGAGAACCGCAGGGGTCACCAGCTGGCCGGCTCGGTGGCACCAGCCCTGCCAGAGGGAGCCAGGCCCTCTGCCTTCCTGCTCTGCTCCTCTCCCTGTGGCTGCTGCACACTGGGTCCTGCTCACTGCTCCAGGGGGAGGGGGTGGAGGGAGGAGGACAAGGGAGCCCCCCATCTCCACCCCCACAGACTTCTGCCAATCCTCCAGCCGTGCACAAGGCTGCTAGATGGGGACTGGCAGCCGGGCTCATGCAAAACTGGGGTCACTTAGAAAGGACGAGGGGGCCGGCGCCGTGGCTCACTAGGCTAATCCTCCGCCTTGCGGTGCCGGCACCCCTGGTTCTAATCCCAGTCGGGGTGCTTTATTCTGTCCCGGTTGCCCCTCTTCCAGGCCAGCTCTCTGCTGTGGCCAGGAAGTGCAGTGGAGGATGGCCCAAGTGCTTGGGCCCTGCACCCCATGGGAGACCAGGAGAAGTACCTGGCTCCTGCCATCGGATCAGCGTGGTGCGCCGGCCGCGGCGGCCATTGGAGGGTGAACCAACGGCAAAAAGGAAGACCTTTCTCTCTGTCTCTCTCTCTCACTGTCCACTCTGCCTGTCAAAAAAAAAAAAAAAAAAAAAAGGGCGAGGGGTCAGCGGGTGTTTGGCAGGTGCTACGACCTGAGTGTTTGTGCCCCCAGCCTCCCGACTCATAAACCCCAAAGTGACGGCATTAGCAGGTGGGCGCTCTGTGGATAATGAGGCCCAGGCTTAGCACTGACAGAGGCCCTGGGGGCGCCTTGCCCGGTGCGTGGCGTTTTGTTAAAGCAGCCAGGAACACTGAAGGCAACAGGTTACTGCTCAGAGGCTGTCATGAAGACGGGAAGCTGACGATGATGAACAGTGACAGGTGACAATGCCCAAGGTCAAGGTCGCGCAGGCTGGCCGGTGGCAGGTGCGGCAGGGACAGGGACCAGCAGCCTGCCGCTTCAGGAAAATCAGAGCGAAAACAGCAAATGAGGTCTCGGCTTTCGTAGGGAAGCGCATCACTGCTTTAATGATTAAACCATCCCCAGGGAGCCTCCAGGGGTTCCCCATGCTACACTTTGAGAACTACCCCACACGCTCACACCTCCTGGTGAATGAATGCCGGTGTTCAGACGTCACAGGCACCTCCCATCTTAATTTGCCACTCAGGAAGAAAGAAGTGGAGCAGACATCTGGTCTAGCACTTGAGACGCCGAGTCCCACGTCAGCTCCTAACTCCAGCTTCCTGCTAACACCGGCCTAGGAGAGCGCAGGCGATGGCGCCAGTGTGTGGGTCCCTGCCACACATGTGGGAGACCAGAACTGAGTTCCCAGCTCCTGGTCTCAGCCTGGCTCAGGCCCAGCCGTTGTGGCACCCAGGGAGTGAGCCGGTGGATGGGAGTTCAGCCCGACCACCTGTCTTTCAAATTTAAAAAATATTTTAATAAAAAGAAAAGAGTAACAGCTGGCACAGCAGAGGGCATTAGTCACAGCTGTCAATCATCGCCGGGAAAATGACACCCCAGGGAAAGGCCTTCACGTGGAGAGAGGCAAGGACATTTTTCTGCCAGGTCTGAGGATCACAAGACCCCAGGCCAGGCACGGTGGGCGGAGCTTCTGAAACGGTGCCCTGAAGAAGTCCCGCCCTCCCCCCAGAACCTGGGACTGTGACAAGCCCAGCTCCCTGTGGCACGTGGTGCAGCCCAGGCCCACGGGGCCACCTGCCTGGACCTGACCAAGACATGGCGGGCAGCCCTAAAAGCAGAGAGCTTTCTCTGGTGAGGGCGGAGAGAGGGAGCTGGAGATTTGCCCGTGGGATCAAGCTGGGAAGGGGACTCCGGAGGGAAGCGGCCATCTTCGCTTTAGCCCTAACAGAGAAACTGGCCATGTCCTCCCAGACTTTGGATCTACAGAGCGTGGAGCTGAACAAGCGGATGCTGTTTAAGGCCACTCTGCTTGTGGTCATTTTATGCAGCAAGAGAAAACGCACAACATTGGGGCAGGGGAGGCAGAGTGTCTTGGGGGGGCAAACCAGTGCAGGCGATGCCGGCCGCCCTGGGGAGATGAGCAAGGGGCAAGATTTCAGTGAAACACCTGCAAGGACCCCCGAGGAAGCAAAGAGGCAGACAAGGGCCCTCAGGAAGACACACGGAACAGAAGTTGCTAGCACCTTCTAGAACATACACAAAACAAACGGGGGAGAAAACACCCCACACAGAAAAAGGAGTCGGGGCAGTAAGAGTTGTGTGAGTGGAAGCAGCCAAGAGCAGCAGCCCCCCAGCATGTGGCCGAGACGGTCCAGGGGGACGCCACCATCCTGCCAGCGGCCGTGCACACAGCAGGGCCCGGGACACTGGCTCCATTAGCACCTGCTCCCGGGAGCCTCTCCCACTGGCAACAGCGGGACTCGTGAGCCGAGGCAACCAGCAGAGAGGAGAGTGGCCGGCCACCAGAGGAAAAGCGCAAAATGTCAGTCCCCACACTTCTCTACCTCATCACTGACTTTTTTTTTTTTTTAACAGGCAGAGTGGACAGTGAGAGAGAGAGACAGAGAGAAAAGTCTTCCTTTTGCCGATGTTTCACCCTCCAATGGCTGCCGCAGCCGGCGCGCTGCGGCCGGCGCACCGTGCTGATCTGAAATCAGGAGCCAGGTGCTTCTCCTGGTCTCCCATGGGGTGCAGGGCCCAAGCACTTGGGCCATCCTCCACTGCTTTCCCAGGCCATAGCAGGGAGCTGGATCAGAAGTGGAGCAGCTGGGACTTGAACTGGTGCCCTTATGGGATGCCAGTGATGCAGGCTGTGGCTTTAACCCGCTGCGCCACAGCGCCGGCCCCAACGTCACTGACTTTTGAGCTGGAAAGACGATGAGCAGCCTCCCGGGCCGTCCTCCAGCTGGCAGGTGCAGGGAGAGCACTGTGGAGAATCCGGCTGTCTGCGGCTTCCCGGCGCCCAGATCCCATCTGTGAACCCAAGACGACAGCCCTCGGACTTTCCCTCCCTCCTACCCCCCCCACCTTCCCTCCCTCCTCTTTCCTTCATCAGATACTGACTGAACATTTACCCAGGACCGAGCACACAGCTGCCAAGTGCTCGTCCACAAGGAGCCTTCCCAGCAGTGGGGAAGACACGACGCAGGAGGAGAATGGGTGTGGGTTCTGGTGTAGTGGCTGAGACACTGATGGGACGCCTACGTCCCGTACCAGAGTGGCTGGTTCAAGTCCCAGCTCCACTCCCAACTCCAGCTTCCGGCTAACTGGCACCAGGGGGGACAACAGGTAATCGCTCAAGTAGTTGGGTCCCCGTCGCCCACATGGGAGACCTGGCTCCCAGCTTCAGCCTGGCCCTGTCCCGACTATTGTAGGCATTTGGTGAGTGAACTATCAGACAGAAGATCAATCGATCAATCACTCTCTCTCTCTGACTCCCTGCCTTTCAAGTAACTAAGTATTCTTTTAAGCAAAGAAGTAAAGTAATAAACAAGCAAAGTGATGAACGAATGATGATGACAAGTTCTAGAAGGGCCACGCTCAGAGAGAGAGGGAGGGAGAGAGGGAGAGAGGAAGGGAGAGAGGGAGGGAGAGAGGGAGAGAGGGAGAGAGGGAGAGAGGGAGGGAGGGAAGGAGGGGGGGGAGGGAGGGAGGGGGGAGAGAGGGGGAGGGTGAGGGGGGAGAGAGGAAGGGAGGGAGAGAGGGAGGGAGGAAGGGAGGGAGAGAGGGAGAGAGGGAAAGAGGTAGGGGGGAGAGAGGAAGGGAGGGAGAGAGGGAGGGAGGAAGGGAGGGAGAGAGGGAGGGAGAGAGGGAGAGAGGGAGGGGGGAGGGAGGGGGAGAGGGGGAGAGGGAGGGGGAGGGAGGGAGGAAGGGAGGGGGGAGAGGGGGAGAGGGAGGGAGAGGAAGAGAGGGAGAGAGGGAGGGAGGGAAGAAGGGAGGGAGGAGGGGAAGGGGAGTTAGAGGGGGAGGGAGGGAGGGAGGGAGAGAGAGAGGGAGAGAGGGAGGGAAGGAGGGAGAGAGAGAGGAAGGGAGAGCTGTCAGCGGGTGCAAAGGCCCAGGGGTGGAGCAGCACTTGGCAAGCTGAAGGAGCGTCAGGGAGCGGCCTGAAGTCCAAGTGCAGAGGGAAGCAGGGGAAGGCAGTGCAGGGGAGGGAGGTGCTGGGGCCTGTGTGTATTACAGATCCCTCTGGCTGGAAGCGGAGGGGAGCTCAGAGGCGGGGACACTGTCAGGGGGATCCTGCCGAGGGGATTCTGGGAAAGCGGGTGACGGACTGGGATGTGGGCGGTGCGGCAGGACGGCCGTGGATGGACTCCTGAGCCCTGTCGGAATGCTCTCTGAGCTCTCCAGCTGGAGGGGGACTCCGCCTGCTGGGTGAGGACTGGCTGGAGGGGGGACTCCGCCTGCTGGGTGAGGACTGGCTGGAGGGGGACTCCGCCTGCTGGGTGAGGAACGTGCGCTTGTGGGGACTCCGCTCTTTGATCTGGTTGTCCTGAGACTTTCCAGACTTCAGCAGTAACTTAATGCCCTGCTAGTATTTTCTGTGTCAGTTGAGGGACCGGGGAGGAGGCATTTTGGCCCCTGGGGAGCAGAGTTTAGGACAGGCCCACTGGGGACTTCATCAACTCAGCAAAGCATTCACAGGGAAGAAAACCGAGAGGGCCGAAGTAGCTCAGATGCCAACCAAACTAAGCCTCCTTAAGCTGGAGCAAGTCTTAAAGTACGCAACTCAAGGCCAGTGGGCACGATTCGCTTTGCCTCCTCTTGGGCCTGGATTAGGAAAAGAACAACGGCTGGCAGCTTTTGAAATCCCTGAGATATACAAGCATCATATTATGTATTTAAAACTTTGTTAAAAGATAGATTCTATCTATCTAAAACGCAGAGTGACAAAGAGAGGGCGAGAAACATCTTCCATCGGCTGGTTGGCTCTCCAGGTGGCTGCAAAGTCTGGGGCTGAGCCAAGTCAAAGCCAAGAGCCTGGCACTCCGTCCCAGTATCCCACGTGGGTGCAGGGGCCCAAGCTCTTGGGCCATCTTCTGCTGCTTTCCCAGGTACATTTGCAGGGAGCTGGATCAGAAGCGGAGCAGCCGGAACTCAAAGTGGCGTGCCAATAAGGGGTGCTGGTGCTGCAGGCAGTGGCTTAGCCCACTGCACCACAACACAGCCTCTTTTTTTCTAACTTAAAAATAAAATTGGACCTTGTTGGTAATGACTCAGCAGCTGCAAGTGGGATCCGGAAGTCCAACAGGGGTTATCAGGTGCCCAGCGTAGGCAGAGAAGGGAATGGCTCATCCGGCAAGTGTGGGTCTCCAGGCCCCAGTGAGGCGGCCCTGCGGAGGCCCTAGCCTGGGCCATCACTGCACATGCCTGCCAAGAAGAGGGAGCTGTGTTTGGTGTCACGAGGGCAGACTGGGGAGGAAGCCCGTCCAGAGTCTGACGTCATGGAGTCGCGCAGGATGGCTGTGTGGGACCTTTGGGGAATCCCCTTTTCCCGTGACCTCAAACTTGGCGTTTGCAGCCGCGAATCGTGGGATTGCTGGTGCCTCGGGTGCTCGGCAGAGCAGAGGGCTGCAGCGGGACTGGGGCCGTTGTTTCCCGGTTGCCCCAGGATCCGCCAGCGTCCCTGAGTAAGTTAGCAGAGGTCCCCGCGTCTCCTCATTGATAAACCGGCTGAAAGCATTGCCTGCCCCACAAGTTTGGGGGCATTAAATGAAGATACCCCGTGAAGCAGCAGCAGGCTCACTGCCTAACACCCAGGGAGTACTAGCTGCTATTACCTGAAGTGAGACTCTCCGCAAACATGACTGGCTTCCTATCTGAGCAAAACTTGGCGCCTCAGAAGTCCACGCTGGAGGGGACGCCGCCACACCGGCCTCATGAAGTCCACCTTCAACCTGACCCTCGGTTTTGTTTTTTGTTTGTTTGTGTTTTTTTTTTTTTTGACAGGCAGAGTGGACAGTGAGAGAGAGAGACAGAGAGAAAGGTCTTCCTTTGCTGTTGGTTCACCCTCCAATGGCCTCCGTGGCTGGTGCGCTGCGGCCGGCGTACCGCGCTGATCCGACGGCAGGAGCCAGGAGCCAGGTGCTTCTCCTGGTCTCCCACGGGGTGCAGGGCCCAAGCACCTGGACCATCCTCCACTGCACTCCCTGGCCACAGCAGAGAGCTGGCCCGGAAGAGGGGCAACCGGGACAGAATCCGGCGCCCCGACCGGGACAAGAACCCGGTGTGCCGGCGCCACAAGGCGGAGGATTAGCCTAGTGAGCCGCGGCACCGGCCTGACCCTCGTTTTTAAAAGTCTCATCAGTCTCCCTTCAATGCAGGGACCCAAATACCTGCCTGATCTTTGCAGAAATAGGCGTTTTCTTTTCTTTTCTTTTTTTTTTTTTTAAGATTTATTTATGTAAGAATTGAAAGAGTCACACAGAGAGAAAGACAGAGAGAGAGAGAGGTCTTCCATCCACTGGTTCACTTCCCAAATGGCTGCAATGGCAGGGGCTGGGCCAGGCCAAAGCCAGGAGCTTCTTCCGGGTCTCCCACATGGGTAGTGGGGGCCCGAACACTTGGGGCATCTCACACCGCTTTTCCTAGGCCATTAGCCGGAAGCTCCACTTCAGATCCAGCTTCTTGCTAACACGCCTGGGAAAGCAGCAGAGGGTGACTCGAGTAGCAGAGCCCCTGCCACCCCCCTGGGATACCTGGATGGAGCTCCAGACTCTGGACTTTGGCCTGGCCCAGTGCCAGCTGTTGTGGCCACTGGGGAGGGAACCAGTGGATGAAAGATCTGTCTCTCTCCCTCTCCCTCTGTCTGTGTCACTCTACCTTTTAAGTAAGTAAAATACATCTTTTAAAGAAATACCCAAAAAGATGCTGAGCCTGTGGGTTGTGGGAGGTGGCGTGGGAAGGAGCCTGGACGCGGGTGGAAGCGGGGTCTGGCTACGGCGTGTTTTTCAGGAGATGCAGGAAGCTCTGCCTGCTGCCTGCTCCCTGTTTGCTGGAGAGAGGTATGGGTGTAAACAGGCAGGCTGGCTGTCAGAGAGCAGCGAAGGCAAAAACAGGATGCCGGGCAGAGTCGCCGGAGTCGCCTACGATTGTGTTTCTTGTAAACCAGATCCCACAGTGAATTACAGAGGAAAAGAAATCACTTTTCTCCCAGCATCGGATGTCCCCTGGCCCCAGAGCAGTCCTCCACAGAAGCGGGTTCCCACCGGGCAGAAAGGGGTGATTCAGCTCACGGCTGTGCCCCTCCTTGGGCATCTGAGGCTTCTAGATTGCTCTAAAGAGTTCTCTCACGGTAAGCATGGGGCGCCTAAGAAAACCTAAGAAAATTAATTAGGAAAATCTGTTCACTGAAGACAACTAGGATTCGAGAATCATCTCCCTCTCGTCTTCTTCTTTGCCCAGCCATGATCTCATTTTTAAAAAATTATTTGACAGTTAGACAGTGAGAGAGAATCAGAGAGAGGTCTTCCTTCCATTGGTTCACCCCCAAAATGGCCGCTACAGCCAGAGTGGGCTGATCCGAAGCCAGGAGCCAGGCGCTTCCTCCTGGTCTCCCATGCGGGTGCAGGGCCCAAGCACTTGGGCCATCCTCCACTGCCCTCCCGGGCCACAGCAGAGAGCTGGACTGGAAGAGGAGCAACCGGGACTAGAACCTGGCGCCCATAAGGGATGCCAGCACCACAGGTGGGGGATTAACCATGTGAGCCACGGCGCCAGCCCCAAGCCATGGTCTCATTTTAACACAGAAATAAAAAGACCGGGGCCAGCACAGCAGGTTAAGTCTCTGCCTGCAAAGCTGGCAGCCCACATGAGTGCCAGTTCCAGTCCCAGCCGCTCCACTTCCAATCCAGATCCCTGTTGATGTGCCTGGGGAAGCAGAAGAAGATGGGCCTGGCTTGGGCCTGTCACCCATGTGGGAGACCCAGGTGGAGTTCCTAACTCCAGGCTTTGGCCTGACCCAGCCCTGGCTGCTGCAGCCATTTGGGGAACAAACCAGCAGATGGAATATTTCTTTCTGTTCTGTCTCTCCCTCTCTGTCACTCTGCCTTTCAAATAAATAAAAATATGTAGAAAAAAATGAAATACAAAGACTTATTTTCCCCAAAAGTTGTTCAAAAATAGAACATGCTGTCTTGCAAAAACTCGAAGTTTCCAGCTCACAGAACTGTCCAGAAGAAGGGGTAAGACGACTACGCATGAAACAAATGGGAGCCAGGGGTTCCAGACTGGGTGAGCCGTTCCCGACCGGGGTCACCAGGTCTCTCTCATCCTCAGGTTGCGTTCCTGGGGTCCACGTGATCACCAGCACCGATTCCCTCCCCACACACAGGGTACTTTATCAGACGCCCCCATCTTCCTCCCGCTGGTAACTAACTTCTGTCACCCAACCTTCTGCCAAGCCGGCCCTGCTGCTGGGAGCGCTCAATCGTCCCCACTGCCCTGAACTAACAGCCTGAGAGGTTTTGGGAGTCAGACAGAACCAGACTGGATTCCCAGGGACATCATTCTCCAGCCATTTAGCCCTGGGTCTTATATTTAACTTCTCCAGGGTTAGGTTTCACCAACTGTAAACCAGTAGAGAATATTGCCTACCTCACACAGCGGTATGAAGTCCAAACTAAATCACCCACACCTCATATCGACCACAGTGCCCAGCCAGGGAGGAAGCCGGTTAAATGTGCGTTCTTTCTCAACGTCACGCCCGCCTGCAAGGGCACTCTCTCTAGGCCTCTTCTTATTCCACTGACCGCTCCTGGACAAAACTGCGTGCCCAGAGAGCCGCGGGACACCTGAGCTCACTTAGCAACCAAGGCTCCGCGGGCTCTGGGGCTTCCTCAGCCAGCTGTGAGCGTCAGGACTTACTCCCCATGGCAGCGGCTCCAAAGCCTCCCTCTCTCCTGTGTCTGTCAATCAATAATTAAATTCTCACTGAGCAGCTTGTACATGCCCTCAGCACCAAACTTGAAGACACAGAATGCATTACAAATGGTCTCTACAGCGGGGAGTTTGCCAATTCCTGCATGCAAACGAGGCGATACAAAAGTAGTCTCCCCAGGCACCCCTCTGACGGGGACAGGGACACAAATGCGACCAGAGGCTCAGAGGGTGATGGAGGTCACAGAAGGTATGAAAGAGGGGTCACTGGAGCTGGACCTCAAAGACATGATTTCTACAGAGCCCAGGGGCAGGAGAAATCTCATAAGAAATGGCACCAAAAAATGGGGAAGCACAAAACAGTTGGGAATCTAAGACCCAGCTGGGTCCAGAAGGAATAGAGAATACCTGATCTCGAAAGAAAAAAAAAAAGATAAATTAGATTCTAGAGACTAACCACTTACAAGCATCACAGACAGCCTCCAAAAAATTCAAAGCCAAGGGTCACGGGTGAGAAACCTGAGCAGACGTGAGCTCCCTGGACGAGCTGAAGGAGCAGGCAGGACGGGCTGGACAGCAGCTCGGGTCTCTCGGAAAGGACCTCAGGGACTCAGCTCCAGGCTGCAGTGCCAGCTGCCGGCTGCCAAACCAACAGAGATCACAGGCCAGGAGTGTCTGAAGTTATCTCACTGGGAAACTGCCGGCTCACAAGATGCTAAACTTGGCTTTAAAAATACTAATGATGGTTTTCTTTTTTTTTTTTTAAAGATTTATTTATTTATTTGAAAGTCAGAGTTACACAGAGAGAGAGAGAGAGAGAGAGGTCCTCCATCTGCTGGTTCATTCCCCAAATGGCCACAACAGCCAGAGCTGCGCCGATCCGAAGCCAGGAGCCAGGAGCCTCGAGCCTCTTCCGGGTCTCCCACATGCGAGCAGGGGCCCAAGGACTTGGGCCATCCTCCGCTGCTTTCCCAGGCCATAGCAGAGAGCTGGATTGGAAGTAGAGCAGCTGGGACTCAAACCGGTGTCTATATGGGATGCCAGCACTGCAGGCGGTGGCTTTACCCGCTACACCACAACGCCGGCCCCAATGGTTTTCTAATAAACGGAGCTGCACTACACCAGAGAAGGTCACCTTGGGAAAGTTCTCCCCCACTGTCCAGCCAGAGGCCACACGGCCGCTTCCAGGACTGCTGGAGAGGACGCCTCTGGGCAGATCGGGGCTGATTGAGGAGGATTCCCGGAGTCCCTTCCAGCTCCAACAGTCCCAGCTGGCATCACAACTCTGCCCTACTTAACGCCCGACGCTGGCCTCCAGCTGCAGGGAGAACCAGAGAACTCACTCGTGTTTCTCGCCTTCTATCGTGTCTGAGCCTGGCTTCTCCCCACCAGGAGCTCACCTGCCCTTGACAGCCCAGCCTGCCCACCGTGCCACTTGCCCCAAGTCACGGCTTCCCCTGGTCTGCCGTGGTGCTGGGTTCATGGTCACTGCACATCTACTGGATCCTAAAGACTAAACTGGTGATGAACAGCAACCCCACAGGGGCCGGCGCTGTGGCATAGCAGGTAAAGCCACCACCTGCAGCGCCGTGGTTCGAGTCCCGGCTGCTCCACTTCCAATCCAGCTCTCTACTACAGCCTGGAAAAGCAGTGGAAGATGGCCCAAGTCCTTGGGCCCCTGCACCCACATGGGGGACCTGGAAGAAGCTCCTGGTTCCTCGCTTCGGATTGCAGCAGCTCTGGCCATTGCAGCCAATTGGGGAGTGAACCAGCGGATGGAAGACCCCCACCCCCGCCTCTCCTTCTCTAACTGACTTTCAAATAAATAATAAATCTTAGAAAAATAAGGAACCGCACAGAGAAGATGCTCCATGACCTACCACACCTTGGCTTTACAGCAAAACAGGTCTCGAAAGCTCCAGGCTGCACATGCTTAAAGCTACACTGCAATAGAACCTGAGCGTTCACTTACGCACTGTTCACATAGAAAGCCAATCTCTTTATTGAAAGAATGGAGGAAGAAATGTCTTGCGCTAATTAACTTCCCCACATCGACCCCAATTTCCGTGTCAAATATGGCAGGAAAATATTTTCAAGTAATTGCTGTAAATGGGGCTTTTATCCAGAATTTCATGGCATCTGTAAGCTTTGTGCTGTTCTCAGTCAGACAGCCCCATCATCCAGGCTAATATTTCAGGAGAAGGGGAAAAAAAAAAAAAAACACAACACTAAAAATAAAATGTAAACTCGTCACTGAGTTGGTGAGGCTGTGCGGAAGACAAGACATAAACCTAAGGAACAAACACTGTATCTGACAATTAACTCATATTATTGATGTAAAAGAACAGGAGGGGCAGAAAAAGAGAAACAACACGTAAAAGGCACAAGAGAAGAAAATAAAGTCATTATTATGTATGAAGATGTTATTATACATGTACAAACCCCAGAGAATCGTCTGAACAATTATTAACAATATAAGTATTCAGTCTGGTGGCTCAGTCCAAAATTAGTCTGGAAAAATCAATACTTTTCCTGCACAGAAACGACGGCCCAATAGAACGTGTTATGAAAGACGAGATCCCGTTTACAATAGCAACAAAAGGAAATGAAAAACCCAGAAACATGTTCCACCAGAAACATGGAAATTCTTCTAAAGAAAACTCTAAAAGCTACAGAGGGACACAATTAACAACTCGAATAAATGAGGTGGCATACTTGGTTCTTGAAACTCTTATCATCGAACTGTCATCGCTGCCTAAATTAAACCATTAATTTGAAACAAAGCTGGGAAAAACATCTAGACGTTTCTGGAGCTGGGAGGCTGACTCTAAGGTTCATAAGGAAAAATATGCTCTAAGGGTAATTAAGGAACTTTAGAAGACGGAAAAGAAAACAGGGGGCGAATGGGTAATAAAATACAAAGTTCAAAGAGCTGAAACAGCGGAACAGGCAGGGCAGAGAGATTGCAGCAGTGACGTCCATAAAAATACAACGTGGGCCACAAACAGGAGCTTAACCTTCCTAGGAGCCACAGTCAGCCATGTAAAGGGGCAGGCAGGGAAGTCGCCACTCAGGACACCGCCTCCCCCACAGCAGCCTGGTCCAGCCCCAGCTCTGCTGCCACCCAGCTCCCTGCTAATGAGCACCCTGTACGCGGGTCCCTGCCGCGCCTGTAGGGGCCCCAGCTGCAGCTCCTGGCTCCCGGCTCCCCGCTTCAGCCTTGCTCAGCCCTGGCTGTCGGCGGGCATTTGGGGAGTGAACTGGTGAATGGAAGATCTACCTGTCTGGCTCTGTCTTGCAAGTAAATAAGAATAATTTTTAAAAGAAAGACTCCAGGCCAGCGCCACGGCTCAATAGGTTAATCCTCTGCCTGCGGCGCCAGTGCCCCAGGTTCTAGTCCTGGTCGGGGTGCTGGATTCTGTCCCGGTTGCTCCTCTTCCAGGCCAGCTCTCTGCTATGCCCCAGGAGTGCAGTGGAGGATGGCCCAGGTGCTTGGGCCCTGCACCCCATGGGAGACCAGGAGAAGCACCTGGCTCCTGGCTTCAGATCAGCACGGTGCGCCGGCCGCAGCGGCCATTGGAGGGTGAACCAATGGCAAAGGAAGACCTTTCTCTCTGTCTCTCTCTCTCTGTCTACTTGCCTGTCAAAAAAAAAAAAAAAGAAAGGAAGAAAGACTCCAAAAAATAACATTTTCCACCTACCCTTGTAAACCAAAAAGTCAAAAAAATTGACTCAAACCTCACAATGATGAGGGTGGGGGTAAAGGCATTTTCAAAGCTTTGCTGGCGAAAGCATAAACCAGCCCACAGCCCACAGCCCACAGAGGGCAACTTGAGAATTTCCATAAAAATCGAAAGCCCACAAACCACCAGAAATCCCAGAACACCCACTGCAGACCAGGTCATGTTAACCCTACAGTAGACACCTGCGCATTCAGTGTGGCCCAGCTTGGTCACTAACAGGTTAATTCCGGAAGTGCCTGGGGGAGACGCTACCCTCAAAAGTCCCTTTAATTTCAAGCAGATTCATGTGTGGTTTTAGCCCTTGTAGGTCACCTGTATTTCTGCTTCATCTGTTTTGCAAAAACTTTGCTCATAATACTTCATAACCTTCAGGTTTTTTTTCTTTAAAATGGTGTCACTTTGAGCAGTCGCTCCCGATTTCTCTGCTTTGTTGTCAAGACTGTTTTGCACGGCTGTCTCTGCGATGCCTTATTTGGCAGAAATCTGGTGGTTCAATATTAGCAAATCTATTCAGAGCAACCGAGTGAACTTCCCTCAAAACGGCTTTTGCGTCTCAACCCTCATATTTTATCAGTTTGTGTTAACATTTATTAAATCGAAAAATGGCGACAGGACAACTGGCATGAACAGTTAGGTTGGAAATCTGACTCTGAGAGGATGATAAGGCATGGTTCCACCACCGTGTGTTCAGAGTATCACGGTCAGGGACCAGTGCTGTGGTGCAGGAGGTTAGGCCTCCGCCTGTGGCACTGGCTTCCCACATGGGTGCTGCCGGTTCGAGTCCCGGCTGCTCCAGTTCTGACCCAGCTCCCGCCTAATGGCCTGGGAAAGCAGCAGAAGACGGCCCACGTGCTTGGGCTTCCACACCCACATGGGAGACCTGGAAGAAGCTCCTGGCTTCAGGCCCAGCTCCGGCTGTTTCAGCCACCTGGGGAGTGAACCAGTGGACAGAAGACCTCCCTCTGTCTCTTCTCTCTGTCCATAACTCGGCCTCTCAAATAAATAAATAAATCTTAAAAAAAAAAAAAAAAAAGGAAAAAAGTACCACAAGCAGAAGAAACACCGACTGTCCATTTCTCAAGCCAAGGTCAGCCGAGAGCGTGTCGTTTAAGGAACCGGCGCGGTCAGTGCGTCATTGGTCATACGAGGGAGGGAGAGGAAACAGCAGCGAGATGGTTCAGTCAGTCCTGGGACCTCCACTGGACGGAACACCACACAGCTGTGCCGAAATGGAACCCTCGTCCAAGACGGGGTCAAACCTGGGAAGGGAGCAGTCTTCACACCGCTCCACCTGCATGCTTAGGTAGGCATACGGCACCTGTGGGGGGATGCAGAAACCCCGCGTTTACAGCGGGAGCCTCTGAGCGAGCGAAGCACATCAAGTCCCCGGGAGAGGGAGCTGAGCCACTCCTCAAGGCGGACCTCTGCCCGCATCCTGAAGGCGAGCTGTGTGCGTGAAACTGCTACTTTTTACAGATTTATTTACATGTTTATTTGAAAGGCTGAGTGACACAGAGAGAGAGAGAGGTCTTCCATCTGGTCGTCCACTCCCCAGATGCCCACAACAGCCAAGGCTCCACCAGACCACAGCCAGGAGCCAGGAGCTGCATGGGGTCTCCCACGCGCCCATGCTCTAAGTAAGCCCCATAGCAGGAAGCTGACAGGAAGCGGAGCAGCTGGTGCTCCGACTGGCCCTCCGACTGGCCCTTCCCTCCCTAGTGGGGGCCTAACCCACTGTGTCACAACACCCACTGCCTTGTTATAATTTTTTGCGTATTCTGTTGAATTTGAAAGGCAGAGGTCTTCAATTTGCTGCTTTACTCTCCAAACGCCTGCATTTGGTGGGACCAGGGCTGGACCAGGCCAAAGCCAGGAGCCCAGAACGCAATCTGGGTCTCCCGCATGGGTGGTAGGGACCCCACTGCCGGCGCCACCCATCACCTGTGCCTCCCAGGCTGTGCATCAGCAGGAAGCTGGGATCAGGAACAGAGCCAGAGCGGAGCTAAGAAAACTCCAGTGCAGGCCTGAGCACCCCCGGCAGCATCTCTAAACCACACCAATCACCCCCAACTTCACCTTTGCAAATGAGAGCCAGCTGTGCCCCACTTGATAAACATTCCCGGTCGTGAAAGAGGAGTCCAGAGGGACGCGGAGAAGGCTGAGGGTGGGTGAGGATATAGGGGGCCTGGAGAACTGCAACTCCCCGGATGGCTTTGGGATTCAAAGAGCAGAGGCTGCCAGAGCCTTTTACTGGACGGGGCTCGGGGTGGGCAGGGGTCACTAGGCACAGAGAGCCCGAAGTGGCCTCAGGGTCCCCCCGGCTTAGTGTGGCACTGCAAGAGGAGCATAATCCTGGGAGCCTCAAACCACCCTGAAGTCGGGGAATTGGGGGCGGGCCCATCAGACTTCCACCAGCTGGCAGCAAAAAAAAAAAAAATCAACCCTTGTCCCTTGTCCTCCCCCGCGAAGCAGGAAGGCCCCAGAGAACTCCGTGTAGCCTCCCCTTTGTACAAGGCAGGAGCGCAGCCACACCCCCTGCCCACCGAGGACAGGCCCCGAAGTCGCCGAGAGACCTGCACGGGCTCCACTCACCCCACAGCCTGCTCTTATAAATAAAGTGGGTTTTTTAAAAAAGATTTTTGTTTTTATTCATTTATTTGTGAGGTAAAGGTATAGACAGAAAGGGAGAGAGAGAGGAAAAGATCTTCCACCCTTTGGTTCATTCCCCAGCCGGCTGCAATGACTGGAGCTGAGCCACTCTGAAGCCAGGAGCCAGGAGCTTCTTCCGGGTCTCCCACACAGGTGCAGGGGCTCAAGGACTTGGGCCTCTTCTGCTGCTTTCCCAGGCCATAGCAGAGAGCTGATGGGACACAGACCAGTGCCCACATGGGATGCCGATGCCACAGGCCTACTATGCCACAGCACTGGCCCCTATAAATACAGTTTTATTGGAACCCAAACACAACTACTCATGTACACACTGTCTAGGGTTAGCCAGGGTGCAGAGTCAGAAATACTTACTGCCTGTCCCTTTACAGGGAAAAAAAAAAAAGGAAAAAAGGAAGGATAAAAGAAAGAAACTTGCTGATCTCTGTTCTAGGGAGCTAGGAACAACTCAGCAGTGGGTTTGGGGGGGAGCTGAAGAGGAGCCAAATCAGGTGCCTGTGGCCCCACTCTGAAATTCTGTGCCAGGCAGTAGGCTGCAGAGAGCGGAGAAAACGCCGACTGAACCAGGGCTGAGTTTGCAGCATCCCAGGAGAACAGGAGCTGGGAAGGTGTTGGTCTGGGTGTGTCTGTCCACAGAGATACACTCATGACCCTCCCAGGGCCACGCTTAACACGTCGGCGCCATCCCCCAAAACGGGCTTCTCGCCGGGCCGACCCAACAGAAAGCAGGAGCTGGGTGCACCCTGAAGAAAGGTTAGAGAAGGCCCAGGCACGGCACCGCTCGGTGACGTCCGTGCTCATCACGGAGTCTGCTGGGCCGGCACCAGCTCAGGTAACAAGGTCCTGCTTCCCCCACAGGAGGCTGCGGTTTCTGTTGTTTTGGGGGAGTATTTTTTTTTTTTAGACAGAGCACTCCCACCAGCTGGTTCACTCCCCGAATGGCTGCACCTGCTGGAGTTGGGTGGAGCCAAAGCTGGGAGCCAGGAACTCCATCACTTAAGCCATCTCCACTGTCTCCAGGGGTCAGCACCGGCAGAGAGCCGGAGTCAGGGGTGGAACCAAGTCTACCCAGCGTCCGTCCTGCCTGCCAGGCCACACGCCGCTCCCATGCAGGCTTCAGGAGGCGCGCTCAGCAGTGAGGGCCCCTGCAGCAAAGCAGCACCAGCTCCCAGAGCGGAGAAAGAGGGGCAAAGTCACCCAGCACCTGTCTGGCATTTCCGGTGCCACAGGTAGTGTATGGGCTCGGGTCACCAGCCATCGCCTCTGGACACAGAATGTTCAGTGAATAAGGAGAGAGGTCATTTGTTTACCTGAAATGTTAACAGTTCCCCAGCTCTATTTCATTTCTTTCTAAAGTTGATGATTCTGCTGCTAACTCCAGCGAACCGCACACAGTCGCAACAACCCTCTTGCAGAATTGATTTTCTCTGTGTAGGAACAAAGACAAAGTCCTCACGCTCTGGATCCCACCTGCACTGATTCACGGTCAGGGTGCACCAGGAGGACCAAGCCAGGGGCAGGGCGAGCACTTCCACTGGCCTGTGTCTGCCCGCTACGCAGGGCCGTGCCCTTCAGCACGGTTGACGCTCATGTGCCGGGTGCCAGGCACGAGGCAGGGATGTGCCTGTACCGGGGCGGCTTTGGAAGGACAGCCACACGGGGCTGGGGAGAAAGAGCCACCAAGCGAGGACCACGCGACTGGACCCTCTCTGCATTCCCGCCCACAATGCTGCTGGCGGGGCAGGCCGTCGCACCAATAGTCTGTGACGTTACTTTCCATCCAAACCCTTGAAATCTGCTCATCTCATTGTCCCGCTCTACAACACCAACACCTACATTTTCAGTGCTGCCTTGATTTGATCTGCTAATCTTCTGGCTACCCAGGCCCTATTTTCCTGCTCAGGGTACAACCATGTCTGCCGTCACCACCACTAGTGATGTCACCGCCCCAACCCACAGGATCTGTGAACGAGACTTTGTCCAGAAGCAGAATCTCTGTGGATGATGGTCACAGGAAGGGTCCTAACCCCAGAGGACCGAGTCCTTTGGACACGGAGCCACACACGCACGGAGAATGGCGTGGAGGACTGGGGTGAGGATGCCACAAGCCAAGGGACTTTCGGAAGCTAAGAGGGCCTAGAACAAAGCCCTCCCTAGTGACGGCAGAAGGATCACAGGCCTGCCAGCATCTTCATCGAAGACTTCTAGAAATACTTTCTAGAATATTCTGCCCTCCAGAAGACAGTAAATGTTATGCTGTTTAAGCCACTCAAACTGTGATGCAGTGTCAGGACAGCCCTAGGAAACCTATGCCCTCCCCAGTGAGACTCCAGTCTCCCCAAAGGCAGGGTGGCCCAGGGAGCTACCTCTGACAGGCAGGACGTCCCAGGCACTACACAGCCATTAGGTGGCAGGTGTTGAAGAAGTGATTCAAACATTGGTTGGGGAGCCACAGGAGTTAGTGGTTCCCAAAGCTGCAGGTGCACCCAAAGTCCCTGGGAGGTTTTCAGAAACAGAGGCATGCAACTTCCACCCCAAGCCGGAGGGTGGGGTGCGACAGGCCACCTGCCGGGCAGGGACCCACAGACCTGCCAGGGCGCCTCCAGCCGTGCGGTTCAGTCACTGCTCTGCCGCTGCACTCTCCAAGCCCTGGCCACTCTGAGAGGCCCCCGGGCCAGAGGCATGGGTCACACACGAGGGCCGGGGAGACACGAAGAACCTCAGGCCCCATGCGATCAGAACCTCATGCTCCATGGCGATAAGACAAACGCTGAGGAGGGCAGAATAAACAAATGAGAACCACTGGCCAGGCGGCGCTGACAGCACCGCACGCGGACTCCGCACCACCACTCTGGGCCTCCACCCTTCGCTCTGTAAAACGAGGTCGATGCAGGACCTGCCTCACAGGGTCGTGGGGGCCGAGTGAATACACAGGCAGGGTTTAGAACAGTGCCGGGTGCATACTGAGCCCTCGGTACTCAGCAAACACTCCTGAGCCCCCCCCCCCCCCAAAAAAAAAAACAACAACAACAGGGATGAACTGGCTCCTGTCTTCAACTGCAATCACTACGGGTTTTATATAAGAAGGGAAAGAATGAAAGAGTAGGCTGTTACTTCCCCCAGCTGACTACGCGGTTCTACAAGGATGCAAGTTCATCTCTCATTAGGCAATTATCAAGCATATCTGTGCAAAGTGTGTCCAGTTTGACTGCACGGGGCGCTCGGCTCAACGCTCTTGGATTTGCCACAGAAAGGAACTGGGGTGAACAATTAACCCAAAGCAATTAATGAGGGTGACTTAGCACCCCCATGGCAAATTTAGACATGTAAAAATACTCTGCTCCCCCCAAAAAACAGAGGGGTTTTATGGGAACATGTGGATTACGTTGGAGTTCTTTGGAAATCTCAGAAAACAAGGAATGCTCTTCTCGGCCTAAAAACAAGGACCTGACCCGGCTGCCTTTTCTTCCAGACCAAGTCCTGCCCCTTTCCAGAAATCCTTGGGATTTACAGGGAAAGGCAAAGTCCCAGAGTCCAGCCGACTCAGTCTCCCTCACCCACAGACGCCGCCTCTCAAAATCAGCAGCAGGTGCCCGGGACTGTGGCTTCCCACAGACCTGCCCGTTTGCATTTCCGGTCTTTCCACATGGAGGGGTGGTTAAACAAGCAGTCCAAAACCAGAGAAGAGGTCCACGGGAAAGATGGCAGCCAGTCTCCATTTTGTTTCTTTGTGAGTCGAGAAGACTGGAGACAAAGCCAAAAGCCCCCAGGCGAGTGTTTTGTGCCCCACAGCCCAGTGTTCTTCCGCAAACACAGCCATCGCTCGTTCTGTGAAATCAAAGCCTCTTAGTTACAGTGAACCACAGTCACGGTTTTTGAAAAGATCAGACTTTGTTCCTCATCTCCACTTTTAAAAATAGAGGTATCGAGGCTGGCACTGTGGCATAGCGGGTAAAGCTGGCATCCCATACGGGTGCTGGTTCGAGTCCTGGCTGCTCCACTTCCGATCCATGAGGTGTCACCTAACATCAATTAGAATGACTACTACTAAGGAAAAGAAAGAAAATGACAAGTGTTTCAGAGGACATGGCTGAATGAGGACATTTGTGCACCGTTGGTGGAATTATAAATGGTGCAATCATTACGGGGAAAAGTATGGAGGTTGCTGCAAAACTTAGACACAGGGCCAGCGCTGTGGCGTGGAGTAGGTTAAGCACTAGCATCCCATATGGGCACCAGCTCAAGTCTCAAGCTCAAGATTTGCTTCAGCTGCTCCACTTCCCATCCAGTGTCCTTCCTAGGCACCTGGGAAAGCAAAGAGCGATGACTCAAATGCCTGGGCCCCTGCACCCATGTGGGAGACCCGGGTGAAGCTCCTGGCTTCAGCCTGGCCCAGCCCCGACCATTGTGGCCACTTGGGGAGTGAACCAGCAGATGGAAGATATGCTCACTTGCTCATCCTCAATCTCTCTCCCTCCCTCCCTCTCTCTCTCTCTCTCTCTCTCTCTCTCTGCCTCCCCCTCTCTCTGTAACTCTGCCTTTCAAATAGACAAGCAAATCTTTAAAAAAAATAAATAAATAAAAACAGAGCTACCACCCAATCCACGAACCCCACTTCTGGGTATACGAGTGTATCTGAAAGAAGCAAAGCATCAAAGAGACACCTGCCTGCCCATGTTCACGGCAGCACAATAAAGAAAGGAAACCCTATGGCTTGTACAACAGGGCGAACCGGGTGATGTTCTGCGAAGTGAGACAGGCCCGGCGCAGGACGGCGAATGTCCTGTCGGCAGCGTGGTTGCCAGAGGCCGGGGCGGTGAGGAAAAGGGAGCCGCGATTTAGTGACTACAGAGTGTCAGCTCCGCAAGGTGAGAAAGTTCTAGATATCTGTTTCAGAACAACGGGAGCGCCTTTCACTGAGCTTGAAAATAACTAGGACGGCAAACTCTATGTGTTTTACCAAACGACAACAGAGACCGTCGGCCATCCTCACCAAACGCAGGAGGTGGGAGTTCACAGCACAGACCTTGGCCTCGCCTCCGCGTGTGTTCCTGAACCTAGACTCTCTCTCCTCCAACTGTTTGATCCTTTTACTTACCCGGAAACGACTTTTCCACGATTACTGGGTAAGTTTCCCATGTTATCGTGCCTTATAACATGATAACAGCAAGGGTATAAATATCCCGTTTATGTCAAATCATTTTGCTTCTACCACCCCAAGACATGTCTTAAGGATAGAGGTTACCTTTAAATAATCCGGCTTGTATCCTTGTCTTTGCTCTCTAATCGAATTTTAAAAGGGCGTCTACTGTTCCAAGGAACTCCCACTGCTCTTGGGAAGCAGGGTTGTTACAACGATGATTTGTCACGAATCCTCACCTCCTGTAGTGTATGGAGAGAGGACGGTCTTTTCCTCATCCCACTGTCTGCAGATGTAGAATTTTGCGTTGAGAAAGGGATACCTTCTCACCTTGAAAATCAGACCAACGTGCAGAGTGCTCATCGGTACAGGACCCCAAGGATACTGCTCATGCACTGATGTGCACGTGTGGGTATCACCCATCGTAATTATTGAGAGACGTAACTGTCACCCAGGATAAAGTGAACACGCCTATAAAAGGCTAACTTCTTCTGTGTTCACCAGCTAAGTAATAATCTACTCTTTTTTTTTTTTTTTTTGACAGGCAGAGTGGACGGTGAGAGAGAGAGACAGAGAGAAAGGTCTTCCTTTGCCGTTGGTTCACCGCCCAATGAAAAGTTGTCTTAAATTACATAGGATAAAAGTGAATTACACTGTGCACATTATTGGACGATTTGTAGATGATACTGTAAATGGCGCATCTATCTCATTACAAGAAAAATGCTAACATCACAAATATTCTATCAGGCTGCACACTTGATTAAACAAAATAAGAACTGGGGGACATGCTTCTCCTTGGTTTTACAGTTAGAATGTTGAAATTCAACCCTTGATGACGACTACAAATAAATTCTTCCAAACATTTACAAATCTAAAGACCATGGGGCTGGTGCTGTGGCGTGGTGAGTAAAGAGCCACTGCCTGCAGTGCCGGCATCCCATAAGGGCGCCGGTTCAAGTCCCAGCCAATCCTCTTCCAATCCAGCTCTCTGCTATGGCCTGGGAGACCTGTACCCGCGTGGGAGACCCAGAAGAACTCAGATAGGCACAGCTCCAGCCATTGCAGTCATCTGGGGAGTGAACCAGCAGATGGAAGACCCCTCTCTCCACCTCTGCCTCTGCCTGTCACTCTGCCTTTCAAATACATAAATAAATCTAAAAAAAAAAAAAGACCACAAAATTCAGACATATTTGAATCTCAGTATTGATCAAATTTAGAAATGTAACAACCATCAGTATAAAACTACCAGGAAGATAAATCAAGAGGGTTTCACATATAATGGTGTGAATACACTCAAGGTAGGCATTTCCTTTCCACATCTGGGTTTTCTAGTATACTCCAGTCGTGACCAACACACACCCCCAAAATCTTACAGATTCTAGAATAATCCTGATACAAGAGTTCAGGGTACTTAAATTGCAGGTACAGGGTCGGGGGCCATTACTACAAAATGTGGGAGAGAGATTCCGGCCACCACCACATGGAAACAGGAAGTCTACTGATCTAACATATATTTTTTCCCTTCAGTCTGATGTCATTCGTTGATGTCATTGATCTACAGTGTTTCAGACTCCTTCTCAAGCAACTCTTTCAGAGAAAGGAAAATCCACAGAACCACACGATGGAAATCCAGGTATCAACCATCCAGATTTAATAAAGCTTAACTTCTTACCACATTGGATTCAATTTTTTTTAAAGATTTACTTACTTATTTGAGAGGCAGAGTCAAGACAGAGGGAGAGACAGAGAGAAAGGTCTTCCATCCACTGGTTCACTCCCCAAGCGGCCACAATGGCTAGAGCTGAGCCAATCCGAAGCCAAGAGCCGGCAGCTTCTTCAGGTCTCCCACGTGAGTGCAGGGGCCCAAGCACTTGGGCCGTCCTCTGCTGCCTTCCCAGGAGCATTAGCAGGGAGCTGGATAGGAAGAGGAGCAGCCAGGACATAAACTGGTGCCCATATGAGATGCCAGCGCCACAGGCAGAGGCTTAACCTACTACAGCACAGCGCCGGCCCCTGATTCAAATGGTTTAAATAAAATAAAATCTTACATTGAGGCTTGGGGCTGGCATTGTGGTGTAGTGCGTTAAGCTGCTGCCTGCAGTGACAGCATCCCATATGGCTACCAGTTTGTGTCCTGGCGGCTCCACTTCCAATCCAGCTCCCTGCTAATGCACCTGGGAAAGCAGCAGAGGACGGCCCAAGTGCTTGGTCCCTGCACCTACATGGCAGACCCAAAAGCAGCTCTGGGCTCCTGGCTTTGGTTTGGCTCCACTCCGGCTGTTTAAGCCATTTAGAAAATGAACCAGAGGACAGAAGATTCTCTCTCTCTTTCTCTCTCTCTCTCCCTCCACCCCCCTTCTCACTCTTTCAAAAAATAAAAATAAATCTTTAAAAAAATTGAGGTTCTATTTCCCCAACCACTAAAGATATTCAACATTTATGGGCACCTTTGGAGCCATATGTTTCCATGTTTAACAGTCATGCTAATATATTTTATTCACTTATATAAAAAATAGGAACTATTATTTTCCACAGTTTCATTAATCAAATGGCATATTACTGTATATAACATTCTTTTTTAAGATTTATTTATTTATTTGAGAGGCAGAGTTACAGAGAAGTACAGGCAGAGAGAGAGAGAGGTCTTCCATCTGCTGGTTCATTCCCCAAATGGCCACAATTACCGGAGCTGTGCCGATCTGAAGCCAGGAGCCAGGAGCTTCCTTTAGGTCTCCCACACGGGTGCAGGGGCCCAAGGACTTGGTTCATCCTCTACTGCTTTCCCAGGCCATAGCAGAGAGCTGGATCGGAAGTTGAGCAGCCAGGACTCAAACCGGCACCCACATGGGATGCCAGCACTACAGGCGGCGGCTTGACCGGCTATGCCACAGTGCCGGCCCCTGGTGGCTCTTATATATGCTGGACACTGATCCTTTGTCAGTTACATACACTGCAAGGATCTGCTGTTGGGCTTCATAATGTCTTTTTACAGCAGTTTTTATTCTGACATCATCAACTGTTCTATTTTATCATTAGTTGGTTACGTACGAACAGTAACTGGAGAGCGTGTTTTAAAACGCTGATGCCTAAAACTAAGCTAAGTGTTAGAAGCCGGCTGGAGTGTGGAGTGCCAACCCCAGGAGGCACAAGGGAACTTGGGGAGTGTGGGAATCTTCAGTCTGAGGACTGTGAAGACGCTACAGGTAGATACGCTTGTGGGAACACGTCAAAGTGCGTACTGGAAATGAGCAGGTGCGTGGAGATCATGTCTCAACACAGCTGCTCTGAGAACAGGCAGCTGCCAGGCTCTGCCACGTTCAACCCGAGTCGGGATCTCTGGCCGAAACCTGGAATTTATACACACACACACACACACACACACACACATATATATATATACATAACATATATATTTTTACAAAGGGTCCACAAATGATTGTGTTGTGTAGCCAGGGTTGAAAAGCCTTGTTTTACTTAGTGTTTAAGCACCGTTAACCTCATCCGGGATTTTTTTTTTTTTTTTTTTTTTGGTAGATGCAAGGTGGGAATCTACTGGAGGAGATTTGATTGTATCAACATATACTGCCTCGGTCCTCCTCCTCCTCCCGTGGATTCACAGTGAGTCTGCCATGTGCTATGCATAGTTTCCCTGTGTGCAGAGACCACATCCCACCTCCCTCCCGCATGCTATACAGCTGTGGGCAAGGCCACGGCGCTTCCATTCCTAATGAGTCTTGGTGCCTGGGAGACCAAATCGCTGCTCTCCCTCCTCCTCTTCTATCCCCTTCCTTCGAGAGTGTCTCACTACTGCTGGCCCTGCATTTTTCTTTATGAGCTGTCTGATCAGCTTCACAAGTCTG
This sequence comes from Oryctolagus cuniculus, assembly GCF_964237555.1. Taxonomy (NCBI): domain Eukaryota; kingdom Metazoa; phylum Chordata; class Mammalia; order Lagomorpha; family Leporidae; genus Oryctolagus; species Oryctolagus cuniculus. The sequence continues at coordinate 6,959,639 of NC_091448.1, read as the reverse complement.
ACCCAAAAGTAAATACATGTGGAGGTTTTCAATCAAACTGTATTAAATATATACTTGGGGAAAACAGCCAATTTTTTTAGTGAGTTCTTTCATCAGTAGACATGGCATCAATATTTATCCAAATCTTCTTCAAACCATTTAAAATTTGTCTCCATTAACATCTTGCAATATTTCACTTGCTTTGTACAAAAGTAGCCAAAAACTGGAAACAACTCAAGGGTCCACCAGCAACAGGACGAATAGAGTTCTATTCTTATAATGGAATACTATACACCAGCCAAAATGAATTCACAGGCAACAATGTGGGGATGTTTTACTTCTATAATATTGAACAAAAATAAAGTACACAGAATGTCCCCATTTTATATAAAGTTAAAACACTGAACTTTGTTGTTTAAGGATATATACCTGAAGGGTGAATTGTTTTCTAAGGGACGGGAAGAGGACAAATGTTTGCTGCAGTAAGACAGGTTGGGACACCTGCACTTCAGAGTCCAGTCCTGGCTACAGCTGAAACTCCAGCTTCCTGATGGTGCACACCATTGGAGGCGGCAGCTCATGGCTCAGGTTACTTGGGTCCCTGCCACGTACATGAGAACCCTGGAATGAACTCCTGGCTTCATCCCGGCCCAGCCTCAGCTACTGAAGGCATTTCTAAGAGTGAAGCAGTAGGGGCCGGCGTTGTGGCCTAACGTGTTAAACCGCTACCCCTTGCTCTGGTGTCCCCTAGGAGCGCTAGTCCACTGGGCTGCTCCACTTCCAACCCAGCGCCCTGCTAATGGCCGGGGGAGCAGCGGAAGACAGCTGAAGTGCTTGGGGCTCCTGCACCTACACAGGAGACCCAGAAGAAGCTCCTGGATCCCAGCTTCAGACTGGCCCGGCTCCAGCCTTTGTGGCCATTTGGGGAGTGAACCAGTGGATGGAAGAGCTCTCTCTGTAACTCTGCCTTCCAAATAAATAAAATAAATCTGAGAGAGAGAGAGAGAGAGAGAGAGAGAGAGAACCAGCAAATGAAGATCGATCCATCTCTCTATGCCCTTAAAATAAATAAAAACTAATACTTTTTAAAAGGGATTAATTTTCATAAAAATCAGAATAATAGTGACTTAGCAGGTAGTGAGAAGAACTGACCAAGAAAACACGTGGGCAGCAGAAGGCTGCTATGACTTGACGTGGCAGTAGCTACAAAGGTATTTGCTTTAGAACTATTTGTTTTGTGATACAGAGTGAGGGATTTTTATGTCTGTGTGTTATATTTCACATTAGAGTTAAAAATGAGTGCAGGGTGAAGGATCTCTGCGAGTGAGATCCCAGAGGAAAGAAGGGGCCATCAAGGAAGGAGGTACCTTTCTCTGAAGGGAGGAGAGAACTTCCACTTTGACTATGGTTTGTGAACTCAAGAGGCTTCCATAGCCTTGGCAGCTCATGACGAGAGCCTCGGGTGATCACTGACATCATAAGTAAGAGTGACAATTGTTAAATCAACAACAGGAGTCACTGTGCACTTGCTCCCCATGTAGGATCTCTGTCCTTAATGTGTTGTACTATGAGAATTAACAGTAAAACTTGTCTTCAAACTGTACTTTATACTTCGTGTGTCTGTGTGGGTGTAAACTGTTGAAACCTTTACTTAGTATAGAGTTGGTCTTCTGTATATAAAGGTAATTAAAAATGAATCTTAATGAAGAATGTGATGGGAGAGGGAGTGGGAGGTGGGACAGTTTGGGGGTGGGAGGGCGGGTATGGGGAGAGGAACCACTATATTCCCTAAAGCTGTACCTATGAAAATTTGCATTTATTAAATAAAAGCTTTCTTTAAAAAAATGGATGCAGGGGTGGTTGTGGCACAGGTTAAGCCACCACGTGCGATGCCAGAATCCCACGTCTGAGCACAACTTTGAGTCCCGTCTTCCAATTCAGCTCCCTGCTCTTTCACCCAGAGCTAGCCAGGGGGTGGAGGGCGGAGCCCCTAAGGAGACGGACAGCCTCCAGGAGACCCCCGCGATCTCCATGAGCCCCACGCCAATGGGCAACTTCAATAGAAAGATCCAACAGCCAGCTACCAAAGCCTGAAAACCCCAGGACCCTTCCTCGAAGCCAGTGTCCGGCTCGGGCACTCCGCCTGGGCTCCTCTTGGACCAGGCGCTTTCTCTGTCACTTGCCAATCAAATAAAATTTCTCTTCTAATAAAAGTTCCTGCCTCTTCGCAAATTGTTTCCTGGCTTTTTATTTATATACTGAGCCGAGGAAAACAACCCATGACACTCGCTCTGTCAACCGCCCTTCCCTCCGTGACCAGTAACACCTGCTAATGCACCTGGGAAGGCTGCACTGGATGGCCCAAGTGCTTGGGCCCCTGCACCCACGTGGGAGACCTGGACGGAATTCCTGGGTCCTGGATTTGGACTGACCCAGCACCTGGCCACTGCAGTCACTTGGGAAGTGAACCGCTGGATGGAGATCTCTTCCTCCTCTGTCACTCTCCCTCTCTCATTCTGCCTTTCAAACAAACAAATCTTTTAAAGAATGAATGGGGATGATCAGCTCTAGCCTCTTTTAATAAGAAAAAAAATCTGAGCTCTGTGGAAGTCAATGGTGCTCAAGAAACAGGACCCGGCCTATTCTAGAAGGTTCTCTCTGGAAAAGGGCTGAAGGCAGGGCCTGGGCACTCCTGAGCTCTGCACATCCTCCAACTGCAGATTTCCCCTTTAGGAACAAGTGGCCTCCGAGCCTCACATAAAATGCGCTACACAAAATTGTTATGCTTTTAGCTTCCCGATGCTTTGAGTACCCTTAATGCTGCCAGCAGGGGAGGGAGTCATTTTGACAAACTTAACATATTAATAACCAAAGTGAATCAGACAAGCCCCTGCCCTCAGTGGCTTGCAGCAGCCAATTAAGTGGCCAACAGCCCTCCTTACCAAGATCTATGTTCTCGGGAGCTGGCGCCGTGGCTCACTTGGTTAATCCTCTGCCTTGAGGCACCGGCATCCCATATGGGCACCGGGTTCTAGTCCCGGTTGCTCCTCTTCCAGTCCAGCTCTCTGCTGTGGCCTGGGAGGGCAGTGGAGGATGGCCCAAGTGTTTGGGCCCTGCACCCGCATGGGAGACCAGGAGGAAGCACCTGGCTCCTGGCTTCAGATCGGTGCAGCGCCAGCAGTAGCGGCCATTTGGGGGATGAACCAACGGAAGGAAGACCTTTCTCTCTATCTAATTCAAAAAAAAAAATCTATGTACTTTACTTCCAGGAGCCAGCGTTGGATTACATCCAGTACATCCCCGCCTACCTGCCGTGACCTCACAGCTCAACATTCTCAGTTGAATGGCCCCAGTTCTTTATCCCTCCTTGCATGCCACCTCCTTCCCTTGGCCTCATCGGGGCCTGGCGTACCCCCCCAACCCCGCCTTGACTTTGGACTCAGTCATGTGACTAGCCTTTCCTGCACACAGACACGCATGTGACTGGCCAAGAGACGGTGAGCAGGTGGAAGGAGCACTCCGTCAAGCTTGACCATAGAAACTGAACTCCTCCTCTCCCCCTCCTCCAGACCCAAGATCCTTTGCTCCTCTGTTTACTGTTGCAGGAAAGTCATCAATGCACCCATCTCCCTGTGGCAGGCTGAGGGATGCCCACGGGGCGGATCCGTATCACTTCCTGGTGGGTGTGTCAAGTGTTTCAGGATCGGTGGTCTGAGTGGAGAAAACCCACCCTCGCCGATGTGGGCATCACCCACTCCAGCGGGGTGGCTGGCTTCCCCTCCCTCTGTCTGCTCCCATCTGCCCCTGCGCCCAGGCACTGCAGCTCCCGGCTCCTGGGCCTTCAGACCAAGACCAACACCACTGCCACTGCTGATTCCGGGCCTGCAGACCCAGATTCACTTTCCTGGGCCTCCGGCTTGCACACCGCTCATCAGCTCCACAACCACACGACGCAGTCCCTGTGACGAGTTTCCGGGCTGCATATATACAACCAGGCATCACTTCCCCACGGGGACACAGGCTGAGAAGTGCACCGAGCGCAGGCGGCTGGAAGGTCGCCAGGTGATGCAGTTTTAGGGGACCACTGTTGTGTGTCGTAGACTGACGTGTTTTGTGGCAGGTGACTCTCTGTACACATCCACTCTCGGGTCCATCGCCCTGGAGAGCCCAGACTGAGTCCAGCTGAATGAAGCCAACTGAACACTGCACACAAGGGCAGCACACGTGGAGGCTGTATCGCCGGGTCAGACAGTGGCGGTTTAAGCAGACGTGACGAGAGGGAGCACGTTCCGAGAGCTGCTGCTGACCCCTGCTGCTTTCTGGAGTGCCACAAGGCAAAATAGGCCTTGTTTCTTTCTCGCCTTTCTTTTACGCACTCACCCCCTGGTCCATAGATGACACCCCGTCTGTCTGCAGTCTTACAGCTTAAAGCAGTCAAGACCAGCCAGTCCACAGAGGCATGAGCAAACCCAGCAGTTGCCAGGAGAGTTGATCCAGCCAACTGCAGGCCCCTGGAAACTCAGTCATTGTTGCCGGTGCCACTGAGGCTTTACGGCTGGTTGGTAGGCAGCAAGAGCTCACTGATGCGTGCGCTGTGCCCCGCTCTGCACAGCAGCGTCCTGTGAGCTTGCTTCAGATACGCTGTGCCCGGGGGCTGGTGTTGCTGGCACAGCGGGTGAAGTCACCACTTCAACGCCGGCCTTCCACATCAGAGCACCAGTTCAAGCCCCAGCTGCTCCACTTTTGTTCCAGCTCCCTGCTGATGCACCTGGGAAAGCAACAGAAGATGGCCCAAGTACATGGGCCCCTGCACCCACGTGGGACACCCAGATGGAGCTCCAGGATCCGGGCTTCAGCCTGGCCCAGCCCCAGCCACTGGGGCCATTTGGGGAGTGAACCAGGAGACGGAAGACATCTCTCTCTCCCTCTCTCCCTCTCTCTCTCTCTCCCTCTCGTTCTCTACCACCTTACCTTTCAAATAAATAAATTACATCTGTTTTTAAAAAAAGATTTACTTATTTATTTGAAAGTCAGAGTTACAGAGAGGCAGAGAGAGAGAGAGAGAGCGCGCTTCCCTCCACTGGTTCATTCCCCAAATGGCCACAACAGCCAAAGGCTGGGCCAATCTGAAGCCAGGAGCTTCTTCCAGGTCTCCCACGTGGGTGCAGGGGCCCAAGCACTCCGGCCATCTTCTACTGCTTTCCCAAGTGCATTAATAGGGAACTAGATGGGAAGCAGTGCCCATATGGGATTCTGGCACTGCAGGCAGTGGCTTTACTGACTACGCAACACTGTCGGCCCCATAAATTACATCTTTTAAATAGATACACGTGTACACACACACACACACACACACACACACACCCGTCCCCTGGTCTGAAATGCATATCCCACCATTTCCTCTCAGGTACACCCACCTGACAAATGTCAACTTAATCTCCAGGTCTGCCCTTGTGCAGCAAACCCAGGAAGCCGTCTGTGACCCCCCCAGATGGACTGAGTCTGGGGGTATCCAGCGCCCCCCCTTACACCCACCTCCACCAGAGACAGCAATTACTGCCCTGTAACTGCCTGTGTCTATCATTAGATGAAGCTGTGGATCCTGGGCACTAGCAAAGTGCCTGGCTCCAAGGGCTGGCACTAGATGAGTCACAGACAGCAAAGATCGGGTGGGGACAGGACGGAGGGAGGCAGGGAGGAGAGAGGAAGCAGATCCATCCTCCGGCACAGCACGTCTGGTGCGGCACCCCACGTCCCGGTGCGGCCTCGCCGCATGCGGCCGCTCTGGGTGCTCCTCAGCGTCCTCCCATCACTGAACCACAGAGCAAAACTCTGGGCGGGGGAGAAGGGCCGGGTCCCTGCCGAAACAACTCGGTAACGGCGCAAACAGAGCAGACTGCGTGAGGCACCGGATTCCGGGAGAGCAAGGGAGCTGGTGGCACTTTCTGCAGTCACAGGGAAGGAACAAGGAAGAGGAGAAGTTTGGGTTTTTTTTTCCCAAGATTTATTCATTCACTTATTTGAAAGGCAGAAAGAAAGAGAGCTCTTCCATCCGCTGGTTCCTTCCCCAAATGGCTGCAACAGCCCGGGCTGCTCCAGGCCAAAGCCAGGAGCCAGGAATTCCACCTGGGGCCTCCCACGTAGAGCGCAGGGACCCAAACACTTGGCCCATCCTCTGCCGCCTTCCCAGGCCCATGAGCAGGGAGCTGGATCAGAAGCGGAGCAGCCAGGATTCGAACCGGCACTCCAATACGGGAGGCTGACATGGCCAGTGGCGGCCGCTTAACCCGCTGTACCACGATGCCAGCCCCCGAAAAAGGAGAAATGCTAAAGGAGCTGTTAGGAAGAACTCTCCGACCTGGGTCTGGCAAGAGCGGAGCAGATATGCGGAGTGGCTGCAGAGCCTCATTGAGAAGGAAGACGACAATGAGGAGGACGGTGGCAATTTGGAGAGGGCAGAGGTCGGAAGTGACATTACGCACCACCCCACCTCCCAAGAGGTCCTGTCTGGGCCTGACAGCAACACGGAGACCTCCCGCTGCAGCCACCAATTATCCCAATTACGGGCTTCACTCTGGGACTGTCGCCCATGCTCACCGCCACCCTGAAAAACGCAGGCCATGTCTTTGTCTGCAATGCAATAATATTGGATCCTCCCACGGTGTGAGCCTGCTGGAAAATTAATTAAAAACCAGACTGAGCTCAAAGGGGCCTTTTCAGCCCCGGAACTGTGTAGGGCTCAGCGCTCCATGGGGGAGCATCCCCACCTGGCTGCTAGTCATTAGGAAACCTGCTCAACATCTTGCAGCTCCAACCATCAAAGGTGCTCATTACAGGGCTTCAAGGAGCCCCTGAGTGAGTGGAGGGGATTTCAGACCCGTGTTTAGCGCTTCCTCACACGTGGGAGAAGCCACAGAAGGTCACGGGCCCTTCTCTCCCTCCCTCCCTCCTTCCCCTCCCCCTCCTCCCCCTCTAGTTCTCTCTCTCTCTCTCTCTCTCTTATTGGTGTTGGCTGACACATAAGCCACAACAGTTCCTTGCAAGCACGTGTCTGGCTGGGATGTGGGCACAGGACACACCGCAGGCCACCAGGGGTTTGCTCAACTGACCAGCTCAGCAACTCGGTTTGGGGCGTCTTCCTGGAAGCTGCGCCTTCCGCCTGGCTCCCTCGCTCCTGCCTCCCCCAGCAGCATTCTGGGAGCTACTCGGAGTCCCTTTAGAGGCTCTACACCTCTATCTCGTCAGCCAGACTCAGTATCTGTTGCTTGCACACCAGATCCCTGACTGATGGACACACTCGCGTGCAAACACACGATCACAGGGGTCTTAGGTCAACGGATGTCGATTAAAATCCTACATTGAGGAGCCAGGGCACTGGTGTGGGAGGCCAGGCCTCCGCCTGCAGCACCAGCATCCCAAACGGATGCCACTTTGTGTCCCGGCTGCTCCACTTCCGATCCAGCTCTCTGCTGATGGCCTGGGAAAGCAGTGGAAGACGGCCCAAGTGCTCTGGCCCCTGCACCCACATGGGAGACCTGGAAGAAGTACCTGGCTTCGGATTGGCTCAGCTCTGGCCATTGTAGCCATTAGGGGAGTGAACCAGCAGACGGAAGACCTCTCTCTCTGTCTCTCCCTCTGTCCATAACTCTACCTCTCGAATAAATAAAATCCTAAAAAATAAAAATCCTACACTGACTTTTAGCCCAAACATACCTCTCTCCACCTCTGTGATATTAGGGTGTGGCCTTTTTGCTTAGCGAGTTGATGAGGCTCTGCCAATCACAGATGCTGGGGGTGGCGGGGGGTCGGGGAGCTGAGGTGCGTCCCTTCCCGAGTGCCGGCCCCTGCTGCGCACACAGCCCCAGCAAGTCTTTCCTGCAGGATCAGCCGAAGTCAGTTTGGACTTTGTCAATGCTCCGCTACTGGCTTCACTGAGCCCTTGTCTAGACACCAGCTCCAGCCTGTGGGCACCCCACTCGGACCCTGAGTTTCAGCTCTGCGGCCCCTCCTTAGCGTCCTCACCCTAGGGCTGGTGGCTGATCTCAGTAGCCGCTCCCTCTGCGACATCTGACACCAGGTGATCTTTTTTTCTTAGCAAACGACTCCCTTCGGAGTCCAGCAAGTCCTAACGTCACATTCTCTATGCCCACGGGACTGATGCGGTTTCTTTTTTTTTTTTTTTTTTTTTTTTTTTTTTTTTTTTTTTTTTTTTTTTTTTTTGACAGGCAAAGTGGACAGTGAGAGAGAGAGACAGAGAGAAAGGTCTTCCTTTACCATTGGTTCACCCTCCAATGGCTGCCGCGGCCAGCGCGCTGCGGCCGGCGCACCACACTGATCCGATGGCAGGAGCCAGGTACTTCTCCTGGTCTCCCATGGGGTGCAGGGCCCAAGCACTTGGGCCATCCTCCACTGCACTCCCTGGCCACAACAGAGAGCTGGCCTGGAAGAGGGGCAACCGGGACAGAATCCGGCGCCCCGACCGGGACTAGAACCCGGTGTGCCAGCACCGCAGGGCGGAGGATTAGCCTAGTGAGCCGCGGCGCCGGCCTGATGTGGTTTCTACCTCGGACTCATCCCAGAGCGACAGACACAAGCCTTATGACAAAACTGGGGTGAGCATCCCATCTGCCACCAGACCAAATCCAAACGGAGATACACGGGGGAAGAGCGACTTAGACAAATCAGGATCGCAGACCTCGGGCCCGAGAGGCCCCAGGAACGAGTTGAAGCCACTCAAGGCAGCAAGCAAGGTCGTGCACACACCTGGTGGTTTCTGCAAGGCAGAGGTAGGAGAGGACCAGGCACGTGACCCAGAGCCCAGGGGCTCCCCTGCACCAGGCCCTGCAGGGTGGCTGTGCCAGGACAAAGCAAAGGCTCAGAGAGCGCGAGCAGGTGCGGCGAGGCAGAGGTTCTGGATCATGAGAGGCAGCGGGTCGAGACGCTCAGGCTGGTGAAGCGATGCCCAGGACCTCTGTGTGTCGCCACCGCTGGAACGACACCACTGGCCTCCTCACTCACAGCTGCTGGCCTCTAACAACGTCCCGGCACTACGCGGAGCGTATCTGCACGGACTGCCCACGTGCACTGATACACGGCGCCGTCTGTTAGAAGTACATCTTTACTCTGGTCAACACTAAGAAAAAAAAAAAAATGTGCTGCCCATTAAACAATGAACTACTGTCGCCTGGAGGGTGTGCCCCACTTTTTAAGATGGTGAAAGAGAAGGTAAAAGAAAAAAACTTCTTAGAATGACTGAAACACGGCAACCTACCGAACCCTTACAACAAACTCCCTGAAGCAGGGACAGTGAGTGGGGCTGAGACAGTGGCTCAAGGTCCCACGGGCGGCGGCAGCAGAGCAGATCTGACCTCAGTGAGAACTGCGGAGTCTGTGCTCTGGGCAGCTCTGCTCTGTGGCCAGCAAAGGTGTGCACAAGCCGCTGACCGGGGACTTAGGGCTGTTCGAAGGGCGCTGTCCATGAGCGGTGAGCTGGTCAGTGCCAGGGAAGTGACACACACTACCAAGTCTCCTTCGGTGACCATACAGCTCCCCTGGAGTGGCACGAGGAGCAGGTGCACCAAGGGGATAACTAACGGTGCCAACTGTGTGTATGAGTCTCCTGTGGCTACGGTGCCACCTGTGTGTATGAGTCTCTTGTGGCTGCTGTAATGAGCTGTCCCAGACTCGATGGCCTTGGGTCCAGAAAGCCGAAATCAACATCCCCTGGCTGAAATCCGGCTGTCCCTGGGGCCATGGTCTCTCTGGAGGTGCCAGGGAAGAATCCAATCCTGGCCTCTTGGCTCAGAGTTTCCTGACCCCACTGCCGGCCTCTGCGGCCCCCCGGCCTCCTCCTCGTCTGCTTAGACCTCGTTCTGCCCCCACCCCCGCTTTGAGGACACTCGTGATTGCATTTAGGGGCCATCCCCCCTTCCAGAACTTTATGCTACAGAAAGTGACCGTCGCCACGACGCCGCATCATGCAGGGTGGGGGGTGAGGAGGAAGAGGGAGTAACTGCTTAATGGCCGTGGGGAGTGATGGGAATGTTGTTGAAGCGGACGAGTGTTGGCTGCAGAAAACCGTGAATGTATAAATGTCACCGAACTACTTAGTCTAAAATGGCTAAATTTTACGTTGCGTGAATTTTACCTTGGTCAAAAATTTCTTCTCTAAGGACACCACGTGACGAGGGGTGGGCTTTAGAGCCCTCCTGATTCTAAGATTCTGGATCTTCCAACCACCCCCCTATGCACCCTTGTGGACTTGCCCCCCCCCCCCCCCCGTCTTCTCACTTTGGGGACGTGGCTGAACATGCAGGCCTCACCCCAGAGCGTCTACGTCACTGGGTGTGGGTGGGGCCCAGGCACCAGCAGGCTGTGAGGGCCCCAGGGGATTCCGGCGAGGCCCGAGACCGGCTGAGACCGGCCGAAACTGGCCGCAATCAGTGGCAGGAGAATGCTTCTTTCTTTCCTGTGTCTCGTGCCATGGGGGGACCTCTTCAAAGAGGGGGAGCTGATGCTTCAACAAGAGGGACCCGTCCAGGTGCAGCACCGAACTGAAGCAGTCACACCAGCCCTGCGTCGGAGGCCACCAGCCTGGCTCAATGCCAGAGCCCTGTGGGCTTCTCTCTTTTTTGTTTTTTTTCTTTTTTTACCGTCTAAGCCGCACCCTGGACACAACGATTCAGAGACTCCGCACGGAGGCCCCCGGCATCAGTGCTTTCCTGAGACAGCCGGGCAGCTCCCGTTCGGCTCAGGAATCCGCACCGTGAATGGCAGCTTGTAGGTCTGCAGCTTCTACGGCGAAGTTACTCACACAAGTCAATAAAGCATGAACAATCAGGCAGCTCTCAAATTTCACAGGCAGGTTTTCTCTTTCTCCCTCCGCATGAGTGATTATCTGTGCCTCATGTTTGGAGTGCCAAAAACGGCGTCCATTGCAAAGGAGTCGGATCTGCTTCCAGAAACCACGGCGCCCCTGGGTAGGGCACTTCCAACTTACAAGCTGGGAGAACTGGCTCTTTCCCTGCCCAAGCTTCACGTGGCACCAAATGCTTTCAGCCCCCAGGGAGGTCATTAACTTCTCGGCCTCAGTTTTGCCATCTGTGTCATGGGTCAATAATCACCTGTCTGATTATTGAAGACATGCCTGTACGCCTTCTTGAAGAAAAACTAAAACAGACATGACAACACGTCTGGGAAGTAGGACGCCAGCTGTTATTTCCTTTAAAAAAAAAAAAGTTTATCGATTTATTCATTTGAAAGGCAGAGTTGCAGAGAGCGAGCTTTCATCTGCTGGCTCACTCCCCAAATGGTCCCAACAGCCAGGCCTGGGCCAGGCCAAAACCGGGAGGCTGGAGCTACACCTGGGTCTTCCATGTGGGTGGCAGGGACCAAGCCCTTGAGCCAACTCCCAATGCTTTCCCAGGAGCTGGACAGGGAGCAGAGCGTCAGGACACAAACCGGAGGCGGCACACGGAATCCCTGCGCCGCAGGCAGCGGCTTCACCTGCTACCCCACACCACGGGGCCTCGCAGGGTTTCTCCAGGATGACCTCCACCACGATGTCCCGGGATGCACGATAGCAACACGGAGCCGTGGGTTCCCCTCCAGCTCTCCTAACAGACTCCCGGGGCGGCAGCGCATCACACAGCTGCGTTTTTAAAAACCAGGTCATCCCAGGACGCGCAGAACCTCCAGAGCACAGAATCTGCCGGAGCGAGCGCGACTACATTGTTGCCAGGAGAGGGGAGGGGAGGGGAGGGGAGAGGAGGGAAGAGGAGAGCAGGGGAAGGGAGGGGAGAGCAGGGGAGGGGAGGGGAGAGGAGGGGAGGGGAGAGGAGGGAAGAGGAGAGCAGGGGAGGGGAGGGGAGAATAGGGAAGGGGAGGGGAGAATAGGGAAGGGGAGGGGAGGGGGGAGGGGAGGGGAGAGGAGGGGAGGGGAGAGGGGAGGGGAGAGCAGGACAGAGGAGAGGAGGGGAGAGCAGGGGAGGGGAGGGGAGAGCAGGGGAGGGGAGGGGAGGGGAGAGCAGGGGAAGGGAGGGGAGGGGAGTGGAGGGGAGAGGAGAGGGGAGGGGAGGAGAGAGCAGGGGAGGGGAGAGGAGAGGGGGGAGGGGAGAGCAGGAGAGGGGAGGAGGGGAGAGGAGAGGGGAGGGGAGGGGAGAGCAGAGTTGAGGCGGCTGTGGCGACACTTGAGGATCCTTGAACCACAGCTAGCGCCAGTCACCTTCCCAGCGGGCCTCCATCTGATTTTCTGAACCCGCGTGTCCCAGCTTATCAACCAATTACCATGATTCCTGCCGCCTGAAGAACACGCCACCAAACAGCAGGACCAAGAGCCTCGAGCTCCCCCGCTGAGTGCCTGCTAATTAAAACCCCCCAAAAAAGGTCTGTGGCCAGAACGCAGAGAAGGATTCTCGAAGCAAACATCAATATTGCATGTAGAAAAACAGAAGCTCCACCTCAGAAACACCCCCAGCTGCTGCCTCTCAGGCCCCACTCCCCGCACACGGAAGGCAGGGAGACCGGCGGGAAGGGGGGGGGCAGGACGTGGCCCCACGCACCTGCAAAGAATCTCCAACAACCGTTTAAATTAATTCCACCATGACTTCCTGCTTCAGTCTCATCGGTACGGGAGGGAAACAACGGTGAACTGGGTAACACATGGGAAGGAACTGTTTCCAGGGACTGCAGGACAGACTACACAGGGTAGGATCCTTTCAAGACGGGAATACTCGGAGGAGTGCACCACCTCCACCCAAGCCTTCTACCTGCAGGTACTTTGCAAACTGCGGCATGAAGAAATGGAACAGCACACAGACAAATTCAGGAGCTGAAGCCGCAGAAACTGGCAGAGCAAGGAACCCCAGCGGGGAGCTGCACTGCAAAGAGGGGTCCCGGAGTTGCTGGCTAAATCCTAAGATGTGCAGGCTTAGACCGAGATGCTGTGAGGCCTGGGAGACAGATCCTTTCTAGGGCACACGGAGCTGAATGGAGACTCCGTCGGTCACACGGTTCTGGGGAATCCTGGAGTTCTGACCATGCACAGCAGAAAACGCCCAAAAGATCACCCTTAAGGGCAGAGCTGTTCTGGCCCCAGAGTGAAAGAACCGGAAATCCATCCCAGCAGATCCTAAAGCCACGCCTTCGCAGAAGCGGATCAAGCATCAGTAAATTAACTGCCTGTCAGAATAAAATCCAAGACTCTTCAAGATGACAAAATCCCGTCTCTCAGCAACACAGCTCCAGTGATACTAACTTAAAATCAAACATGATTACACATGCAGAGACCAAACACGACCCATAACCAGAGCAGTTTTAAGCCGATCAGAATGGACCAGAGTTTACAGACATGATGTAACTAACAGTTACTATAATATGCTACTATGAATATGCTCAAACATACAAAGGAAAGGATTAACACAATGAGTAGGCAAATGGCAAGATGGCTACAGAAAAAAAATGGAAACTATTTTTAAAAACTTTAGGAGGGGCCGCCACCTGCAGCACCCATATGGGTGTTGGTTCGAGTCCCAGCTGCTCCACTTCCAATCCAGCTCTCTGCTGTGGCCTGGGAAAGCAATGGAAGATGGCCCAAGTCCCTGGGCCCCTGCACTCACATGGGATTTGGAGGAAGCTCCTGGCTCCTGGCTTCAGATCGGTCCAGCCTGGCCGTTGCAGCCATTTGGGAAGTGAACCAACAAATGGTTCCCTCCTTCCCTCCCTCTCTCCCTCCCTCCCTCCCTCTCTCTCTCTCTGCCTGTGCCTCTCTGTAACTCTGCCTTTCAAATAAATAAATGAGTATTTTTAAAAAATAAATAAAAGGCCAGCGCCGTGGCTCACTAGGCTAATCCTCCGCCTTGTGGTGCTGGCACACTGGGTTCTAGTCCTGGTCGGGGCGCTGGATTCTGTCCCGGTTGCCCCTCTTCCAGGCCAGCTCTCTGCTGTGGCCAGGGAGTGCAGTGGAGGATGGCCCAAGTCCTTGGGCCCTGCACCCCATGGGAGACCAGGATAAGTACCTGGCTCCTGCCATCGGATCAGCGCGGTACACTGGCCGTAGCACGCCAACCGCGGCGGCTATTGGAGGGTGAACCAACGGCAAAAGGAAGACCTTTCTCTCTGTCTCTCACTATCCACTCTGCCTGTCAAATAAATAAATAAAAGACAGCAAGCAGGAGCATCAGACCTCGGACAGCAGGAACCCACCGCAGTGGCATCTGCCTCGTCTTCCGTGGGGCAGTACTTCTAGAGGAGGACAAGTGAAATCCCGAGAGCACCTGAGAACTTCCACTTCAGCTCCCGCCACTGTCCACACTGAGCACCCAAACCTCGCGAGGAGCTCTGGCCGTCAAGCTGTCCTGAAACGTGCTGCACTCCCTGGAGCTGTGGGTGGACCAATCTCAGGGCAGCTGATGGGCGCCTCCCCACAGGTGCCCTCTGCCTTGTGCGCACACTGCTGACCCCTGCGACAGCCAGGGTGCCTCACCCCTGCGGTCTGATCTGATGGACGCCAGCCTGGGAAGTTCTATGCGCCTGGGTATACCAGCCCACGTGTGTTCATATTAGGGTATGCGTACACATGCACGAGCGAATGTGTGCACATAGCAGGGTGTGGACATGCACGTGAGCCATCTTCAAGGCGAACCTTAGCTCCGCCCCTCTGGAGATCCAGAAAAGATAGAGGAGCAAGCTACTACTGAAAAGGCAGCAACCACGGGAACCAGGGCGAGCGCCCCAGCTCCCGCACCTACTCGTGTGCAACCCAAGACCACAGACCGCTCCGGGGATGTGCAGGTGACCCCTCCGCCCCTTCAGCAGGTGGCCTGCAGGGGAGCCCAGCCTGTGAGGAGAGGCCAGTCCGCAGCTCTCATGGCGTGGTCCTGGCAGGGTCAGAACCACCACGGAAAGCTTGTCTGCAACCTTCCCAGAGTCTCTCCATCAGGGAAGAAACAAGACTAAGCAAAAATAAGCCTCTGTTCCATTAAAAATAAACCTAAACTAGGTCACGCGCGTGCACGCGGCTCACAGGAATCTAACACAAGCCCACCCGGGAGACAGCGGCAGCCGTTGCAGCCATAAAGGGACGCTCATCCCAAACACGGGATGCAGCCGTTGGCCCATCTGCAACCTCCCCAGGGCATTTTGTTCACTTTCTTCCCTTGGGTTTCTACAGCCTGCTCAGCCTCCCTCAACCTGAAAGAGAACTCTGCTTCTGTGGTATCACCGGTGCAGGTCTCGGCCTGCGGGATGGCCCCTCTGGCTTTCTGAGTAGCAGGTCCAGTCTCTCGGTCTATGCCAGCCTGAACTAGAGAACGCAATGGGCACCATCACCACTGGAGAGAAAGGGAGCTTGCAAGGATGGCTACAAGAAGGAAGGAATCAGTGCAGGGGGCAGGTGGTTGGCCAGGGGACAGGCGGTGGCCAAGGGACAGGTGGTTAGCCAGGGGACAGATGGTTGGCTAGGGGACAGGTGGTTGGCCAGGGGACAGGCAGTGGCCAGGGGACGGGTGGTTGGCCAGGGGACAGGTGATTAGCCAGGGGACAGGTGGTTGACCAGGGGACAGGTGGTGGCCAGGGGACAGGTGGTGGCCAAGGGACAGGTGGTTAGCCAGGGGACAGGTGGTTGGCTAGGGGACAGGTAGTGGCCAGGGGACAGTTGGTTGACCAGGGGACAGGTGGTTGGCCAGGGGACAGGTGGTTGGCCAGGGGATAGGTGGTTAGCCAGGGGACATGTGGTTGACCAGGGGACAGGTGGTTAGCCAGGGGACAGGTGGTGGCCAGGGGACAGGTGGTTGGCCAGGGGACAGGTGGTTAGCCAGGGGACAGGTGGTGGCCAGGGGACAGGTGGTTGGCCAGGGGACAGGTGGTTGGCCAGGGGACAGGTGGTGGCCAGGGGGCAGGTGGTTGGCCAGGGGACAAGAGGCCCAACTCTTCTCCCAGGCACTTCTCTCGCAGACAGACTGTGTCTGCAGGGAAAGCACTGGACAAGGTGAGGGTCCTGTGCCCGGCAAGAAAGGCACCCATGCTCCGTCCCCAGCCCTCTGCAAGCAGAGATGAGACTGCGACACTACCGGTAACCACCGTCATCAGTTTAGAAAGACTCTATTTGTAAGTAAAAGTCAGAACTTCAGTCTCAGGTCTAGGAAGGTCGGGATGCGGTGTGCCCCAGAGACACAGGGGTACGAATCCCTTCCCTTCCACCCAGCCCTGGTGTGCAGGCCAGGGAATCGAACCACAGACCTGGAGCTCGGCTAAGCTCTGCAGAGAAGGGTTCCCATACCACCATCGCCATGCGTGATCTGGGGGACAACACGGTTTTAATTTTTCCAATGACTTTAATTAACTGGGCTCCCTTCGGCCTGCAATGTGGCCAAACCACATCTCCATCCCCAAACTTTATTCTCTATTTCTTCCCTGATACCAAAACCCTTTATCTACTCCCCTAGGCCTTCAAGTCTGCAGGCTTAGGGCACCGCCTCAAAATGACCTATACCTCAATCAATCCAAGAGGAGATGGATGGCACAGGCGTGACCAGGACACAACAATCCATCCAAGAGAAGATGGATGGTACAGGCGTGGCCAGGCCATTCCACTCAGTCCAGGACAAGATGGACAACACAGGCATGGCCAGGCTTTGCTCTGCTAAGTGCTAATGCAGCAACCCCTGAGCTAGGGAGCTCATGGCAAGCAAGACAAATAGGTGCCAACCACCTGTGGACAGAGGGCAGTATCCAGTTAAGGGCAGGTGCACCCCTTTCTCTCCTGCTCTCATAATTAATCTTTGCTACACCCCCCCAACACACACACCCAACTGGTTCAGTCCACTTCCACAGTGGCTTCTGGGTATTTTTTTCCTTCCCCTTCCACTGGGACCAGTTCACCCCCCAAATGCCTGAGAGGACCTGGGCCAGCGTCAAAGACAGGAGCCAGAAACTCAATCCATGTGTCCCGTATGGGTAGAGGAAACCAATCATTAGAGCCATCATCGCTGCCTCCCAGGGACTGCATCAGCCAGGGGCTGAGTCAGGAGCCCAGGCTTTCTGATGTGGGATGTGGGTTTCTTAACCAGCATCTTAACTGCTAGGCTAAGCATTCCTCCCTGGGTATTGTTCATAAAAACACACTGCCTGGCTCAAGAGATGGCAGGAGAGGACAGGTCTCCTGTCACAGCTTGGTGGCCTAACACACGAAAAGGTTCTAGTCGTGGAGAAGGAAATCCAAGGCCTAGAAGGTTCCGCCCAGGCCTGTTTCCATTTAGGAATCTCAGCATTCTTTTTTTTTTTTTTTTTTTTTTTTTTTTTTTTTTTTTTTTTTGACAGGCAGAGTTAGTGAGACAGACAGAAAGGTCTTCCTTCTGTTGGTTCACCCCTCAAATGGCTGCCACAGCCGGTGCGATGCATTGATCTGAGGCCAGGAGCTTCCTCCTGGTCTCCCACGCAGGTGCAGGGCCCAAGCACTCGGGCCATCCTCCACTGCCCTCCCAAGTCACAGCAGAGAGCTGGACTGGAAGAGGAGCAACCGGGACAGAAACGGCGCCCCAACCGGGACTAGAACCCAGGGTACCGGCGCCGCAGGCAGAGGATTAGCCTAGTGAGCCGCGGCGCTGTCCAGCGTTCTGATCACAATAACAAGAACCACCCAGGGCTTGAAAACTCCCTCTGGACAAACCAATCTACACTGAAACCACAGCCTTAGCACACGGGTGAGTGTATGTGTGCATGTGCAGGGTGTGTGTGTGTGTGTGTGTGTGTGTGTGTGTGCAGGGGGTGTGTGTATGCGTGTGAGTGTGCGTGTTTTCATGCAGACCCTCTGAGGTTCTCCAGGAATAAACATCACCTGCAGACATAGTCCCTGACCCCTGGTAGAAAGCCAGAGGGTGGGGCCAGCGCCGTGGCACAGCGCATAAAGCCGCTGCCTGCAGCACCAGTTCAAGTCCCGGCTGCTCCACTTCTGATCCAGCTCCCTGCTAATGAGCCTGGGAAAGCAGCAGAGGACGGTTCAAGTGCTTGGGCCCCTGCACCCATGTGAGAGACCAGGAAAAGGCTCCTGGCTCCGGATCGGTGCAGCTCTGGCCATGTGGCCATCTGGAGAATGAACCAGCAGATGGAAGACCTCTCTGTGTGTGTGTGTGTGTCTCTCTGTAACTCTGCCTTTCAAATAAATACATCTTTACAAAACAAAAGGCAGAGGGCAGACACCCTCCCAGTGCTCCAGGCCACAGGCCGCTCTCCCTCCCCCTCCCCCTCCCCCCTCCCCCGGTGTTTTCCCTGAGGCCTCACTGAGTGAGACCACGTACACGCTCCGCACACACAGGGGTGTCAAGGTGCGGGGCAGTCTTTGAGACCTGCACCAGGACACAGAGCACACGTGCCTCGCCAGTGCCCGTTCCCTTCCGGCATCCCCAGGAGGCGCAGCCCCTGCCGCACCAGGCATCTGCAAGCACCACGCGGGGAGGGCGGCCGCCTTCAAGCCCTCTGTGGGCCAGGAGGGCCGCAAAGGACCCCTGAGCACCTCCCTGGAAGTCCCAGGAGGCTGGGGAGGCCTCCGAAGGCAGAAGGAACGACCTCCCCCACGATCTGATCCGCTTGCCTCTGGGAGGACACTGGTGTGGAGGTGGGGGCGATGCCACTTCCTACAAACACTGGGGGGAGGGGCCTGTGGCTTCCGGGGAATGAACCCTCCCAGCTGTCTGACACTGAACGCTCCCCCAGGCCAGGGAAGCCCCCTGGACCCCTGGAGGAGAAGCCCTTCTCAGCGCTCCCTGGCAGGCACTCACCAGCCGTGCCCTCTGCTGCTGCCCGCTCACAGGGCCCTGCGTTAAACCTGAAGCATGAATCAGTCAGCACTGGGCCCCCACCCACACCCCCGCGTGCCTGCCCCTCAGGGCACACCCACTCAGTGCCAACGGGGACACCCAACGCCTACAATGGTGGCCTCCGATGACACCCCCAGGGTGGGCTCCCTCCATCCCAGTTGGCTCTCAATCTCAGTGCCATAAATGTCCAAGGAAATGGTGACGACGTTGGCCTGGGCTGTACTGTGCTCCCCAAAGTCCACATGAGGGCAGGCGCTCGGCCTGGCGGTTACCATGCGGCTGGGATGCCCCTCCACATCCTCTACAGGAGCGCTGGGTTTCGGTCCTGGCTCCACTTCCAATTGGAGCTTCCTGCTAGCGCACAGCCTGGGAGACAGCAGTGGTAGCTCAGAGAGCTGGGTCCCTGCCACCACCGTGGGAGACCTGGATTGAGCTCCCGACTCCTAGCTTCAGCCTGGTCCAGCCCCTGACACTGAGGGAGTCTGGGAAGTGAACCAGCAGATGGAAGCCACACGTGTGTGTGAGTGCGTGTGCGTGTGTGTCTATTACGTCTTTCTCTACCAAATAAAGACTGTTTTTTCAGTTCATATGTTGAAGCCCTAACCCCCAGCAGCCCTGTGTATGTCACTCTCCTATCTCATTTATTATTTTATTTCATTTAAGGTATACACATTTCATGTACTGCGTATACACAGATTTAGGAACATAATGATACTCCCCACCCTACCCTCCTTCCCGCCCGCACTCCAAACCTTCCTCCTCCTCCCTCTCCTACTCCTTCTCAATTTTTACAATGATCTGGGGCTGGGGCTAGGGCTGGGGCACAGTAGACTAAAGCCTGCACCTGTGGCGCCAGCATCCCGTTTGTGCACAGGTTCAAGTCCCAGCTGCTCCTCTTCTGTTCCAGCGCTCTGCTGATGGCCCTAGTGCTAGGGACCCTTCACCCACGTGGGAGACCCAAAAGAAGCTCCTGGCTCTGATCAGCCCAGCTCTGGCTGCTGTGGCCATTTAGGGAGTGAACCAGTGGACGGAAGACCTCTCCCTCTCTCTGTAACTCTACCGCTAAAAAAAAAAAAAAAAAAAAAGAAATTTTTACAATGACCTACTTTGTTTACTTTATACTCACAAGATTAACTCTACACCAAGTAGAGTTCAACAAATCCAAGAAAAACACACTGTTCCACAACAGTAGAGACAAGGGCTGTAAACAATCGTTGTAGCTCAAAATGTCCATCTCACGCCTACCACAGATCAGGGAAAGCTTACGGTATTTGTCTTTTGGGGATTGGTTTATTTCACTAAGTATAATGGTTCCCAGCTGCATTCATTTTGTTGCAAAAGACAGGATTTCATTTTTTTTTTACAGCTGAGTAGTACTCCATACTGTATATATACCATAATTTCTTTATCCAGTCAACAGCTGATGGACATCTGAGTTGATTCCTTGTCTCAGCTATTGTGAATCGAGCTGCAGTAAACAGGTAGGTACAGGTAACACTTTCCTACGATGATTTCATTTCTCTTGGGTAAATTCCCAGGAGTGGGATGGCTGGGTCGTACGGAAGGTCTATATCCAGACTTCTGAGGAATCTCCATACTGTCTTCCACAGTGGCTGTCCCAGTCTACACTGCCACCAGCAGTGGGTTAGGGTACCTTTTCCCCCACATCCTCGCCAGCCTTTATTGTTTGTTGATTTCTTTCTGTATGGCAGCCATTCTAGCTGGTTCTCCCTCCGCCTTCCCTCCTTCTTTCTCTCTGCCCCTCTGAAATAAACAATGTTTTAAAAAAAATCAGATGCTGTGATGAAGTTAAATGGTGCCAGCAGCGTGGCCCTCGTCCAGCCTGACTGGTACCCGCCTAGGGAGAGGGGAAGTGGGACACATAGACACGGGAGATGCACACACAGAGGGGACGCCGGGGACAGACCACAGGTGGCCACCCACGCAGCAAGAGGACAGGCCTGGGAAGCCAACCCTGCCGACACCCAGGTCTGGGACTCCGGCCTCCAGGACTGCGGGGAAATAAAGGCCTGGTGTTTAGGCCACCAGCGTCCATAGTCTTGGTTATGGCAGCCCGGGCTCTACACAGATGTACAGACACCTGAGCAAGAGGTCCCACTGCAAAACAGTAACCTTAAAAAACCCAAAGATTTATTTATTTAAGAGAAAAAGGGGCTGTGGGGAGGGAGAGAGAGACAGAGAGATGGAGAGAGGTCTTCCATCTGCTGGTTCACTCTCCAAATGGCTGCAACGGCCAGGGCTGGGCCAGGCCAAAGTCAGGAACTCCATGTGGGTGGCAGGGGACCAAATACTTGGGCCATCTTCCACTGCTTTTCCCAGGTGCATTAGCGGGAAGCTGGACTGAGGTGGAGCAGGCATAACATAAAACTAGCACTCCAATGTGGCATGCCAGTGTCGCCAGCAGCAGCTTAACCCACGGCGCCACAACACTGGCCCTCTGACATCACCCCCCAACCCGGCCTCTTCAAGAGGCACAGTCCTGTCCCCACACTGGTCGGCTCTGCTCCTGCGCCAGGGGCTCTCTCCAGCCCAGCCCAGGACCACCTCACAGTGCAGGGTCACAATGCGTACCCCGATGGGAATGTACGAGACGGACATGCTGAGCGGAGACGCGGGGCAATCTCACCTTCACTGTCAATCTAGCTGGGCGTCTCGGACAACCTCAGGTGCGGTGCGCCTGTGAGTCTCCTTGTGTCCTCTCCAAGAGCTGCCTGCCATCTCCCCCCACCCCTGCTTCTCTCCCATCCCCTCTCCCCCATCCTCCTCCCCCTCTCTTTTTGGGAGCCAGAATCAGAAGTTGATAGGGACAACCTAGGAGGGGGGAATGCATGCAGCTCCACTCTGGGGATGGGGATGTCACACCTGTCGCTTCCCGACAGCTGCCCCCGGTAACTCCTCACAGCAGCTTCCCGTGGCCCGATCTTGACACCGGGAGAGGCTGGGCGCACGTTAGCAGCAGGTGCACACACTGTTCATTTAACTTTGCCCTAGAGGCGTCTTTGCTGACGTCACAATGAGAGCTGACAGAAACCGAACGCGATCGGGGGCTTGGATGACCGGAGAAGAAGGTAGAGTCCACTTGCTGAGCTCCCCGGCCACTCAGAGGCCTGTCTGGGCAGGACTAGGGGCCAAGTCCTCTCGGGACGGAGCCTCAGGCAGAGGCACAGGCACCACCACCTTCCCTGCCCACCGTCGTCTCCTGGGCAGCCCCCTCCAGGCGTCAGATACCAAGAGAGGGAAGGGAGCGTGGCGTGGGGAGCACCCAGCTCCCGGGGAAGACTGCCAACATGGAAGACTCCTCTTCCAGACGGGCACATTCCCAGCACACAGGCGCACACAGCAACCCAGCACCCGTGGACAGGGAGACGGCGCTGCACACAGCACCACCGCGGTGGAACTCTGGACAGGTGTCAAAGCAACCGTGGACGAAAACCATTTTCAATTGTAAAAGAACACAGAAGACGCGGCTCAGGCCGACTGCAGTCGACTCCGGCCAACGCCAAGCTGACCCCAGCAGCCCACGCAGGAGGGGCAGGCGCTTCCAGCTCAGTGTTTTCAAAACACAGAATCGGCTTGCAGAGAGGAAAAAAAAAAAAAAAAGGAAAATACTAGAACAATACCTGCTGGGCTGGGGAAAAGGTGAACCAAGGGGAGGGGCTGTCACACAATCGCTCTGAAAAACTGTTTCATGATGAGATTTTTGTACCACGCCGATGTGATGCTAAAGAGAAAGACGGGAGACTCGGGCACACACATACACGACCCTCCTCCCCAGCCCCACCCTTCGAAAACCACCACTTTGATCCAAGTGAAGGCTTCCCACCTGTGGCTGCTTCACGGGGACGCAGAACCACCAGGCTCAGGACCGCAGCGCCTCCAAGCGGCTGCTGGCTGGGCCTTCCGTTCTGCCCAGGGCCAGCTTTTGCCTATTTTTTTCCTTAAGGATTTGTTTTATTTATTTGAAAGCAGAGTGGCAGCAAGATCTCCCATCCACTGGTTCACTCCCCAGATGGCTGCAACTGCCGGGGCTGGGCCAGGCTGACGCCGGAGCCTGAAGCCCCACCTGGGTCTCCCACGCGGGTGGCAGGTGCCGGAGTACCTGGGACAACCGTCCGCTGCTTTGTAACTGTGGCTTAACTGTTTGTACCCCGACGCCAGCCCCTCCCTAGGTCCACGTTATGGGGAATACCGAGCTTGGGGTGGCCCAAGGAACACTTCTCATCGCCGCAGCCCCCGCCAGGCCCAGCAGGCCGCAGCGTCCTTGCCGCCTCCCCCGTTTGGTTAGGACACCATTTGGCAAACTCTCTTGGAATCCCTGTCCGGCAATTTCCCTGCCACAGTCACCGCACAAGCCTTCCCTCCTTTATTCCCAGATATATCCGTGGAAATGAAGACCAGCCCAGCGGAGAGCGACTCGCCGCCGCGTGTGAAGTTAACAGGCGCGGTGGCTTCGGCCCGACAGTAAAGCCCTTTTCTGGGCAGTGGTGTGCTTTGGCTCCAACAGGCTGAGCGGACGGGAAATCAAAGAATACGCACGCTAACCACTGCCTTCCCGACAACCCAGGAGCACCGCTGCTCTCCGATCCTGCGTCTGTTACGTCCGCACCTCTGACGTTCGCAGGCACTGGGGCCTGTGCTTGGACTGCCCGGCAAGGACACCACCTTGCCCCCCCCCCCACGCCCCGGCCCAAAACCACACTGCCCCTTGCCGGACATCTCACGTTTGCTTTATTCCCAGGTGGGAAAACAGAGACTGACTCACATCCGTCCACGCTGTCAACCCCCAGTGCCGAGTCAGCGGGGACAGAACGGCGACGCGGGGATTGTCTGCACACAGGCCCCCGCTCACCCTCAGGGACGGGAGCCCCCCGACCCCGAAGCCTCTCCTCCAGTGACGTCCTCCTGCTCTCGGGGACACCGGGGGGGGGGGGCTGTGCCTGAGCCGCAACGAATCAGGGAATGAAAGTCCTGAGCTGAATTTACCCACAGAAGGAACTCCCCGCAGCCTCAAGGGCCAGGAATTCAAGAGCAGAGACCATCCTGAAACACAGTCCAGCAACAACACACACACACACACACTCCCGGACCGGAAGACTAACTCCCTGGGAATGCACAAGCCGTGCCAGGCCCACTAAGACCCCAGCTCCAAACCCGTTAGCCCCGACTCCACAAAGCGCCTCCCACAGCCCAAGCTGCCGCCCTTCTCGGGTCTGCTAAGCAGATGAACGTTGACACCAAGGGAAACCTCGGACGGCCCCAGAGAAAGGCCGGCAGACCGCTTCCAAGCCCGACTCTGCCACCGGCGTCTGCATCCGGCGACGGCAGCAACTAGAATCAATTCTCGTCCATTGGCAACACCTTCTCAGACGAATGCCCCGTCTCATGTGAACAGCTGGAACCAATTTCTTCTAAGAGCGCCTAGAACGCAGGTGCAGGATCAGCTGGGTCTTGGCGCCGGCCCCTGAGATCCCGGGTATCAGTGGCCCCTGGGCCCCCTCCTGAGCCGTGGCACCCCCTCCCCCTATGTTCCTCCACCTCTCTTGAACCGTTCCTGGTTTTCTGCATGGTGGATCCAGCACTTTGCCCCCGGAAGCGTTTCCATATTCAAAGCATTTATTAGAACAAATGCGAGGCCGGCGCCACGGCTCACTAGGCTAATCCTCCGCCTAGCAGCGCCGGCACACCGGGTTCTAGTCCTGGTCCGGGCGCCGGATTCTGTCCCGGTTGCCCCTCTTCCAGGCCAGCTCTCTGCTGTGGCCCGGGAGTGCAGTGGAGGATGGCCCAAGTGCTTGGGCCCTGCACCCCATGGGAGACCAGGAGAAGCACCTGGCTCCTGGCTTCAGATCAGCGCGTTGCGCCAGCCGTAACACGCCAGCCACGGCGGCCATTGGAGGGTGAACCAACGGCAAAAAGGAAGACCTTTCTCTCTGTCTCTCTCTCTCACTGTCCACTCTGCCTGTCAAAAAAAAAAAAAAAAAAAAAAAAAAAAAAGAACAAATGCGAACCAAAGGTTAAAGAGACCTGCTGCACAGTACAAACTGGCCACTGTTGACGCTGCCCAGAGGAAGCCCCTCCATCGCAACAGCTGATCAAACACAACTGGGCGCACCCCGCCTCACCCCACCCCGCACCAGCAGGAGTGACCTACTGCGGCTGGGGAGGTCCCTCTGTGAGCAGGGGGAGGGGGAAGAACCAGGTGAGACTGCAGACTGGGGCTTGGAGGGGGCCAGATTCCTGTCCCCTGTTGAGTTGGGAGCGCTGGCCACAAGGCCTTGCCTACTCCAAGGGCAAGGTCACAGCTCAGCAGGTGCATCGGAGGGCAGAACATGGCAGCCTGCGGTGAGGATCTCTGGAAGCTGCCCGCATGGCAGAGACAGACACTCAACAGCAAGGAAGTCGAACGCCCGGAGGGCGCGACCAGACACTGCCACCCAACCTCCCAGTGGACAAACGATGACAGATGGCCCTCGCGTCAGCTGTGCACTCGGGCGCCACATTCGGCTGGCTGGTTGGGAGGACGGTCCTTCTGCAACACAAGCGATCAGCTTCTCATGCCCCAGGGCCCAGAGACCACTTGGCAAGAATTTTCTTCCTCTGGTTGGAAACTGAAGGCAAGAAAGGAGGCAGAGAGGAGAACCTCAGTGACCCCCTATGGGGTCCCTGTCCCTTGACTCCAGGGAGTCTGACTTAACCTACCCAGTGGCGGGATCTGACCGGGATCTGACGGGAGAAATAGCCTTTGGCCCCACCGCCCCCCACATGGCTCCTCCTGCACTTTCCAAGCGGGCAGGGAACCCAAGCACCGGCTCCGGGGTGCCTCCGACCCCCTCTACTGCTTGCTGGGACAGCGTCCGGGAAGGCTGTTTGCCTGCCCCACCTCTGACTGGCACTGAGCCCGCTCCTGCAGACGCCAGGGCCGTCGCTGTGCTTACAGCTGCCATGGCACTGCCTGGCCTCCGCGCTCTCTGCTCAGCCCTCACAGCCAACTCCAGGCCGCAGTTCTAACTGGGTTCTCTGTGAGCAAGTCCACGCCCGCTCCCAAACCCGGCTCACCAAACCCACCTCTGCAAAGAAGCCAAAAGTCTCTGGCTCGCCCAGAATCCAGTGCCATTTAGAACTGGACATGTTCACAACCCCCACCCCCTCCCCCCCAGAGCAGTTATCCTCAGACTACGGGGAGGAGAACTGGAACAAAGGACGCACAAGCAGTAGGTGGCAAAAGTGACTTCAAGCCAGGACCCTGCTGCCCGGCCTGCCTCCCCCTCCCCCTGCTGCCCAGTCTGTCTCCCCCTCCCCCTGCTGCCCGACCTGCCTCCCCTCCCCTGCTGCCCGGCCTGCCTCCCCCTCCCCCTGCTACCTGGCCTGCCTCCCCTCCCCCTGCTGCCCGGCCTGCCTCCCCCTCCCCCTGCTGCCCGGCCTGCCTCCCCCTCCCCCTGCTACCTGGCCTGCCTCCCCTCCCCCTGCTGTTCAGCCTGCCTCCCCCTCCCCCTGCTGCCTGGCCTGCCTCCCCTCCCCCTGCTGCCCGGCCTGCCTCCCCCTCCCCCTGCTGCTCAGCCTGCCTCCCCCTCCCCCTGCTGCCCGGCCTGCCTCCCCCTCCCCCTGCTGCCCGGTCTGCCTCCCCCTCCCCCTGCTACCTGGCCTGCCTCCCCTCCCCCTGCTGTTCAGCCTGCCTCCCCCTCCCCCTGCTGCCTGGCCTGCCTCCCCCTCCCCCTGCTGCCCGGCCTGCCTCCCCCTCCTCCCAAGCCTGACTGATGTGCTCCCCGGTGAAGCTCTCACACAGGAGTCAGATCTGCTGTCGTCCTCCCAGAATATCACAATCGTTAGGGGACAGGGCCACCGTCACGGTCACGGTCACGGTCATGGTCACTCACTTCTCCCGGTTCCAGGTGTGCACATGTGGGAGAGCACGTCAGAAAGTTCACAGGAAAATGGAATGAGAGCTAAGTTTATTTTGGGGTAAAAAAAAAATGCTTGAAACCTGTGCATGGATTTTTCATAACAAACATTTTCCATGAACTTTTTGAAGACCTCTTGTCCACATGAATTTCAATTTTTTTGCACCAAAATAAATGTCAGAGTTAGAAAGAGAGAGAGAGAGAAAGAGACCAAGACCTTCCACCTGCTGGTTCACTCCCCAAATAGCCACAACTACCAGGGTTGAGCCTGGCAGAAACCCGCAGCCTGGAACTCCTTCTGGGTCTCCTATGTGGGTGGTGGGGGCCCAAGTACTTGGGACATTTTCCACTGCCATTCCCAGACGCATCAGCATGCAGCTGGATGGGAAGTGGAGCAGCCTGGACTCGAATTACTCAAACGGGATGCTGGCATCACAGTTAGCAGCTTAAGCTTAACCCACTGAGCCACAGTGACGGCCCCCTCAACTTATCTTTTCATTCCATTTCTCCCTGAACTTTTTTTATATTTAAATTTATTTTCATTTTATTTGAAAACAGACAGAGACAGAAAGAAAGAGAGACAGTCCACTCACTAACTCATTCCCCAAACGTCCCCAACAATCAGGACTGGGCCCTGCTAAAGCCAAGAGCCCATGACTCAGTCTGAGTCTCCCACGTGCGCAGCAGGGACCCAAGTACTTGATTCATCGGCTGCTGCTTTCCAGGGTGCTCGTTAGCAGGAAACTGGAACGGACAGCAAAGGAGGGTCCGATCCGGGCGGTCTGATACGGGATGCGAGAGTCCCGTGCAGCATCACCACCACCGTACAAACACCCACTTTTTGAAACACCCTCAGAAACACCAGCACACTTTGCACCATCGGCTGCACTCTGCGTTCCTAATGAAAGCTGACATCCGACGGCAGAACTCAGCGAAATGCAATAAGGGGATGATTAGTCGCATTTCCAGGAGATGGTTTTCTTGAAGGAAGTAATCGCCCTCCCAGTTCCTCTTCCGCCTGTCATCTGTCTAGATACCACTGACTCCGTAACAGAGACATCATGGGTCTACCAAGTTCCACAGGAAGCAACGCACGGCGCTGTTGGGCGTGCGCCGACACGGCGGCCCGAAGCCAAGCTGTACTCACCAGGTGAGGCATCAGGAGGTCAGCCAGGTAGACGAAAGCTGCGCCGAGGGTGAAGCCCACGGCCACCGGGAAGAAGGCAAAGGCACCGAAGCCCCCGGATGACGTCGCCATCTCCACCGCTGGGGCTAGGAGGGACCAATAGGAAGCGGCTAACATGACCTACAAGAGCAAGAAGGGGCAACGAGTCAGGAAGCCGACCACACAAGGCCTTCGCAGCAGGGACCTCGTGTGCTCTCTACGGCCCAAACACAACCCTACAACTCCACGGGTGGCAGGCCTGAGGTCCCGGGTGATGGCTGTTACCCCAAACCCAAGAATCCCTGGAGCTGGCGTTGTCAGAAGGCAGCGTTAGGTAAGGCTGGGGTGACCTCGGGGGACGGAGTCCGGTTTGCTGTCCAGCCTCAAGCAGGGGGGATTTTACCTGCCAAGGAGCGAGTGGCACCGTCCGGAGCCGATTCAGGCACCCTGGGGGGAGGCTAAGAGGGCTTACTGCTGCTGCCTGACGAGTAGTGGCCAAGGGTTCGGGTTAACATCCTACAGTGCACGGCTCAGGCCCTGCTAACAAAGTATTATCCTGCCCCAAATGCCAGCCATCACGCTGCTGCGAAATCCTGTTCTAATTGAATACTCTCAAGACAAACCGCTCGTTCCTTCGCGAGCTCCGCTCCGTCCTCACGCAGCTCTGATGATTACAAAGTTCTTCCTCGTGGTGAGCTGCAACCTGCCTCCCTTCCATTTTTATCTGTTAGCTCTCGGGCTGCTCCCCAGAGCACCAGTGAAGGCCTCTTCCCTCTGTGATTCACGACAGCCTCCGAAATGTCTGAACACAACCAGTAAGTCAACGGCACGTCGGTCTCATCAATTTTCTGATCTCCAGAGAGGAAGAGGCGAACTAATATTTATTGATCGCCTGCTGTGTCCAGGGACCAAGCCCTGCATTTGATCTCCTCTGTTATCATCGTAACACCCCGGAAGGCACATGTTGTTTTCTAAAGCTATCTGTAGAGCGAGACAGTGAAGCTCAACGTCGCGAGGCGATTTGTCCAAGGTCACCCAGGCAGTAAGTGTCAGGTGCAGGGAACTGACCGCCCAGGGACCATAATCAACTCACTGAGGGAGGAACCACGAGGGGGAAGAGAAAAATGAGGTTGCTCTCCAGCGCCAGCGAGGTCGATCCGATAAAAGGTTCTTCAAACACCCACCCAACAGCTGTTTACTCTCACGGAAGCCGTGACACCTCCGTGGCTAGAGTACACCCCCGGCCCATCACTGTCAGGGTACGACAGTCATCGTCGACACACAAAATGTTGAATGGGCTTCCAAAAATTACTTAATGATGCCTTGCCCTAAAAAAAAAAAAACATTGTGCATGCATCACCCATTTGCAGAATCGCAGCCTGAGTGACAGGACCAGGTATTACAACAGTGACAGCAGGGAACCAACCCCTCCAGGGAGCCGCAAATCCCCTGCTGCCAGTCATCACTCACTCACAGTCACGGGCTCAGTTCTCCCAGCAAAAATCTTAGGGCACCCCCGCCGTGGAAAATGACAACTTCCCGTGGAACTCCCAGAAAGAACGGACACGCCTCATCTACGCGGCCTGGGAGCTGAGGCCGACCGGGTCAGCGCCGCGAGCCACGCTGCCTGAGAAGACCATCAGAGGCGGCCCGGGGCTCCTCCCTGGCGTGGCCTAAGCCGCCCCGCTCCAGACTGTCTCGCTCACTTTAACATCCGACAGCCCTCGGAAGCTGCCATTCGCAGGAAACTCCCCAGCGGGGAGGACCTGCCCGGACACACAGGGACGGAGAGACCCATGAGCCTCATCTTCAGCTTGACCTGCCCAGCAGTCTCTGGCCTTGGCTGTCCCAGGGTGGCCCCACCCGCTCCCACCTTCGGCAGCTCTAAAGCCACATGATCAGCACCCCATCCTGTGATGACAAAACAGAGTGTCCTCATCACAGCACTCAGGGTGCCTCCCAGGCCCTGCTGTTCAGCCCCTCCCCCCACCAGGTCCCACTCGGCTCCCACTCGGCTCTCACAGTCCCCGGCGGTCCCCAGTGACCGCTGGGTACCCACGTCTTTCTGCACCCATGGGTGAGAAGCATATGGCGTTCCCACAGGTGAGTTACTCAGTGTGGGAGACTGGGGTGCTCCGAGGGGAAGCGGCCCAGGTGATGCAGGGGAGCCCCTTCTTGGAACCTCTGGTCTCCTCCTCCCAGCCCCACCTGGGGCCCAGCTGGGATTCCTCCCTTCCTTTTCCTTCTCGTGTCCTTGTGGGAAAGACCCACTCTCACAGTGAATGGCGGTCAGCCAGAGGCCAGGAGCCTTGCCTTGGCTACCGGAAGTCCAAGCTCTCCCGCACTCCGAGACTTAAACACTAACGACCCTGCCCCTGCATCCCCCGGCTCTTGGTCTGAAACTGAGGGTTACATCCTCAGCTTCCCCAGCTCTGGGCCTTTGGACCTGGACTGAGCCCCACTACCAGCATCTCAGGACCTCCGGTCACCGAGACCACGTGAGCCGATTCCACAGTCAACCCCTTCTCATGCATCCATACGCACATCCTACTGGAACCCCATTAACACAGTCCCCCAGAAAAGTCACTTAAAGGGTGTGTGATGTAGACAAGGTCATCAAGTCCAGGGGCTGGCGCCATGGCACAGTGGGTAAAGCCACTGCCTGCAGTGCCGGCATCCCATATGGGCACCGGTTTGAGTCCCGGCTACTCCACTTCCGATCCAGCTCTCTGCTGTGGCCTGTGAAAGCAGTAGAAGACGGCCCAAGTGCTTGGGCCCCTGCACCCATGTGGGAGACCTGGAAGAAGCTCCTGGCTCCTGGCTTCAGATCAGCACAGCTCCGGCCATTGCAGCCATCTGGGGAGTGAACCAGCAGATGGAAGATCGACTTCTCTCTCTCTCTCCCTCCCTCCCTCTCTCTGTAACTCTTTCAACTAAATAAAGTAAATCTAAAAAGACAGACAGACAGACAAAGAAAAAAACAATCCATGAAAAGGAACAAGGGGTTGACTGACGCTAAGATGTGACCGGATCTTGAAGACATTACGCCCAGTGCAAGAAGACAGCCGCAGGACGTCCATACCCCGGAACATCCAGGGCAGACAGCCACAGAAATAGCCAGTCGGCTACTGGCCGACAGGCGGCAGGAGTCAGCCCTGGGGAGTGGCTGCTCTATGGGCCTGGGCCCTCCAGTGCGTGTGATGCAAGCATTCAGAGGTAGACAGAGGTGAGGGTCACACAACGCTGTCCGCGCCCTAAATGCCACAGAGCTGCGTACTTTACAACAGCGGACGCCGTGTTACATGGCTTTGTCTCTCCAAGCTGAGGTTGGCTGTGCCAACTCCAGGAGCCTGTCTTGTACTACACACCCCTGGCCATGTGCAGGCCTCTCAGCCCAACACCTCCACCCGGGACAACACAGAACGCCAGGCCCCAGCGCACGTGACCGTTCCTCCAAGCATCCCCAGCCCTTGCCTGGGTCTACGTTTAGGAGGGGGAAATGCCAGCTACAGAATCAGGACTGAGTTTGGGTCTCGGCTCTGCCTCTGACCAGCAAGGTCATCCTAGAAAAATCGTCGAAGCTCTCTGCAGCTCAGATTGGCCACCTGCAGACCAGACACGGAACCGCGGTGCTGTGGGAGCTGTGTCAGGGGACGGTGTGGTTCAGGGTTCTCCTCTCGTCCTTCTCCCCATCTCACCCCGCTGAGGGGCCTCTGCGGGGCCCTGAATCCATTCTTCGTGTCCGTATTGTCTGGGAACCGTGGCCCGCGCGGAATCGGGGCTGTGCCTTGAGAATCTCTGTGCTGTGGCACCTCGCTGGAGACCTGGACGGAGCAGCTGCCCGGTCACCGTTATCTAAATGAGCTCTGTACAGGGAGCACCCGGGCTGCAGAGGTCAGGGTGCGCGACCCGGAAGTGACTCAGCACTTTCCCATCTATGGCCTGCATTTTAAACTGACTTTTTTAAGCTTCCGAATGAAATACTCAAATGCCTTCCACTCCTTTGACAAACACTGGCAACTAAGTAGTGGTTTAGAACAGAGGTTTTTTTTTTTTTTTCCACGGGTATAGAAAGAAGTCCTCATACCATTTTCAAAGCTTCATGGGTAACCCGCTCAAGAGGCTACTGATAGAATCAACAACTCACTGAGAGTTGAAAGGGACTTCCGGACATTATTTGCTCCAAACAACCCATTGAACGGATGGAAAAACTGAGGTCCACGGAGAGTCAGGGGCTTCCGCCAAGTGCCAGAGCAAGTGGATGCCACCCAAAGCTGGCCGCGCCGGCGCCAGCCGAAGACGGCACCATCCTGGGCCCGGAGTCATTTAACAAATCTGAAGAGCTATGGGGTAAGGACCGGTGCTCCCTCATTCCCCCCCTCACAAGGCACAGAAACCCAGAACCCACGTCTGGGACCAGTGCACATCGGCAATCCGGGGCCTTCCTCCCTGTCGTGATGCAAGCTACTCCCAGCAAACTCAGTGCTGGGAAAACGCTGGCAACTAATAAACCGTGGTAATGAGCCTGCTAAACACCTGCCTTCGGAAGACAGCTCAGCCCTCACAAATCTAAGACTATTAATAGCCGCTGTGCTTAAGAGGGAGGGGGGAATGAGCAATTACGTGACTCACGAAACGAACCCTCCCACAGCACACCTGAAGCTGGGAGCTCCAGAATGAATCGTGGAAACCTTAAAGCTCTGGGGCTGGGTTTCTTGCATAAAAGGCACCCCTTCCTCCGCGGTGAGCTGCATTTTAAAAATGAGAATAGCCTAGGGGTGGACGTTTAGGGCCCAATGAGTCATCCCACAGCGGGATGCCCCGTCTGCTTCCAACCCGGCCCCCTGCTAATGCCCCTGGGGGTCAGCAGATGACTCCTGGCCATTGTGGCCATTTGGGGAATGACCAGGTGGGTGGAAGCTAGCTTGCTCGCTCGCTCTCTCTCTCTCTCTCTCTCTCTCTCGCTGTCTCTCCCTCTCTTTTTAACTCTACCTGTCAAACAAATAAATAAAACTTGAAAAAACATAAAAATAAATGATAACCGTTACCGAGCCCTGAGAAAGGACAGGGGAAGATCATTCCAGCCGAGGATCATACACTGTACGGGCAAAGACCAGAAGCCAAGGGTGCCCACGGTTCGCTTTGTGGGGTCAGCACGTGAGAGGCCTAGGCCTCCGTTTTTGTAGTCAGAAGGCGTGTGCTTGACCGCGGGGCAACCTAGAGCCTCCCCGTGGGGAGTCAGAGCAGTTCGGTCACTCAGGGACACCCAGCTGGACGGGACAGAGCTGGGATGTGACACCCTGGCCTGATTTCAAAGCTGTGCTCCTAACCCCAAAGCTATACCCCGTCTCTGGAATGTTTGAAATTCTTTAATAATAATAATGATATTCACAACGTCAGCTACTCAGAGCATCTAACCAGAGAATACTTTCCCTCCGAATATGATTTTCAGATGCAGGGGGCTGGCGTCGTGGACAGCAGAGTGAGCTGCCACCTGCCATGCCGGCACCCATATCAGAGTGTCGGTTCCATTCCCAGCTGCTCCGCTTCCAAACAAGCTCCCGGCTGTGGCCTGGGAAAGCAGCGGAAGACGGCCCGAGTGCTCGGGTCCCTGCACCCGCATGGGAGACCTACACGGAGTTCCTGGCTCCCGACGTTAGCCAGGTCCCTTCCAGGCCTTGCAGCCGTCTGGGGGAGTGAACCAATAGATGCAAGCTCTCTCTCGTGTCTCTCCCTCTCTCTCTTTGCAACTTTGCCTTTCAAATAAATAAATAAATTTTTTTCTAAAAGGTTGCTGTCTTGCAGTAGGACCTCTATCTTAAGCATTTGTACATCTGTTAGTTTTCTGCTGTAACAATAAAGAAATAAATCTTTTTTTTTTAATTTTCAAAGGTTTACTCAGCTTATATGAAATCACTAGTCCATTAGGAACAGCACAAAACCTAAGTCGTAAAACTTCTAGTTTAACTGCGGTCAACTGGACACAAACGGCTCACTCCCAAATTCCCACCAGAGTGACCACCCAGGGTGAGAAGGTTCCACAGGCACGGGGTCGGCAGGGGAGGAAGAGGACACGACAGCCACCGCGTTCAGGAAGCCAGAAGAGGGCCAGGCGAGCCCAGACAGACACCCAGGGGGGCTGGCGCCTGGGCCTGCAGCACAGCCTGAAGCCCAGAGCAGCCCGGCGGCCTGCACACAGACCAGCACGCCGCGGGCAGCCTGGTGAGCAGCAGTGAGACCCCAGGTTCCCCCTGCACGCTGTGGCCAAGCAACCGTCCCGAGAGAAATTCAGGGGCAGCCAGCTCAGCCAAGGGAGAGGGTCCCGTGCGGCGCACAGCCGGGGAGAGTGGTGCTGTATGGGAGTGAGGGCACCCAGCACCCGCCCACATCCCCACTCTGATCCGCAGGAAAATCCCAGAGCCAAGTCCGGGATACGATCGGTGAACGCACCACCACTTTGCAGAATGGTCTGCATGCTACCCTACCGCCCCGCAGGGCCGGGCGTCTCTGCCCAGGGCTCTGAAACCACACCCTGACAGCGGAAGGGCGAGCGCGACGCGAGGACACACAGCAGACACTAACAGGGTCTCTCTCGTGTTCCCCAAGAGTAGAATCCCCCATTTCCCAAAACCCTCAAAACCCAGCCAAGGGGGCCGGCGCTGTGGTGTAGTGCGCGAAGCCCCCGCCTGCAGTGTCAGCATCCGGCATCCCGTATGGGCGCTGGTTAGAGCCCCAGCTGCTCCTCTTCCGATCCAGCTCTCTTCTGTGGCCTGGGGAAGATGGCCCAAGTCCTTGGGCCCCTGCACCTGTGTCAGAGATTGGGAGGAGGCTCCCGGCTCTGGATCGGCCCAGCTCCAGCCGTTGCGGCCATTTGGGGACTGAACCAGTGAATGGAAGGCCTCTCTCTCTGCCTCTCCCTCTCTCTGTAACTCTACTTCAAAGAAATAAATAAAATCTTTTTTAAAAAAAATCAAAATAAAAACCTAGCAAAGCTCCCAATGCAATCCTTTTTCTCAAAATATCTTGCAGAATGCCACAGAGAGACATCCTTGAGAATGCTATCAATTTCCCTCTGGTACCAGAGGTGTCAGCACAGAATAACAGGTGGGGGAAAGAACCATCTGAACTCCTAGCCCACAGCAGGCAAAGCCTTACACTCCCGCTCAAGTGCTCGCGCTGGGACTTCAGCTCTGGAAATCCCCATCAGTCTGCGAGGAGTTCAGGAATCCGGCAGCACGCGCCGGCAGCTGGGTGTGGCCACGCCTTTCCTTCCGTACAGAAATGACAGCCACAAAGCAAAACTGTCCTCTTAGCGAAACAAAATTACAGCACACGGCTCACTTACCAGGCACGGCATATCGGGGTCGATGAGTCGTACCTCTAAAGAACGGGCATGGCCGGTGCCGCGGCTCACTAGGCTAATCCTCCGCCTAGCGGCGCCGGCACACCAGGTTCTAGTCCCGGTTGGGGCGCCGGATTCTGTCCCGGTTGCCCCTCTTCCAGGCCAGCTCTCTGCTGTGGCCAGGGAGTGCAGTGGAGGATGGCCCAGGTGCTTGGGCCCTGCACCCCATGGGAGACCAGGAAAAGCACCTGGCTCCTGGCTCCCGGCATCGGATCAGCGCGGTGCGCCGGCCGCAGCGCGCCGGCCACGGCGGCCATTGGAGGGTGAACCAACGGCAAAAAGGAAGACCTTTCTCTCTGTCTCTCTCTCTCACTGTCCACTCTGCCTGTCAAAAAAAAAAAAAAAAAAAGAACGGGCATGGAAGTCTACGGGAGACAGGGCCACAAATTCAAAGTAGCAGCAGCCAGCTCGGGGCCCGCTGCAGACCAGGGCTGCCTTCAGTGTCCACGGGAGCAGAGGGCCGTGGACCCCAGCTCAGGGAGGCTGCTGTCCTGGCCAGGAGGAGACACAGACTCGCAACCCGGAAACGTCAAGGCAGTAGCTGCTCCCCGAGGACAGAAGCCAGGAGGCGTCTCTTACGTTCTGGCTCCGAATCAGATATAGACTTACCTTCAGAAAGTCAATCAGCAGGTACCCGGTGAGTGTGGAACGTTATGTGGGACCCCGAGGGCTTAAGGGGAGGAAGACAGACCCAGGCAGATCTGGGTGCTGCCTCTCAGGACCTGGCTGTGCACCCTCGTAAGAGACCCCGAGAGACAGCTGAACAGAGCCTGCAGCTGTTCCAAGAAAGGAGATGCCACACGTACACAAACAAGCAAGCAAAGCGGAATAGCAAAGGAGGCAGGGGAGGGTCTCCTGAGGCGTGGCCAGGGGCTGGAAAGGAGCGTGAAGGTGGGACCTCCCGCGCTGGGACGAGCCCAGCGAGCAGGCACAGTTCCTCTGGGGGAGCCGCGAGGGCACTGGCCCAGCGGAAGGCCGGGGTGCGCGCTCGGGCCTGGCGAGTGAAGAGGACGGCCTTGGACCTCAGGTGGCCGGTGTGCTGTCTGCAACTCTGGCTGCACGCCGCAATGGACTGGAGCGTCCAAGACACAGGTGCCAGCGCTCCGTCACAACCTGCTGAGACCGATGCCCCAGGGTAGGGCAGGGGGTCACAGGTGAGGCCAAGGCTGCTCTGCCAGCAGATCCACGCTGGGGAAACACCCAGGGGTCTTCAGCAGTGGGGGAAGGGGGCATTCTGGGAGGGTTAGCTGACGTGTCAGCAGGCAGGACGGATTTAAAGGGACACTGCGGTCACGAGGAATGGGAGTGAACAGACGGGGCGGGGGGGGAGGGGCGGGGAGGATGTGTGTGACCCTCCAGGAGGCGGTCGCCCCCGGCCACGCAACATCGAGTCACTGCACCACAAACCCGTGACGGGCGGCCACCCGAATCCTGCCTTGAGTCAGCTTCCCAATTTGGCGTTCCGATCAGCAGGCATGATCCGAGCATGAATCAAACATAGCGCATGGGGGCTATGTCCGTACTTAATCTGACTTTATCAACATGCCTTGGCGACGTGCAGATACACCAGCGTCGTGTAACTCTGCAGCACGAAACCGAACAGCTGGAGATCATCGTCAGCTCCGATTCTGGTGGTTAACGGAGGGAGGCTGGTTTGGCTGACCCATCTCGGAGCCGCACCTCCCCAGTGATGACGACGGACAGCGGCGTGGCTTTATCCCCTCCAAACTAAGGAAGGGCACTTGTGCTAGAGCAAAGCAAAAAGGCAAAGCTACGACCGTGACCGTACGGTCCCCTAACTCCTCTCCTACACGGCTCCCCAGCGGAAGCGGAAGCAGGCGTCCACACAGACGTGCACAGGAACACCCCAGCGGCTCTCGTCCACGTGGGACGCAGCCCGACGGCCGGGGAAGGGATAAACACGCGTCTGTGTATCTCTAAGACGAAACACTCGTGGGCAGTAAAGGAAGCAAATGACTGATATGGCAGCAACACTGCAAGCGGACCTCCCTGTACACACTGATTCCACCCCACCACGGGCGCGTGCAGGGCTAAGCTATGGCGACAACTCACACAGCGGTGGCCTGGGAGAACCGAGGTGGGTGGGGAGGAGGGGCTCCTTCTGGGATGACAGCGAAGTTCCCCATCTCACTGGGGGGGGAGGGGCTTTACAGGTGCAGGCTGTTGTCAAAACTCACTGACCTGGCACTTTAAGATCTGGGTACATTCTGGTATTCAATTACTTGCGTTTTTCAAGACTTCAAAAGGCTGCATGCACTCCTGATTCTAAGGAGCCACATTCGCTCCGGGGACAGCATGCTGGGCACCCAGGTTCTAGGGCTACCCTACAATGGTCCCTCTGGGGACAGGCCTGGGTCACCCACTACAATCACGAAGTACCTGACAAGACCCAACAGGCCCAGGGCGAGAGCCAGGTCATCTGTAACCCCCAAGAACCAGCGGTGTCAGACAAGCATGGCAGTGTCACCCAAAGGGACCCCCAGCCTCCATTCTCAGTGACCCCAGGTCCTGGGTGGGTTAA
The DNA here is from genome assembly GCF_964237555.1 of Oryctolagus cuniculus. NCBI lineage: Eukaryota > Metazoa > Chordata > Mammalia > Lagomorpha > Leporidae > Oryctolagus > Oryctolagus cuniculus. The sequence continues at coordinate 6,921,823 of NC_091448.1, read as the reverse complement.
GCCCTGGACCATATAAGCTCCCTGACGCATCACTAAAGCCATCTGGGCCTCGACATTGCTGGCCAGCAACCTACTTCTAACTCCTGAGCCGAGAAACCATGGAGGCTGGCGCTGCTTCCCCTCGAAGCTCTTGTTTGCAAAGTGCAATTCAACACGACACACACACATGCGTGAGAGGCCCACCTGGGCTGCAGCACCCGTAAGCACGCGTCTCAGCTGCACCGGGAGTAGCTGTGCTCCAAAGTCAAGGCCAACCTCGGCTCTGGTTCCAGTGCAAGGCTCCTCTGCCACAGCCCGTGGCTCTGAATAAGAGGCACGCTTTCAAGGCAGAGTCAGACTAGCTAGAGTAGTCCACTAGCGTGGACTCCCAGAAGCCTTCAGCTTGCCACAACTATTAACTCCGTGCAGACTAAAACAACAGGGAGATGGCAGGGTGGCAGGGGAGGGGGAGGGGAGGGTGTCCTGACCAAACCTAATCACCAGCCGGTCACACAGACAGTGAGAACACACTGCCCCAGGCAGCCCCCCGTGGCACCCGGCCACCGCTCCGTCAGCACCCTCTCACTGTGGGCCTGCTGGGGGCCAACTGTGCCAGCTGGTCCGGCCTCCCCACCCCCACACCACCGCTCACCCCCACGGATCCAATCTGTCCCAGACCTGGCTGCCGGGGAGCAGCCCCTGCCGAGGCCGGGGTGGGGGTGGGAGGGGAGGAGAGGAAGCTGCTGTCTGGCTGGCTCATTGAGAAAAACCCGGCCACCTAGAACTCCACTGCTCTGCCTCGTGAGAGGTGACAAACCACCAGCCTCCTGGCTGCGGGCTTCTGCCTGGCACAAACCAGCGCGAGGCTCAGGGCTCCCTCCAGGTGAAGAGCCTGCCCCCCCACCCTCTGGGTGCTCCTAGAGAGCAGTGCTCTGCGCTTGGCCACGGGGGGCAAGTGCCCTCCCCGAAACTCTGAGCTCCCAGCTGCCTGGGACCCCAGCTGCCTCCCAACATGGGGCGGCGCAGTTCCGAAAATGATATGAAGCAAATAAAACAACGCCCTGGGATGGACATGGATTTTACTTTGTGGGAGGAATCATTTTACTTGGGTAATCAGGGTCCTCGCAGACCGTGGGAGAGCGAGGCGGGGAGTGACATTTGTAAAAGCTCACGCTGAACCAGTGGATGAAGAGGTGGAGGGCGCAGAGCGGCAGGGATGGGGGGGGGGGGTGAGAGCAGGTGCAGAGACAGCAGCAGGGAGGCCCCTCAAGGAAAAAGAGAGAGAGAGAACGAGCGCGCGCGCTCCATGGGAGATGCCGGCGGCCCAGGCAGGTGCCAACCCCGCGCATGACGGACGCTGGGGAAATCAGGGTGCATTTCGGAGGAAGAGGGGGCAGGGCCCAGCCACAGACCGCGCAAGGCGGCGTCCAGTGAGGAACTTGCAAGCTTCCTGCAGGTGCTGTGACCACGCGGCACGAGCCAGGTGGCTCAAACCACAGAGACGTTTCTCTCCAAAATGCTGCCGGAGGCCGCAAGTTCAAAGTCGGGGTGCTGACCTGGGCCACGCTCCTTCTCGCAACCGCCGAGAGGAGAGGCATGCCGAGGGTGCCCGGGCACCGAGGGGCTGCTTAGCCTCGCCTGTAACCCAGGACACATCAGGGACGATGACAGCACTCGTCTCAGGCCAGGGACCGGAGAATGAGAAGGAGCCCCGAGCGAGTGCGCAGCCCGGTGACGCCCGGGCAGCTCGCATCACCTGCACAGGCTGCCACCGCGCGAGGACTGACAGAGCCGATACGTGCGCCGGGCACAGGCTGTGCTCTGAGGTTGCTGTGGTGAGCGCGGACTCCCAGTGTGGCGGGGGGACCACGCAGGGGAAGAGAAGACCCTTCCACGGGACCAGGGAACTCAGGGAGACCACGCGTACGGAAGGCGAACCTAGCACTGCCATGCAAGAGACACGAGCGCGTGGAGGCAATCCTGAAAGACGTCCTTCCCTGGCAAGGAGCGGAGGAAAGAAAGAACAGGGCACAAAGAGAGTTGTTGAAAACAACCAGAAAGAGGCCGGCGCCGTGGCTCACTAGGCTAATCCTCCGCCTTGCGGCGCTGGCACACCGGGTTCTAGTCCCAGTCAGGGCACCGGATTCTGTCCCGGTTGCCCCTCTTCCAGGCCAGCTCTCTGCTGTGGCCCGGGAGTGCAGTGGAGGATGGCCCAGGTGCTTGGGCCCTGCACCCCATGGGAGACCAGGAGAAGTACCTGGCTCCTGGCTTCAGATCAGCGCGGTGCACCAGCCGCGGCAGCCACTGGAGGGTGAACCAACGGCAAAGGAAGACCTTCCTCTCTCTCTCTCTCTCTCTCACTGTCCACTCTGCCTGTCAAAAAAAAAAAAAAAAAAAAAAAACACACACAGAAAAAGCATCTGCAGTGTTGGTTTTTGTTTTGTTTTGTGTTTTTTTGGAGTTAAAAGTCCATGAAATTTCCCACCATGCAGAAGCGCACAGCAAAGCGATGATAAAAAGCGGAAGAGAGGAAGATGAGACTCAGCCAGGAAGCCCAAGAGCCAGGCAATGAAACTAATGAAGAGGGAGGTGCAGGCCAGCGGGAGACGATCCAAGGGCCACACCGCGACGCGCACCAGAGCTGGGGGCGCTGCCTCCAAACAGAAACTGTAAAATGAATGTATTTGGAAAAAAAATTTTTTTTTTTACAGGCAGAGTTAGACAGTGAGAGAAAGAGAGAGAAAGGTCTTTCTTTTCCGTTGGTTCACCCCCTAAATGGCCGCTGCGGCTGGCGCACCGCGCTGATCTGAAGCCAGGAGCCAGGTGCTTCTCCTGGTCTCCCATGGGGTGCAGGGCCCAAGCACTTGGGCCATCCTCCACTGCCCTCCCGGGCCACAGCAGAGAGCTGGCCTGGAAGGGGGGCAACCGGGACAGAACCGGCGCCCCAGCCTGGACTAGAACCCGGGATGCCGGCGCCGCAGACGTAGGATTAGCCCAGTGAGCCACGGCGCCGGCCTAGAAAATTTAAGAAACAGACCAGAGTGGGAGCTTCTGGGAAGAGAGAGCAGGGCCGTGGAAGTGGGGGGGGGGGGAGGGTGGGTGGCTGGTTGCTTGGTTTCTCACAAGCCTTTTACCCACCTTTGCTCTCTCTAGACGGAGGCCTCTACGGCTGCAATACAAAATGATGATGCAAAAAAATAAAAATAAAAAATCAGGACCCACATAAGTGTCCAACGGTCATCAGCTGGCAATGTCACGGTCACATGTGGGGTTCAATGACACCTCATTAAAGGCGAAAACCGACCTGAGGGTGGATGCCGTGACGCGGCGCGGGCAGCCCCCAGAGCCACGGCGGGAAGGTCAGGGTGAGTGAGGTCAAAGGGCATGCTTCCAACACCGCACACAGGGCGACCGAAGGAAGCGCGAGCGATTCCCGCTACGAGCAGAGAGGTCTGGAGGAGTTAACCGCTGAGGACGAGTAACACGGGCAGTAATGACACCAGCGGGGCGCACCCTGCAGGGAGGCTGGTCTAAAGCCCCCACAGCCACGTCACTGACTCGCTCTGCCCCAGAGTCCACCCATCTGATACGCGGTAACGAGCGTCAACAAGTACTGGGCATTTACTATTCGGCAATCAGTGCGCTGCAAAGACATTACCCATCTCATCAGTGCAACAGCCCCATAGGGGCCGGCGCTAAGCCTCTGCCTACACTGCTGGCATCCCTTATGGGCACCGGTTCAAGTCCCGGCTGCTCCTCTTCCGATCCAGCTCTCTGCTGTGGCCTGGGAAAGTAGCAGAAGATGGCCCAAGTCCTTGGGCCCCTGCACCCACGTGGGAGACCCAGAAGAAGCTCCTGGCTTCAGATCAGCCCAGCCCCGTCCTGGCCGTTGCAACCATTTGGGGAGTAAAGCAGAGGATGGAAGACCTCTCTCTCTCTCTCTCTCTCTCTCTCTCTCTCTCTAACTCTGCCTTTCAAATAAATAAACAAATCTTAAAAAAAAAAAAAATCAAAAAGCCAATACGATCATCTCCAGTGGGCAGATGAGGAAACTGAACCCCCGAGGTTCCTAGCGCTGGCTCCAGGCTCAGGAGCAGAGAGACCAGGCTCGATCCCAGGGCCATCTTCTGTGTCTGCTAGGACAAAGGCCACGGCCTCGGTGCCCACGGCCCCCTGCCCAGAGCTCACCCCACCCGCTGACAGCGTGAGACATTTCCTGGCATGACGACACATCCTGAGAAGCTCATTCTAATTAAATCGCGGGGAAGTTTTCAAAGCGCTTCAGAGCCGTAATGAGTCTGCATTCGATTAGTTTCTTCCTTCATTGGGCGAATCAGGAAGACCCATTTCCTCGTGGACGGCGCGAGGCGGATTTCTCCCTGCCGACTCGGAGAGCACACTCGGGAGCTCCAGGGATTCTAGAGAAATCCAGCTGAGCCTGCAGGCAGTCGAGGCCCAAGGAAAGCCCAAATGCACACGCCACTCTCACTCGACACCTGCTTTACAAACGACCTTGAGGCCAGCTGTGTGCTAACCCCGCCGTGGACAGCCCAGGCTCAGCAGCGGAAAGACGCCCTCTGCCCTCTGGGGGCTTGTGCTGTGGGCAGGGAAGATGACAGGTGAACAGGTGACAGAGCCGTGGCAGGCTGTGGACATCTGTCAGGTCTTTTTTTTTTTTTTTTTTTTTTTTGACAGGCAGAGTGGACAGTGAGAGAGAGAGAAATGTCTTCCTTTGCCGTTGGTTCACCCTCCAATGGCCGCTGCAGCCGGCGCATCACACTGATCCGAAGCCAGGAGCCAGGTGCTTTTCCTGGTCTCCCATGGGGTGCAGGGCCCAAGCACTTGGGCCATCCTCCACTGCACTCCCTGGCCACAGCAGAGAGCTGGCCTGGAAGAGGGGCAACCGGGACAGAATCCGGAGCCCTGACCGGGACTAGAACCCGGTGTGCCGGCGCCGCAAGGCGGAGGATTAGCCTAGTGAGCCATGGCGCCGGCTTCAGGTCTTTCTGATCCCATCTTGGGAGCGGGTGACGGATTAAGGAGGAAATCCCCTTAAAGAAACACACGATCACTAGGATCTGGAAGGAACCACGCTCCCAGAAGAGACTCGGGGCAGGCACATCCCAGGGCTCGGGCGCCACGCCCATAGACAGAAGCAAAGCCGGAATAAATGACAGGCAAATTCTCCCATCACCCAAACTGCACGACCCGGGAGCATCCTTACCCCAAGCCAGCTGCATGCTGGCTGTCCCTGGCCAGCAGGGGCTGCTCATCTGGGGTCCCACTCAGGGCGCTCCACGTTGATGCGTGACATTGGAGTGGGACAGAGGGGGTGTTCCTGCAAGTGTTTAGCCACCCTAAGGCACTCAGAGGAAGCCCAGATCTGCAAGGAGGTAGTGCCCAACCTTCCTCTTCCGCCCACCCACCTGAGCACTTGGTATTTGTTCACTGCATCCAAAAATCAATAGAGAGCCTTGCATAGGCCAAGAACAGTTCCTTAGCATCTTTTTGGATTTGCTCTTTTGCGTCTGCCAATTCTCTCTCTCTCTCTCTCTCTCTCTCTCTCTCTCTCTCTGTCACACACACACACACACACACACACACACACCTGCCCGCAGTGCATTCTCTGCCCTCCACCCTGGTCCGTCACACCCCTGTGGGACACACAGCACGAGCGTGGGACAGCTTGCTTGTCAAGTGACTCTTGCGGCCCCAGCATGCAGGAATGTTTGTTTGCTTTGTTCACTGTTTCATCCCCAGAGTCTAGGACAGTGCCTGGCGCACAGTGGGCGGGCGGGGGGGAGGACTCTCCACAAAAAGCTGCACAGTTAATCATTTAGGAGTTCACAGCATACGGGACATGCAGCCAGGCCACCCGCTCATCTAAGATGCTCATACCCCTCGGACAGGGGCTCCCTACTCCCTGCCCTGAGCGTCCCAGGGGCAGCTCAGACCAGGGTCCAGCATGGGCGGCAGCCCCTCCGCCACCTACGATACGCAAACACTGAAACCTCCGGCGACGAGATCATGGCCAGGGTCGGAGGAGGTCACGGATGGGAGGTGACTGTCACATACTAACACCGGGACTCCTGTGCCCCTCGGATGCGAATGTTCTTGGCCATCAGCTCCTGGACACCCCTCTGCACCGCACTCTTCGTGCAGAATTACAAAGCGGTTGGCAAATTCCACCCTGTAATCTATTTAAAGCCTCGGCCCGGGCTGTGACTGCGTCTCTTCCTCTGTCTTAAATACGATACTAATCCGTTTGGCCCTTGTTTATACACTAGACAGATGTATATTTTCTCCACCCTCCTGGAGAGCTAACTCACTTAGCTCCAGGGCTGTCCTGGCTGATTTCTCTGCAGAGATCCAGAGCTGAGAAAGGTTCCCAAAGAGAGGCCGTGGTGAGAAAGGAAAAAAAAAAAAAAAAAGAAAGAAAAAGAAACCTACGCGTCGTAAGTGCAAAGCTCCCCACCCCGCCTTGCTTAGCACACACACGATTCTCCCCCCAGGCCTGATCTCCCGTGGTTGGTCCTGCAGGCTCGCTGTCTGGTGTGCAGAGGCCCGGTGCTGTGGCTTCTGGCCCCAAGTCACAATAAGACGCGAGACTGAAAGCCGGGCCAACCCTGACAGCCAAGCTACTAAAACACCGCTATGTGTTCTCTCCAGTCTAGGGAGGGTCTGTGAGTGCTAAGCCATCAATGAGTGCTTGATCCCCACCACGTGCACAAGGCGGGGAGGCAGGCAAGGGTCTCAGCAGAGCCGGGAGACGCCTGCAGGTTACGGGCAGACTGACAGCAGCTCAGCTCCAAACCCCACCCGGGGCTCTGGGCTGCCCCGGATCTGAACCACAACGCTGTCTCTGCAGCCCTGCGGGCTCAGGGCTCTGCTTCCTGGTTGGGTTGCAGCTGTCCAGAGAGGCGTGCCCCACCCCTAAGGAAAGGGGCAGTACTACCAAGGTGCTCCTGGAGGGGGTGGGGCCCTCGTGTCTTGGACTGGCCGCTTTCGGGAACGGAAGAGTGCAGGAAGCCACGCAAACCTCTCACTGCGCCCAGCAGGCAACCCCACAGCCCAGCCCGCACACTCTGGCCAGGCCGAGAAAGGCAGTGAGCGGGGAGTCCCACTCCTCCAGCGCCCCTGGGCCGCACGGCTCTCACCACTCTCCTGGCAGGCAGAGAGGGGGAGAAACTGCTGTTTGCTGTCCCACGGCTTTGCCCACGCATCCGCCAGAGCAAGCCTGGCGTGGGTCCCCCGTCATCCCACCTGCCCGTGGCACAGGTCTCTCCACAGCCTTGGGGTCCATTCATAAGGCAAGACACAGACTCCCGCAGGAGGGAAGCAAATGGACTTTTTATTCTGAAAGGGAAGTTTTTATCCTAAATTTAAAAAAAAAAAAAAAAAAAAAACAAACTAAGAAATACTGGTGCAGGTTAACAAAACCAACGATGGCTGAAGCCCAGAATATTATTAAAAATTAACCTGGAGTCTCTCCCCTGCCGCTTCCAACCCCAGACCCTGGACACACCTGTTCTCGGGAGGCCGGCATCCTTCCCCCAAGCAGAGACCCTGGGGAGGTAACTGCCGTCAGCCACTGACGCCACCTCAACGGCTGATTCCTGCCTTCTGGCCGGAGGGCCTAGCCCGAACCCTGAACTCGCACAGATCTGGACACCTGGGCTGGGCTGGGCTGGGCCTGGGCTTCGGGTTTCCTCCCTGGCTGCTCGAGTCGGCAACTGGAGGGAAGCTCCCAAAGCCGACTCTGCCCAGGGGTGGGAGACGTTGCCTGGAGGGAAGCCGCGGGCGGCAGGGAGAAGGCAAGACCGGGGAAGGACCAGCACGGGGTCGAGGGCCAGGAGGGCACTGAGCACACACGGGGAGGAGCACTCGGCACACACGGGGAGCACTGAGCATACATGAGGAGGAGCACTGGGCACACACGAGGAGCACTAAGCACACACGAGGAGGAGCACTGGGCACACACGGGGAGCACTTGGCACACACGAGGAGGAGCACTGGGCACACACGAGGAGGAGCACTAGGCACACACGGGGGGAGCACTGGGCACACACGGGGAGCACTCAGCATACACGGGGAGCACTGAGCACACATGAGGAGGAGCACTGAGCACACATGGGGAGGAGCACTGGGCACACACGGAAAGCACTGTGCACACACAAGCAGCACTCGGCACACGCAGGGAGCACTTGACACATGCAGGGAGCACTAAGCACAAACAGGGAGCACTGGGTACACACGGGGAGCACTAAGCACACGAGGAGCACTGGGCACACATGGGGAGCACTGAGCACACGAGGAGCACTGGGCACACACGGGGAGCACTGAGCACACGAGGAGCACTGGGCACACACGGGGAGCACTGAGCACACGAGGAACACTGGGCACACATGAGGAGGAGCACTGAGCACACGAGGAGCACTGGGCACACACGAGGAGCACTGAACACACGCGGGGACCACTTGGCACACACGGGGAGCACTGAGCACACACGAGGAAGAGCACTGGACACACATAGGGAGCACTGAGCACACACGAGGAGCACTCAGCACACACGAGGAGCACTGCGCACACACGAGGAGCACTCGGCACACACGGGAATGAGCACTGGGCACACACGGGAATGAGCACTGGGCACACACGGGGAGCACTGCGCACACAGGAGGAGCACTCGGCACACACGGGAATGAGCACTGGGCACACACGGGGAGCACTGCGCACACACGGGGAGGAGCACTCGGCACACACGGGAATGAGCACTGGACACACGCGGGGAGCACTGGGCACACACGGGGAGGAGCACTCGGCACACACGGGGAACACTGATTCTGGAAGGACAGACCCTGGGCGGACGTGTGCTCCACAAGGGGGAGTGGCTGATGGTGAGCAGGGCCAAGGTGTTCTGCAGGCTCCTCCCACCCACCGAGAACCAGAGTGGACCCCCACCCCCACCCCTCTGCATCCGAGGGGGCCTGGCAGCGCGCCTCGGCCAGTGGCAGACATGGGTCTGCAGTTCCAGCGTCGTGTCTCCACCCTCCCACCTGGAGGTGTTGCCAATATCAGGTGAGGAAGCCCGGCCACAGCAGAGCCTGGAGCAGCCCTGTGGACAGGCAGCACCAGGCGCCGCCCTGTGAGTGAGGCCCTCGCCTGGCCCCTGCCTGATGACCACATCCGCACAAGGGCCCCGGGCAAGACCACAGCCGGCAGGACAGCCTCCCGGCTGCGCCCAGGCCACCAGACCGTGAGAAATAAGAAGTTGTTCTAGACGCACGCCACTCAGTTTACAGGGAGCTTCTCACCAGAGTCCAGGGAGCGTGGGGATGCCTGCTGCTCGCTGAAGTGCTCAGTGTGTAGCGTGTCCGGTGTGTTGTGTGTGTTCCGTGTGTAGCGTGTTCCATGTGTGTAGCATGTTCAGTGTGTGTAGCATGTTCAGTGTACGTAGCATGTTCAGTGTGTGTAGCGTGTTCAGTGTACGTAGCATGTTCAGTGTGTGTAGCGTGTTCGGTGTACCTAGCTTGTTCGCTGTGTGTAGCGTGTTTGGTGTGCGGAGTGTGCTCAGTGTGTGTAGCATGTTCAGTGTGCGTAGCGTGTTCGGTGTACGTAGCTTGTTCTCTGTGTGTAGTGTGTTCGGTGTGCGGAGTGTGCTCAGTGTGTGTAGCATGTTCAGTGTGTGTAGCATGTTCGGTGTGTTGTAGCGGGTTCAGTACGTGTAGCGTTTTGGTGTGCGTAGTGTGTTCAGTGTGCGTAGCATGTCCAGTGTGTGTAGCGTGTTGGCTGTTCAGCACTCACTATTTTGGCAACAACACTCGACTCGATTTGGAGAAACCACCCTCCTCCCTGTTGTTTGTCCAGATTGGTCTTTGTTTTTACTCTGATGTGGAGAGAGGGCAGGGCAGGACACGAGGCCCAGGACTGGCCACTGCACACACAATCTCGCAGGGAGCAGGGACCGGCTGCAGGGAGCGGTGGGTAACCCGAGTCAGGCCAGTGAGTCCCTGCCCGTGACGCTCAGCTCTGCGACCACACCTGAGCTGTGGGACGGAGACTTCCCCTCCTCTGGACTCCAGCCCAGGAGGACAGGACCAGCCGACCTGAAAGCGCGCGCAGGGAGAGGCTGGCCTGGGAGGGGGCAGGAACCGCAGGCACCAGCGATGCTTCGGCAGCGCCGGCAGCGTCTGGGGCCAGTTCTGCTCCGGTATGTTTGCACTGCACGGGCCAACACAGCTCCTCTCTCCCTCGTGCCAGGCTGAGTTAGGTTTTCTATCATCACGACCCAGGCGGCCCTGGCTGGCACAAGGAAGCTGAAGGAACTCACTTTCCTCAGACAGCCTTCGGCCTACTTGAATTTCCTGCCAAGTTCATGTGTTACTCCTTCGTTTGGAAAAGAAAGAAAGAACACAGCTGATTCAGAAAGCAGCATATGAAAAACACGCGGAGGAGGTAGCACAGCGGCATCGGGGCCCCAGGTCTCCTCTGCGCTAGGCGGTGTGGCCAAGGCGCTGACTGCCTGCCCCGGTTCTCACTCTCTGCCTCCCTTTCAGTAACAGGATCGCAAGGCTGACCTGGACATGTCGTTCGTTACCCAGCTAACAGACCTGGCGTCCTAGCCTTGTTTGCAGCTAGATCTGAGCATAGGAACAAGTTCTATTTTTTTTTCTTTTTGACAGGCAGAGTGGACAGTGAGAGAGAGAGACAGAGAGAAAGGTCTTCCTTTGCCGTTGGTTCACCCTCCAATGGCCGCCGCGGCTGACGCGCTGCAGCCGGCGCACCGCGCTGATCCGATGGCAGGAGCCAGGTGCTTCTCCTGGTCTCCCATGGGGTGCAGGACCCAAGCACCTGGGCCATCCTCCACTGCACTCCCGGGCCACAGCAGAGAGCTGGCCTGGAAGAGGGGCAACCAGGACAGAATCCGGCGCCCCAACCGGGACTAGAACCCAGTGTGCCGGTGCCGCTAGGCAGAGGATTAGCCCAGTGAGCCGCGGCGCCGGCCAGGAACAAGTTCTAGACAATAAACCGCACGGGGGGCTTGCCAGGACCTATGGGGACTCTCCCTCCCCCTTGCCATTGCACTGCCTGGAAGGCAGGATGTGATGACCTGAGCCCAGGCAGCCACCTTGAGCCCAATTACTTTTCAGGGCAAAGCAAGAAGCAAACAAGATCTGGGTTCCTGGTAACTCTATGGACCTACTTCCTCAGTCATGGTCACTGAACTTCTTCTATAGGGAAGGGGTCTTTCTCATTTAAGCCAGCATTTTTTGAGTCTCAGTTACTGTCAGTCAAACCTAAGCCTAATGGATGTGGAATGACCAGAAGCAGGGCGGCAGGGAACCTCACGTCCCCATCAGGACAAGCGGCTACAGGTGTCTGGTTGCCATGGAGACAACCCCGCCACACAGATTCCAAAGTACAAACCAACATGACTGGGAAAGGCTTGATGGGAGCCTGACCTGCCCCCGGCCCATTTCCGGTGGAGTACCCCCCAGTCCCTAAGCTAGGATGGGAACAGGAAACTGGCCAGCAGCCACAGGAGGGGTGGCCCCAGCCCCACAGTCCCTGTCCCAGGCTGGAACCTCCTTGGCGGCCTTCCCAGCCCAGGACCTGCCAGGCCCCCCGGGTGCTCCCGTAGGCCTCTTCCTGTCCTCTCTCACTTCCGAGCTCCTTTGCCCCAAGTCAAGGCCGCATCACAGCCTTTCACGGGAGGGAACACAAGAGCCTTCAACCCGCATCTCAACACACTCCCTACAGCCGGGCTTTCCACAACCAATGGAACACGTTTCCTGTCCCCTTCCCAAACTCTCCGGGGACTCTGCCATAGAGGGAGCAAGGCACAAACACAAACTCCCCTCCACAAACCCAGGCGGTCCATGGCGGAAGGCCAACCTGCCTCCCTGCCAACCCGTCACCACTCCTTCGATTTCCCATCCTCCCTCCACAACTCATCTCCTTCCCTCCCTCTCAGTTCCCGACTGTCAGACTCAACCTATGCATCCCCTCCGAGCTCCATCTCCGGCATCGCCCCGACTCCATCCCCTGCGAGCTCCATCTCCGGCATCGCCCCGACTCCATCCCCTGCGAGCTCCATCTCCGGCGTCGCCCCGACTCCATCCCCTCCGAGCTCCATCTCCGGCATCGCCCCGACTCCATCCCCTCCGAGCTCCATCTCCGGCATCGCCCCGACTCCATCCCCTTCCTGCTCCATCTCCGGCGTCCTCCCTAACTCCCCGACTATAGCCAGGTCTGGCCCTGCGCGCCCAGCATCCTTTGTTCACTCCCGTCCGTACCACCACATGCTGACGGTCTCCTGACGACAGGTGACCGTGACCCTGAATCCCCTGCAGGGAGGACTACCTCTTGCTTCTTCACAGTTCCTCCCTCACACAGTAGGTGCACCTGCACACAGTAGGTGCTCGCTGCAGGGCTGGGGGATGGGCCTTAAGAGAACTCTCTCCCTGCTCCCACATTCCGAGTCACCGTTCTCCGAGGAGGAGGACAATGATGGGTTGGTTATTCTGAAGACAGAATGCACGTTCACCGTTTCTAAAATTACACAGGCCCTGGACGACGCTTTGATTGCTGGCTCTTCTCCCCGGTGTGTGCAACCAATGCTAAAAAGCAGTAATGCGTGATCCAGCAGCCGCTCTACAGAGCACTGGCATGAATAACAGGCATAAATGTGGTGCTGGCGTGCAAAGGCTAAAGGACACAACTAAACGTACACTAACTCTGACCCCTGGAACTCCGAGTACGTGTGAGAAAAACCAACACTCCATAAACGCTTTTGACTGTGACTGGTACTGAGATACGTCAAAAAAAAAAATATATATATATATATATATATTAGGTCAGCTCTTCCATTATTTAAATTGCAGCAAGACATTTAGATCAGAAAAGTTTCTTAACGAGCTAGCTAAACACTCAATTAGGTTACCAAAAAAGAGTGTAAAGTCTTGCTTCACAAATCTCGGGGGACAATCTCCACCCCCACCGTCTGTCTGGATTCAGTGGAGCATGGGCCCTGTCTGACGGCAGAGGGACGCCGGCGATGACTCCTCCAAGTTCCGGCCACGCTGACATTTTTCAGACAGGGCGTGGGATCCAATGAGGTCTGCGCACCAAGGGGGAGTCTCAACGCAACTTCAAGATTTCCAAGCAGGAAAGAGCCTGCCTCCCATCTTTCTTTTCAAAAGGGCCAAGGATCCAAAGGAAGCGCCTGTCCGGTATCACCTGACCAGCTGGAAAACGATCAGCATATGCCCCCTCCCACAGGTCGGGGCAAGATCCACCAGTCCTGGGAGCCAAGGCTAAGTATGTGGTGCACTGTCACGCAGTCTGCAGCTGGAGCCCTGAGGCAGCGCCCCCTACTGGGCTTCCCCTAGTCCAAGTTCCAAGGCTCTTAGTTCACCTCTGGTGCCCCTCTCGCCCCAACCCCTGAGTTCTGACTCGGCTGGATTCTTAGCATCATGGCCCCAGGAAGTCTTTAAAAGGAGTCTTGGCAACCAGCCAAGGAGCTCTAAATACGGGTGCCATGTTCCACCTCGGCCTCCCTACCTGTATCACCAGATTCTGACGTAGCCAGTCCAGGATGTACCCACCAGGGCACTGGCTTTTGTGTTTATGTTTTTTTTTAAAAAAAAAAAAAAAAAAAAAAAAAAAAGATTTATTTATTTGAAAGTCAGAGTTACTCAGAGAGAGGAGAGGCAGAGAGGGAGAGAGAGGTCTTCCATCCAGTGGTTCATTCCCCAATTGGCCACAACAGCTGGAGCCGCGCCAATCCGAAGCCAGGGGCCAGGAGCCTCCTCCGGGTCTCCCACGCGGGTGCAGGGCCCAAGTACTTGGGCCATCTTCTACTGCTTTCCCAGGCCATAGCAGAGAGCTGGGTTGGAAGAGGAGCAGCAGGGACTAGAACCGGCACCCATATGGGATGCCGGCGCTTCAGGCCAGGGCGTTAACCCACTGTGCCACAGCACTGGCCCCTGTGTTTATGTTTTTAATCGCTCCAGGTAATTACAACACGCAACCAGGATACAGAACCACTGTATCCCAATGAAGGGAACTTCCCCAAGCCTGAGGGCTTCTGGGAACAGGACGGCAAGGCCATCAGGCCAGGTTAGCTCACTCTGCTGGAGCACGGATGCTAACGGCTGAGCGGGGAAACCTCGCTTCCTTTCACAATCGCAAACTGCACACTTCAGCTCTGGGCCATCTGTCCCGAGACCCTGTGCCTGTGTAACACAGAAAAGGGAGCAAAAGGGTCCAGAAACTTCACAGCGCTTCACCGCTAAGCCCCCCCACCCCCCGAAGATTCTTCAAACGCCCAGCAGAGGAGGGGCAGCAGCTCTGACTTCCTGAGCAAACGCCAGGCTCCCCTTCAGCGGCTCCGTCACATCGGGCAGCCCCCAGGAAGTCACCCACTTGGAAACACCCAACAGCCCAGCCAAGGAGCACCCTGAGCCCCCCAGCCCCGGCTCTCGGCCAACAGCTGGGGTCCGATGGCTCTGGCTCGGGCTGCTCACACTCCCACCACCCACAGAACGCATCCTGCCATACGCAGGGGCTGGCACGGTGTGGGTCTCGGCTGCTCCACTCTGGATCCAGCTTTTTAATTTTTTTTTTCATTTATTTTATTCATTTGAAAGGCAGAGAGACAGAGAGATCTCCTATGCGCTGGGTCACTCCCCAAATGCCTGCAACAGCCAGGGCTGGGCCAGGCTGCAGCCAGGAGTCAGACGTGGGTCTCCCGCGTGGGTGGTGATGGTCCAACAACCGGAGTCACCGTCTGCTGCCTTCCAGGAAGCTGGACTTGGGAGCAGAGCTGGGACTTGAACTCAGGCCCTCCAGTGTGGGATGTGGGCACCCCAAGAAGCAGTTTAACTGCTATGCCAAACACCCACCCCATCCCACTTCTGACTATTGAAGCTGACTCTTCAGGGCCTCTTTTAACTTCTGTCCACACCCACTCCTCTGTGGGGAGCAACTCAGACTAGACTAAGTTACTGGAATTAAGACTTATTCTATGCATCTGCTCTCCCACAATATGGTGCTGGGAGAGGAGGAAACAGCTTCTACTCAGCTGCCTCCAGTTCAACCAATAAACAGCAGGACCTGCTCCTGATTGGAGGAGAGCAGCGTACTCGGCGTGTGGGTAGCAGAGTTGGGATTGGTGGAAGAGGACTATAAAGGAGGAGAGAGACGGCATGCACCAGGAACATCTAAGGGGAACACCTGAGCAGCCCCCGAGAGAGCCGGCCGGCGGTGTGCCGCTCCCCCACGGAAGTGGGGAAAGTGCCAGGGGGAACCGCCCTTCCACGGAGGTGGAAGGGACGGTAGCCAACCCGGGAAGAACCAGCAGCAAACCCGGGGAGGGCTGAGCAGACAAAAGAACAGTGCAGGGTCCTGTGTCGTTCCTCCACGAAGAGGGGGAGCGACACTCCTCAAAGACAGAGGGAAGAATGCCCCACAGAAAGAACACATGTCCCCAAGGAGAACGCTCTGATCCTACCTACACAGCTGCTCCTCCACTTACAACGGGGTAAAGTCTGCTAAGTTGAACGAACTAGCCTAAGTCGAAAATGCACTGACTACACCTCACCTCACCTACCTTAAACACGCTCAGAACACTCACGCTAGCCTCGGGTTGGGCAAAAGCATCCAACACAGAGACGGTTTTATAATAAAGCAACAAATATTTCATGTAATTGATTGAATGCCGGTGCCCAAGAACCCCCAGCGACACAGCCCAGCACAGGGCGTGGGTTGTTCCCTGGGTGACGGTGGGGCTGACGGGGAGCTGCAGCTGCTGCCCCGGCCCAGCAGGGCGCGAGGACGCCACGCCGCACCCCCTGGCCCAGCAGAGCGCGAGGGCGCCACGCCGCACCCCCCGCCCCAGCAGGGTGCGAGGGCGCCACGCCGCACCCCCAGCCCAGCAGGGCGCGAGGGCGCCACGCCGCACCCCCAGCCCATCAGGGCGCGAGGGCGCCACGCCGCACCCCCCGGCCCAGCAGGGTGCGAGGGCGCCACGCCGCACCCCCCAGCCCAGCAGGGCGCGAGGGCGCCACGCCGCACCCCCAGCCCATCAGGGCGCGAGGGCGCCACGCCGCACCCCCCAGCCCAGCAGGGTGCGAGGGCGCCACGCCGCACCCCCAGCCCAGCAGGGCGCGAGGGCGCCACACCGCACCCCCAGCCAGCAGAGCGCGAGGGCGCCACGCCGCACCCCCGCCAGCAGGGCGCGAGGGCGCCAGGACACCACACCGCACCCCCAGCCCATCAGGGCGCGAGGGCGCCACGCCGCACCCCCAGCCCATCAGGGCGCGAGGGCACCACGCCGCACCCCCAGCCCGGCAGAGCGCAAGGGCGCCACGCCGCACCCCCAGCCAGCAGAGCGCGAGGGCGCCACGCCGCACCCCCCGCCAGCAGAGTGCGAGGGCGCCACGCCGCACCCCCCGCCAGCAGGGCGCGAGGGCGCCAGGACACCACACCGCACCCCCGGCCCAGCAGGGCGCAAGGGCGCCACGCCGCACCCCCGGCCAGCAGAGCGCGAGGGCGCCACGCCGCACCCCCCGGCCCGGCAGGGCGCGAGGGCGCCGCGCCGCACCCCCTGGCTGGAGAAGGGAGGAAATGCGGCTCCCACGGCACACCTGCCACTTCTGCATCCCTGTAAAGCCGAACCGTTGTGAAGTTGGGCAACATCCGTGTGGCAGGCCCAGGCCCCCAGGGGAAGGCGGAAGGGGGCAGGCAGGCCCTGACAGTGGAGGCAGAAGCCTGGCCCGCTCGCTCCAGCAGCCTGAGTGTGACACTGGAGAAGCAGGGGAGAGGACAGGGAGAGGCCAGGGAGAGGCCGGGGAAGGGAGCTGACCGGCGGCTGTGGCTCAGCGGGGCGAGCACGCGCGCGTGGGCTCTTCCGCCAAGACAGCAGCTGTGACTCCGCAGAACCACAGAGAAGGCGAGAGGTACCATTCCCCCCCACACACACACACTGTGCACAACGATCCTGGAAGTCTTAAGCATGAAATCAAAAGTGGGGGAAAATACGGTAATAATAATACTAATAACAATCTGTCACCTCCCTGCACGCTCTGCCTCGCTTTCTCCTCCCTCCCTCCTCACCTCGCCACCCCCTCTCCCTGCACCAAGACTCAGCTCTCCTGCCCGTACCCATCAGGAGCCCGAAGTCCTGGGTGGGGAGGGCACAGCCACACACGATGAGGCCAGAGGCAGGAGACAGAGCTGTCACCGCGGCGCCCTCGAGCCCACGAAAACCACCAGTGCCGGGGAGGCCGGGGGCGCTGAGCCGGAAGTCTGGCTGGTCTCCCCCGGGAGTGTTCAGCGCTGAGCTGGGTCTGAAAACAGTCGCCTCAGCTGAGACGCCACGTTTTCCTGTTGGAAATCTTTTAAAAAATACAGTGCTCAAAGCCTCATCGTGCAAGCCCAAAGGGTCCCGGTCCCCCAGGCCAAGTCTGGTCTCCCAGCATCACTCTGCAGAAACCAGCAAGACAGAAGTGGCAGGCGTCCTGGGAGGCCCTGGAACGAGGCTGTAACAGTGAGGGAAGGACCCCTCCCCGCACACCCCCTGCACGCACTGCTGCACACTCAGCGGGGGACCCCCGGCGGGCAGCGCAGTCCCACAAGCCACACTCACACACCTCTCGGTCTCCTCGCTGGGTGCCTCCCTACAGGCACCTTAGCCCTGAGACAGACAACCAGCGCCACATCCCTGGTCATCGCACCCAGCATTCTCTGGCCCTGTCCCTCATGCCAGGGAGGCTGCCATCCCCAAGGGCTCTTCGTGTTCCCCCGCCTCCGGAGGGGGAAAGTCTCAGCTCAGAGAAGCAGACGATGGCAGTGACCTTGGAGAGGGTCTCAGCAGGGCCCAAGAGCGTCCTCCTTCCTTCCACGGCATCCTGTGGCACTGTGGTCCCGCCCATCTCACTGTGGTCCAAGAGCCCGCACCTTCCAGCTCCGTGAAAAGTCTCCACTAGGCTCGGTCCCTCTCGCGTGATAGGGAAAAAGGAAGCAGCAGTTACTTCCCCCACTCCAGGACCCGCACAGCCCACGGTTTAGAGTGGGATCGCGGGAGAGCCACTCCTGCAGCCCCTCCCTCTCCTGGGCCCTCCACCTCTGCTCTTTACGGGGGGGGGGGGGGGCGGATAAACCTCCCCGCGCCATCAAGCTGCAGCAGAAGTCCCCTTCTCCCACCCAGTTCTCCACGGAAATGGGAAACAGCTGCTCCCCATGACCCCTCCAGACGCAGGGCCATGCCTAGAAAGCATCGTTAACTCCCAACAGAGAGCCGGTCGCGTGGGGCACACGTGGCTCACCACCTGCAGCCCCAAAGCCGGCCCGCCAGTCTCCTTAAGGAAACGGCCTTCCGCCAGAGACCAGCTCCCTGTGGGATAATGGGTATTAAATCGCCTAGAAGTGAAGTTTCTCCCCGGGCCACGGCGACTCCACATAACTGCTTCCTCCTTGGGGCGGAACACGCACTGGTGTGGAGATCCCTCGCTGGTTCAAGCCATCACCAGAGACACACGCCACATCCGGGGCAGACGATGATGATGAAGACGGCGAGGCCCCACGCTCAGCCACACTCATGAGAAAAGATCTTCGGTCAACATGAGAAGCTCAGCGTGAAATCGTAGCCCCTGAGCAGATGAACCGAAACCTAACCGACCCACCTCGCAACGCTGGTACAAGCCTTTGCCACACCTTACCCCTTTAGGCACTGGAGGGCCAAGAAGCTGTCGGTGCCCTGGCCAGGCCCACGTCCTCTCTCTCAGCAGAGTGACCCGGGGTCCAGAGAGGAGCCTGGCCCCAGCCTCTGCTGGGTTTGCTCCGAGCTCTGCCACTGTTCGGTAACTCACTCTCCTGGGACTTATCTCTGTCTCTAAGCAGAGGCAGCTAGACCGGACGGCAGCTAGGCAGCCCAGGACTGGGAGTGCTGCAGTCTGACTGCAGGTTCAAATCCGGGCTCGGCCCCCTGTGCAATAGTGAGCAACTCACTCACGCTCACTGGGCCTGCGGGGCGGGGGCGGGGGGTGGGGCTTGCACACCTCCGAGAACAGCTGTGAAAGTTCAATTAGACGATGGAGGTCGTGTACCTACTTAGGATTCATTAAATGCTGGGCTTTATAATTACCCAAGATCTTTTTCAGCTTTTAAGCTATATTACGCTAGTATTCTAATAAGGAATTATTTTTCTTTTAATGGTAACAGTTCTCCCTATTAAGTTCATACCTCAGGCAAAAAAAAAAAAATCATGGCCAGAAACAAGTGTTAAGAAAATGATGACAAGGAAACTTGGAGAGTGATTTTAAGGAGTTAAGAGAAAATTAGGCAAATGCCAAGAAGAGTCATTTAAGAAGATAGGATTCACACATCCAAGGCCCTGCTAATGAGGGGGGAAAAAAACCTATGAAGTAGATTGCTTGGCATTTTTAAAATGCTCTTATCCTTTGTCCCAGGAATCGCACAGAAAGCCTTGTTTGGGGGGATGGTAGCATTCTGCACACACATACATGTGCGCACAAACAGTGGCATGCAAAACCACGCGACACGTGCGGTGGGTGCTGTGTAGCCCCCACCGCGCTGCCTTTTCCACCACGTGTATGCCAAGCTTCTCAGAGCTGGGGTGAGGAGGCAAAGCCCTTCGGGTGCCTGGCACCGCGGCGCACCGCCCTGTGCTGATACTATGGCTGTGCACCGAGGACGCACACTCGGCACTGGTGGGGGCGACCTCTGAAGATTGAGGGGCAGAGGCGAGCAGACTGTCACTTTAAAAGAAAAAATAAAAAAGTTGCCATCTGAATGTTTACAACTCCACGCTGCGGCCAGAGGTGATCCAGGCCCAGGCCAGGGTTTCTCGGCCTCAGCCCTGCCGACACGTGGGGCTAGAGAATCCTTCGTGGCCGCGCCACATCCTGCCCCGAGCATCAGAGGATGCTTAGTGGCTTCCCAGCCTCTACCCACCAGGCTGGGACAGCCAAACATGCCAGCTGGCTCCTAGGAGGCAAAACCAGCCCTGGGTTAGAACCACCGTGTGAGCCGGCAGGTCTGCCATGTCAGTCACCCCATGAAAAAAACAAGCAAGTGCCGCTGCTCCGAAGATTCACCCATGACTCTGAAAGTCCACAGCAGTTGTGGGCCGGTGCTGTGGCACAGCGGGTAAAGCTGCCACCTGCGGTGCCGGCATCCCATATGGGCACCGGTTCAAGACCCAGCTGCTCCACTTCCGATCCAGCTCTCTGCTATGGCCTGGGAAAGCAGTAGAAGATGGCCCGAGTCCTTGGGCCCCTGCACTCACATGGGAAGACCCAGAGGAAGCTCCTGGCTCCTGGCTTCGGATAGGCGCAGCTCCAGCCATTGTGGCCATCTGGGGAGTGAGCCAGCAGATGGAAGACCTCTCTCTCTCTCTCTCTCTCTCTCTGTCTGTGCCTCTTTCCCTCTCTGTGTAACTCTGACTTTCAAGTAAATAAATAAATCTTTAAAAAGAAAGTTCATAGCAGTTGTAAGAGCTCGTGCCGCCTGTGCGCTGCCCCTCCCTCACCTGGGAGCATGTACGAGCACCCACCCCTGGCCATCAGTGTCGCTGAGGTCCCTGGATCTGAGCTCCGACCACCGGCCACGTCCTGTTCTACTGTGCTCTGTGTTTCCTGGGACCTGCCAGGACTCCTCTGAACCAGCAGCCCCCATTCAAGACCATGCTGAGCAGCAAACGGCTGGTGTTCTGGTCGACACACACGTAACTTTCAGACACCCTTCCGCTGCCAATGGCTTCAAAGATCGTAACTGGATCTATTTTACACCTTCACCGTTAAGGAAACACACTAGCAAACTGACCTCGTGGTTTCGTCTTTGTTGTTGAGGAAACTGTATCTTCAGTCTCCATGTTGTAACCTTCTGAAATTCCTTCTCACACATCCTGAAGATAGTTCCACACTGCTTTGCTGGCTTCCCTCCCTGTTTCACTGGTTTATTTTCTTTTGCTACATAAATCTTGCAATGGTGTTTTCAATGTTCATTGATGCATTTTTATCTGTTTGAAAGGCACAGCAACAGAAAAACACAGAGATCTTCCATCTGCTGCTTCACTCCCCAATGCCCCAGTAGTGGGGCCGGGCCAGGCTGAAGCCAGGAACCAGGAACTCCATTGGGGCTTTCCACGTGGGAGGCAGGTACTCAAGTACCTGGGCCTTCACCGCTGCCTCCCAGGTGCGGAGGAGGAAGCTGGATCCGAAGCAGAGAGGACTCAGCCCCAGACACTCTGAGGGCTTCAGGCATCCCAAGCGGTGGCTTAACCCACTGTGCCACAGCGCCCACCCCTGCAGCAGCTTTGGACCAGAGGCCTCCCAGGTCAGCAGCAGACGCAACACAGCGCAGAAGGGAGCCCTTCGGACTTTGAAAAACTAAGTCCCCTGCACTCGCGTGTAAGCCGACATGTAAAACGCGTTCACCTGAAGTCTGAACACTTGCAAAAGCTGTGATTTCCAGCATCCAAATACCGACTGGTTTAAACGACGCTCTCATCAGTCTTCAATATATCCAGAATTTAAATATCACGGGCATTGTATTCCTGTCATTATCCACCTCAAAAATAGGACACATAAACTAAGCAGCACGTCTTCTACACACTCTGCTGTTTCTGTGTTAAATTCTGCCTACAAGAAAATAAATGCATCGCGAGGAAATCCTTTGAGAGCTAACAATTATATCATTTCTTTTTTTTTCCTCATTGGCTTATATTTCAATGATCTCTCTCCATGGAATTTTATCCTAAAGCAACTTACAGTTCATGCTAGACAATCTCATTATTGATTTCATCATCATACTTCTCCACCGCGTAAGTATCCATATACATTTCAATCTAATTTTTAAAGACTTCCTGTGAGCTTGGGGCTGTAAATGCTTAAACACTAATTTCCTGGATTGATTTCCCACTACGACTGTTACTCGCAGAGCAGAGATTCACAGCAACACAAACTCAAGGTATACAATTATTAGACATTAGGAAGTAAACTATTCCTAAAAATAAATTTGTCCCACTCAACAAGGGCTTTTTTCTTGTGTTTTTTCAAGTCATTCATCTACCAGTGGATAATTCAGTAGTCACTGCTAGAACAAGACATGGCTAAGCACTAACTTTAATCCTATTTTTCTTTTTATTACCATATACAAAGAGAAATTATATTTTCATGGATGAGGTGGGGAGGGAAGATACTGTGTTACAATACTGTAATTCTGGGAGGCCAGCCGTGGCTCACTTGGTCAATCCTCCACCTGCGGCACCAGCATCCCATATGGGTGCTGGGTTCTAGTCCCGGTTGCTCCTCTTCCAGGCTAGCTCTCTGCTGTGGCCAGGGAGTGCAGTGGAGGATGACCCAAGTGCTTGGGCCCTGCACCCCATGGGAGACCAGGAGAAGCACCTGGCTCCTGGCTTCGGATCAGCGCAGCGCTGGCTGTGGCAGCCATTTGGGGGGTGAACCAAGGGAAGGAAGACCTTTCTCTGTCTCTTCACTGTCTAACTCTGTCAAATAAAAAAAAAAAAAAAAAAAAAAAACAATACTACAATTCTATTCTTTGAAGTATTCCGTCACAAGCAGGGCCCGAATCCCGGAGTGGTCATTCACGGAAAGTGACTCTGAAGCCGTCAAAGCGTGCTGCTAACAATCGGGCTAGCGCCACCTTCAGAGTCCGGGCCGCCCCTGAAATGCTCAAGGCATTGCCCTGGCCAATTGGTGCTTAGGATCCTTCACCTCCTGCACAGGGGCACTAACGTTCCAAGGGCCCCTCTCCTCTGGAAATGTCGCCACCCAGAGACAAGGAACAGGCGAGAGAGTGCCTTCCTTGTGCAAGGTGGGAGAGGGCACCTGTGCAAGGGGAGACGGGAAGGGAGAAGCAACTTCCAGAACATTCTTCCGCAGAGCTGCTTTAGGAGAGAGAACACAGGCACTGGCTTGTTAACGCCCTCGCCCTCAGTGCAGCAGACCGCGCGCTGCCCGCCTTCTCCTGGAGGAACAAAGGCCCCCACGACACAGCTGCCCACCTGGTTGGCTGCGGGGAGGCCCTTCTCCCACACCAGCCCTTCCAGCTCACCAGACCACAAAAGCAGGAAAACAACCAAACCCTGAGCAACTAAAATGCAAAACCACAGGGGCGGGCGTCTGGCCTCCAGGCAGGAGACCCACGTGACACGGCGCCGCCTGCCTTCCACACCCCCCTCCCTCCTGACTCCTGCTGCCTGCAAATGCCGACCCTGGGGGGCTCCTGTCACCCACACGGGAGACCTGGACTGAGCTGCTGGCCTCGGCTTTGGCCCCACTCAGCCCCAGCCGTTACAGGCTCACCGCGAAGTGACCCAGCAGGGAGGAGCTCTGCCTTTCTCTATTTCTCTGCCTCTCAAATAAATAAACATTTTAAATGGGGGGGGGGGGGGGGCACGTGGCATGTGCCTTCTGCCAGAATTGACGCACTGGAATTCACGCTACGACACAGCCATGCCTGAGAAGTGAAATCTGAACGAACCAACACTCCTGCTCCAACTCCCAGCTTCCAGGAGCTGCGCAGGACCGTGGAATGAGTTATACAGCACCAGCAGGAAGCAATCAGCCAATGCAGCCTGCGGAACATTCTAGACACAAGTGACCGTGGTCCTCCGACCAATGACTGGTGTGAAAAGCCAACAGGACTGCTGAAGAATGCAATAAAGGTAAACAACCAGCAAACAGACTCAGCGTGAAAATCCTGTTTGTATCTGGATTCTGGCAAAGCCACCCTAGAGGACCCCTCTGAAAATGGGGTGGAAATTCAAACGCATATTGGGCGTTGGATCATAAGAAGCAATTGTGTTAATCTTGTTAGGCATGACACTAACGTGGTGATTATTTTTTTTTTAAAGTCACAGCATTTAGGATGTGTATTAAACTTACAGAAGACAAAACACGATGTCCAGGATCTGCTTTTACACACTATGACAGCCCCCTGAGAAGACTGGAAGGCGACAAACACAATGAACGCAGGGAAATGCCAAGAATGAAGGCAGCCGGCTGGGCAGGAGTCTGGTGTGACGGTTGACAGGCCTCTGGGGACACCCTTATCCCATGTCAGAGTGGCTGCGGCCAAGTCCCCCTTCCACTGTGCGCCCGGGGAGGCTGCTGATGACGGCTCAGTACCTGGCTTCCTGCCACACATGTGAGAGACCCGGATCTAGTTCCAGTCTCCAGGCTCCAGCCTGGCCCTACTCCAGCTGTTATGGACAGCAGAGAGCGAATGAGTGCATGCAGGACACTTCCTCTCTCCCTCTCTCTCTCCCTCCCTCTCTCTCTCTTTCAAATAAATAAATATTTCATGATTGCAGCTGAATGAGGGGAACCTGGGATGCACCAGAGGATTCTCTCCACTTGTTTAAACATGTCTATAGGGGCCGGTGCTGTGGCCCAGCGGGTTAACACCCTGGCCTGCAGTGCCAACATCCCGTATGGGTGCCAGTTCGAGTCCCGGCTGCTGTACTTTCTATCCAGCTCTCTGCTATGGCCTGGGAAAGCAGCAGCAGATGGCCCAAGTCCTTGGGCCCCTGCACCCACGTGGGAGACCCGAAAGAAGCTCCTAGCTCCTGGCTAAGGATTGGCTCAGCTCCAGCTGTGGAGGCCTACTAGGGAGTGAACCATTGGATGGAAGACCTCTCTCTCTCGCTCTCGCTCTCTCTCTGCCTCTCCTCTCTCTGTGTAACTCTGACTTTCAAATAAATAAATAAATCTTTTTTTTTTTTTTTGACAGGCAGAGTGGACAGTGAGAGAGAGAGAGAGACAGAGAGAAAGGTCTTCCTTTGCCATAGGTTCACCCTCCAACGGCTGCCGCCGCCGGCGTACTGCACTGATCCGATGGCAGGAGCCAGGTGCTTCTCCTGGTCTCCCATGGGGTGCAGGGCCCAAGCACTTGGGCCATCCTCCACTGCACTCCCGGGCCACAGCAGAGAGCTGGCCTGGAAGAGGGGCAACCGGGACAGAATCCGGTGCCCCGACCAGGACTAGAACCCGGTGTGCCGGCGCCGCAAGGCGGAGGATTAGCCTAGTGAGCCGCAGCGCTGGCTATAAATAAATCTTAAAAAAAACATGTCTATAATAAAAAGTCTTTTACGGGGGAAGACAAGAGAATATTCAGTGAGTGCTAACTCTGCGCGGGCAGCCCTGCTCAGCCTCTCATTTCTCATTTCACGAGTCCTACAGCGCTGCCCGGAAGCCTCCTGCCCTCACGTAAGCAGGAGCATTCAGCACGCGGGGAAACGAAACGGCTGGGACCTCAGGGGGCTGTCCTCCTCTGGAGAGCACACGGCGACACAGCGGGTCACATGGGCAGAGGCCGGGGAGGGCCCTTGGCAGAGAAACGCCAGAACAGACGTGTCTCCGTTAGACATTTCTCGTGCCGTGTGCTACTTACCCCTGCAGCAAAGCCAAGGCTTCCATCTAGGATCCGCCTCTGAAAATGAAAACGAGACGCTTCAGTTTCTAATGACCACAGATGAGGCGTCCTGCGACCAGAGGAGACCACAGGCCTGGCCCACCGAGCTTGTCAACTCGAGTTTTTACAATGGGGTCAGAGCCGGGGGGGGGGGGGGGGGGGCGGGGGAAGGAGGGGAAGGAGGGGAGGGTCAGATTTTTTTTAAACTTCCATTCTTCCCACGTGCTGGGCTTGACTGACCCGTGTGTTGTCTCTGACCCGGCTCTAGCTTCCTGAAAATCACAGGTATAAACCTTCAGGAAGTAGCTGGTCTTCTCCACCTCTTGGTGGAAATGACCAGGCACTGCCACGGAGCTTCCTGGAACAACCAAGACCCTCACACGGGTGGGGATGCAAACTGGCGCAACCGCTCTGGAAAACATATGATGGCACCAGTGAGGGTGACCACAGCCCACGCCACTTTTGAGCAACAATGGACACGCAGGCTTGGGCTCACCAAACGCACACACAGAAGTGTGCGCAGCAGAATGATTTGTGAGAGCCCAAAACTCAGAACGACCCAAATTCCCACCAACGGTAGAATGGGCATCCCCGCCCCGGTCACGAGGACAGAGGACTAAGACTTATTGCAAAGCAAAAGCACACACTCAAGGGGCCTGCAGGTGCAGTCTAAGTGAGCTGTTAGAGTGGACACCTTAACTGCGGTCAAGACGGCCACACAGGGGCCTGCGTTTCGGTGCAGTGGGTTAACGCCCTGGCCTGAAGTGCCAGCATCACATATGGGCGCTGGTTCGAGACCCGGCTGCTCCACTTCCCATCCAGCTCTCTGCTATGGCCTGGGAAAGCAGTAGAAGATGGCCCAAGTCCTTGGGACCTTGCACCCACGTGGGAGACCTGGAGCTGGTTCCTGGCTCCTGGCTTCGGATTGGCACAGCTCCAGCTGTTGCAGCCAATTGGGGAGTGAACCATCAGATGGAGGACTGGAGGACCTCTCTCTCTGCCTCTCCTCTCTTTGTAACTCTGTCAAGTAAATAAATAAATCTTAAAAAAATAAAAAAGAGACAGCCACACAGGGGCCTGCGTTTCGGTGCAGCAGGTTAAGCCACTACTTGGGAGGCCTACAAGCAATATCAGAGCACCAGTTCAAGTCCTGACTCCTCCGCGTCCAGTCCAGCTTCCTGCTAATGCATGCTGGGAAGGCAGCAGACGATGGTTCAGGTATCCCTGCTGCCAAGTGGGAGACCAGGGTGGAGCCCCAGACTCCTGGCTTCAGTGTGGCCCAGCCCTGTTTTGGGCATTTGGGAAGTGAACTAGGAAATGGGAAACATTCATTCATTCATTCATTCTCTCTCTCTCTCTCTGCCCTCCTTCTCCTTCTCTCTCTGTCATTCTCACTCACTCTTTCAAATAAGTGAAAATACATTTAATAAAAAGAAATGGTCATATAACAGAATACCACGTGGCAAATGCGCACACACATCTCACAAGCAGGCAGGGGCATGGAATAACCGGGAAAATGAACAGGGTGAAATCAGCCAGGCAGAGACCAGCACATCCTACATGCTTACTCCATCCAAAGAAAGGACAAACACAGACAGACGGAAGTCGGGAGGAGGCTGAGGGTCAGGGCAGGTTCTAGAAGGGAGCTGAGGAGACGGCAGGAAGTGGCTACAAGGTTCTGTCGCTTGCTCTGGGCACTAACTCCACAGGTATTTGTGAGAAATAAATAAGCCTCATGTTCATCAAACAGGCACTTGTCTCTGCGCACCTTGCATTTCAAAAGCAGCATTGTTGGTGGCCATGGACAGCTGAACAGGCAAACCCCACGCGGGGTGTACGGAACGGGCCGTTCTTCAGCCTTTGGGCAGAAGGGCATTCCCGCACACCGTGCCAGCCGGCGGAGCGCTGCGGTGAAGTCGGCCAGTCTGCACAAGTGAAACTCTACACCCATTCACCACCACCTCCTTTCTCACTGCTCTCCTGCCGGGCTGGCAACCACCCCACTCTGTCTCCGCGAACTGGACTTCTCCAGGCTGCACGCCCAGATCCGGGGAACCTGTGATTCCAGGTTCTGTGCTCTGCGTTCCAAAGTGCCTGAGCGGACGAGTCGGCTCTGAGACTCCCCAGGGATGGGAGGGAACGGGGACAGTGCGCTGCGGGAGGTAGGGGTCTAAGCACTGAGATCTATGCCTGCAGTGCCGTCTCTGACACGAGAGGGCCTGCCTGCCGACTTCTTGACGTGTCTGTGTGTCCAGATCCGTCTCAGGGCGTGTCGAAACAGATCTTCACTTATCCCTGTGCCGCTCCTACAGTTTCTATGATTATGGTGGTAAACAGCACAGGGACTGTGCCCTCATCCCATGGGTGGCTCTGGGCCTGCGGACTGAGGGAGCTCGGGGCTGGAGAAGAGGGAAGTCCCCAGTGTACAGATGTGGGGTGTGGGTTACGCCAGGGTAGGGAGTGTGGTGGGTCTAAGCGGGGTACAGAAATGTGGTGCAGGGACACAGGGGTGCAGGGAGGGTGGGCTAGTATGTGGGGTATGCAGTGAGTGAGGGGGTGGTACAGCTAAGTGGGTCTGTAGAGGATACATGAGGGTTGGGGTTGGCAGGTGTGGGGGTCTGCAGGGGGACAGGGAGGTGGGTCTTGCTGCATTCATTCCAAGGGTAGGGAGATGAAAGGTCCAGGAGATGGGGTAAAAGGCAAAGGGGCGAACTCAAGGCCACAGGAGAGGTCAGGTACATCTGAAACCCATGTTCTCTGTCAGCCATGCACAGAGAAGCAGGAGTACCCACTGTGCAAGAAAGCAGGCAGAGGGCAGAAATCAGGCAGCGGGGCTCAGGGAGCTGAACAACGGGCTCGGCATTCTTATTCCCTCCAAGTCGGGTTGTCAGACGCACGAGGGGACACCAGACCCCCGTCCTCCCAGCCAGGCAGGGAGAGGGCGGCAAACAAGAAGCCGGCAGACAACCCCACCGCCAGGCCTTTAGCCTGGCCTTTAGCCAGGGGCACTAAAGGGTCTGCACACCTGCCCCATGGCGCGGGGTGGGTTCAGAGCTTGGCAAGAGTCCCCACGATCTTCCAGAACCGAAGCAAGGCAACTCACCTGTCCACTGGAGAACACGAACACGAGGGCCGCCCCTGCCGCCGTCATCCCCCAGGTAAAGAAGGTGCCCAGCAAGGCCTGGGACACGGCGCCGTGGCCGTGGAGCATGCCGGATACAGCTGTGTGCAGAGGAGCGAGAGGGTCAGCTGCCACGGGTCCCTTTCGGCACCACGCGCGTGCCCTGGCGCATCGGACGCCCCCCCTGCCTGAGCTCACCTCCATCTGGCTTGGCGGCTTGCGCCGTCCGGCCTGGACACCCCAGCGTGCCTCCACTGCCTGGCACAAGCAGTCCCTGGGGCATTAGAGACTATCTAACTCTGAAAGGACCCCTAGAGAGAGACGGCAGGGGAGGCTGCACAATGGAAAAGCAGTTCCAAAGAAGGCAGTGCTGAGCCAGCCTGGAGGAAGGCGGCACCCCCGGGGTCTGAGCCAGTCTTCCCTGCACATCCTGCCTCTCCTACCTGCCCCTGCCTGTCCTCTGTCCAGTCTTCTCCAAAGCCCTTCCCTCTAACACCCATCACACCTGCACTAGCTCCCGGTGGCAGCTCCCACAGCTGGCCAAAGGGCCAACCCCACCAACTGCCCTTCCATAGTCTCACCGACTTTCCAAGCTCCCGTCTCTCCCTTATGCCTGCCCTACCTGGGTCCTGATCGCCAGGGCCACTGAATTCTTTATGGCACCTTCCACCGGCCCCAGCCGGTCTCTCCTGGAACACTCTGCTTCCACACCTCCAGCTGCCAGAGCCCAGAGCATCCCCTGTGGCTCACCTGCTGCCAACGCAGGCTTTCCCGATCTCCCCCACTCCCACCCTGGTGCACACCTTTGGGGCTCTCCGTGTGTGGTCAAAGCCTTGGCTGCCTGAGACAGGGCCAGTACTTTTTCACATTTGACAACCCTACAAAAGAGGGCTCTGTAACACCTGAAAAAATATTTGCTGGGCTGAAAAGGGCCAGCTTACCTGGGCAGGGCCATCAGCAAGGACAAGGAAACAAGTCCGTGAATGGCATTTCTCCTGGCCAGCTCAGCACAGGGAAGCGAGACCGCGGCCCACCCACCAGGACAAGAAAGGGAAGCGCCCATCCCTCATCTCAGCCACCCCCCCCCCAACACAGAGGAACCTCCTGCAGACTTCAACGTGTTGAAAATTCTAGCTCTGAAGCGCCAGGGGGTCGGGTCTCTCCCTGTGGAAAGTTACCAGGCAGAGAGAGCCGGTGGCTGAAGAGCTCTGTGTTCTGGTACGCAAACACTCGGGCTCGGGACCTGGTCTCAAAGGCCTCATTCAGTTCCCCTGTGGCCTTCCAGCGCGCGCAGGGCTGGACACAACCCCACTGGGCTCGGCCCTGCCAGGCCCCAGAGCTGAGGAGCCAGCAGCCCTGGGCCTGCAGATCAACAGCTGAAGATGCCGCCTCTGATGTCCCTGAAAGCAAACCATTGCGGAGGGCAGACGGGCCTTTATGCCAAGGGGCTTGGCAACACGGTCAAGTTCAAACCCAGCGAAGGTTGTCGGTCCAGACAGATGAAGATGAGCCCCAAGATGCCCAGGTGAGCCCCGGCTTATCCTGTGTTGGAAAACCTGAGATGTGAGCATAGCGCTGCGGTGTAGCAGGTGCCACCTGTGACACCGGCATCCTACAGAAGCCTGGATTCGAGTCCCGGCAGCTCCACTTCTGATCCAGCTCCCTGCTAACGCGACTGGGAAAGCAGTGGACGGCCCAGGTACTTGGGTCCCAGCCACCCACGTGGGAGACCCAGATGGAGTTCCAGGCTCCTGGCTTCAGCCTGGCCCAACTCTGGCCACTGGGCAGTGAGCCAGCAGACGGAAGACCAGATCTCTCTCTTCCTTTCTCTCTCCCCTATCCTCTCTCTGCAATTCTGCCTTTCAAATAAAAATTTTTTTTTTGACAGGCAGAGTGGACAGTGAGAGAGAGAGACAGAGAGAAAGGTCTTCCTTTTTGCTGTTGGTTCACCTTCCAGTGGCCGCCACGGCTGGCGCGCTGCGGCTGGCGCACCGTGCTGATCCGATGGCAGGAGCCAGGTGCTTCTCCTGGTCTCCCATGGGGTGCAGGGCCCAAGCACTTGGGCCATCCTCCACTGCACTCCCTGGCCACAGCAGAGAGCTGGCCTGGAAGAGGGGCAACCGGGACTGAATCCTGCGCACCGGCCGGGACTAGAACCCGGTGTGCCGGCGCCGCTAGGTGGAGGATTAGCCTATTGAGCCACGGCTCCGGCTTCAAATAAATTTTTAAAATCTTAAAAAACACAACTCCCTCACTACTCAGAGCGTGGCAGAGTTAGTTCCCCCTGAAGCCCACAGGTCCGCCGCAGGACTACAGGTGATTCCTAGGCTGAAGTGTGGAAAGCACCGGGCTGAGGCTGGCACGAGGTCAGCGAGTGAGGTCTCCTGCCCTGGGGGGCACTGGCAGGCAGAGCCCCAGGAGTTCTCGGAGGAGTCCCGAGAGAACACACCTTTCTTCTCTCTAACAGGAGACCAGCAGTGCCCAGGCAAGGACCGGCAGGCACTGCCCCTCCTAAGCAGCTCCCAGCTGGGCCCGACCTCCTCGTGGGTGAGCGGCTGAGTTATCCCTGCACACCGTGGCTACCAACGCCGCCCCACACGCGGCACAGCCATCCCCACGGGACATGGGATTCCTCCGTGCGGGTTGTTTTTTCCCTCCCCCTTTTAAACCTGTTGCTCCACTACCAAAGAGTCAGCTTCCAGAGCTGGGGGCTGCCCAGCCCTGACTGCAGGCTCGGGGGTGGGGGGCCGGGAGCCAGATCCAGACACAGGTCCGGACAGACCCCAGGGAGAGTTTCCCCAGCATACCCCATTCACCACAGTGCGGTGCTGGGCCCTGGGAAAGGCTTAGAGCCGCAGGACCTCAGACAGGCCAGACCGGCCCCAGGGTAACCAGAGGCCCCGCCAGGTTCAAGAGTGGGAGGGGCCCCGGAGCAGCCCCAGCTGCACCGACCTCTGCTCCCAGGGAGCCCGGGAGCCCCCACACCCACAGGGAGGGGATGAAGGAGGAGGGTCCCCGGCCCAGAGCTGTGACCCGAAGGCACGTGACCGCCCTCGGGCTCACGCTGGAGAGGGGCACCCCCCCTCCTCTGCCACCTGCCAAAGCCTCGGCCGCTGCTGCAAACCCTGCTCACACGGTGGGTGCCAGGGAGCTGCCTCTCCGAGCCCCGGTGGCCCCGGACCCCGGGCCCCCAGCCCAACCACAGGCGCGGAAGGAGAGAAAAGCCGACTCACTGGGGTGCCCTGGCCAGCCCCCACTGCACTCGCATCGGCCCCGGCTCCCGCTCGCCGGCCGGCTGCGCTCCCGCGGTCACTTCCTGCTTCCCTCCCGGCACACGTGGCCCTCGGCCGCCAGGCCCCGCCCGCCCCGCCGCCGCCGCCGCCGCCGCCGGCGGATCCCGCCCGCCCGGAGAAGATTCTCTGGTTCACAGCCACTGCGGGCTCGGGAGCGGGCCCGGGCGGGCGGCACGGAGCCCCGCGGGAGGGGCCGCCGACACCCCAGGGGAGAGCCCTTTGTATCCGCACCTCTGGCATCCCCGCTCCGTACCCTGAGAGCGCAGTGGGGCGGGCTGTGCTGGGGGAGGGGCGAGGTGTTGGGGGCAGACGGGAGGGGGACAAGTGATGGCTCCATCAGCGTCACTCCCTCGGCCAGAGGCCCTCAAACCCCCAGCAGGAAGTCAAACGCAGGGCGCTGGCAACCTCCCTTCCCCCACCCAGTTGTGGGCGCGTCCAAGATTAGGTGTTTGGAGCCAGGAGCCACCCTTGGGGAAGCCCTCCCCTGGGTCAAGGGCTTGGCGAGAAGGCCAGAGAGGATAGGCTAGATTTCACCCAAAACAACAGGAAATCCAATAAAAAGAGGATGCCTGGCTACGTTTGAATTTCATTAGAATAAGGACACCCCGTGTGGTGTCTGGAACACACTTGGCTAAAGACACAGTCACGGTGCGTCCCGTCTGGCAAGTGGCTACCCCGGCGGAAAGAGAACCCCCGTCCACAGCGGCCACGGATGGCAGGGTGCCACGAGACACGCCCCTCCTGCCCGGGACACGGACAGCCACACCATATCCCCACGCTGTGTCAGGGAGAGAAGACGGCACGGCCCCCGACTTGGGGTGGGGAGGGGCGGCTTGCCCTCAAGACTCCCCCAGGTCAGAGGGAGTCCCAGAAGTCACTACAGTCGCCGTGCAAAAGGCCGCAGCCCCCCCCACACACCCGTAACGGGCTTGAAGGAGGTGCTTTTTGGTAGGATGGAAGAAGTGACGGGGCAGAGATCTCGCTGCTGACGCCGGGCCTGGGCACAGCGCGCGTGTTCAGTTTTTCCACTTTTGCACACATTCAGAAATCACAGACTTTCGTTTTTTTTTAAACTATCCACAAAAGGCCTCTCCTGCCCAGCCCTTTCTCTGCCTCGGAAGATTCAGTCCCTGGACAGCTGCCCTGGGTCCTGTCTGGTCTGCCCCAGACACCACAACCAGCCTGAAGCACAGCTCAGAGACCCCCAGGCCCACCCTTCCCCACCCCCCACCCCCCACCCCCAGGGCCTTCTGCACAAAGTTCAAATTCCCCAGCCTGGAATTCAAGGCTTCCCATGACCTGGTTCCAGCCAAACCGTCTCTGGTTTGTCCCCCAGTGTTCTCCTTGGGCCCTCGGGCAAGGCCAGGCTGATGGTGCGTTGCCCCCTGCCCAGCCGACACGCCCACCCACCGGTAGCTCCTCATATACTGTTTCTGTGAACAGCCCTTTGCCTGCCGGGCCCTGAGACCAGAAGCCCCTTACCCTCCACAGCCCGGGCTCAATGCCGTCTCCTCCAGCGCCCCTGCTCAACCTACTCCCATCTGCCCACCCACCCCTGCATGGAAACGGGGTCCCTGATGAAGAGTGGTTACCAGAGCCTGAGAAGGTAGGGGGAGGATGGTGATGGGTACAGCAATTAGACAGGAGGAATCACTTCTAATATGCAAGGCGATAATGATGGTTGACAATAATTAATAACTATTTCAAAAGAGCTACTAGAGAAGCTTTTGAATGTTCCCAAACCAAACAATCAATGTTTCAGTTGACAAAGGTACCAATTACCCTGATCTGATCGTCACAGTGTATACTGTATGGACAGGTCACCCTGTACCCCTTATGTATAATTACTATGTGTCAATTTTAAAAATAAGCAAGGGCAGGGGCAGGTGTTTGGCATAGCAGTTGAGCCAGCACTTGGGATGTCTGCACCCCAGATTGGAGTCCTGGCTCCAGCTTCCTACTGATGCTCGCCCTGGGAGACAGCAGGTGATGGCTCAAGTAATCAGGTCGGGGGCCGGTGCCGTGGCTCACTTGGTTAATCCTAAGCCTGCGGCACCGGCATCCCATATGGGCACCGGGTTCTAGTCCCGGTCGCTCCTCTTCCAGTCCAGCTCTCTGCTGTGGCCCAGGAGGGCAGTGGAGGATGGCCCAAGTGCTTGGGCCCTGCACCCGTATAGGAGGCCAGGAAGAAGCACCTGGCTCCTGGCTTTGGATCGGTGCAGCCCTGGCCATAGCGGCCATTTGGGGAGTGGACCAATGGAAGGAGAACCTTTCTCTCTGTCTCTCTCTCTGTCTATAACTCTACTTTTCAAATAAAATAATAAAAAACCTGGGAGATCCAAACGGAGTTCCGAGCTTCTGGCTCCAGCGTGGCCCATCCTCAGCTGTTGCAAGCATTTGGAGACTGAACTAATGACTGGGGGACCTCTTTTTCTCTCTGCCCCTCCCTACTCTTTTCAGGATGATAAATCCTCCGGGGTACCACTGAGTTTCTCCCGGACTTTAAGGCCCTTGGCTCCTTCCAGCATGTACAGAGAGACTAACACACTGTTGTTTTCAGCACACAGACCCAGGATTTGAATCCAGGTCCTCCCTGAACTCCTCCTGACCGCAGCCAGCGTAGCATCTCAGAGCAGAGCCCACAGTCAGTCCACACTCCTGGGCGACTCGCGGATAAACCGGGTGTGGGGCGGGGCAGGAAAAGAGGGAAGCAACCAGCGCTGGTGGAGTGCCCAAGCTGGGACCCCTCTCCCCTGCACACACATCACCTCTTTAGAACTCACAGCTTGGACAGGTGGGTGTCATCAGCCCCGTTTTACAGAGAAGGAAGCTCAGAAAGCTCTAGACTGACCCCAGGCCGACCAAGGCCAGCAGACTCCGGAGAAGGGGCCATCCTTCTGTGCGACAATCAGGGCTCACGGAACACCTGCAGTCACCATGATCAGCAGAATGTCTCGTTCCCTTAAACCACCCTGGCATCCTGCAGTCAGAGGGCCAAGCCTCAAGGGACAAATCCACTGTTTCCCAATAAACACACACACACACACACAAAACTCAGGCCTATCTTGAGCCTATGCCCTCGTGGTTTTATGGATCACATCAAATCATTGGATGATCCGTGTCTCAGCAAACGTTGACTGCATTCTTCCTCCGTGAGGCACATGACAGTGAACGACACAGATACAACGCTGGCCTCGCGGTGCCTCCAGCATTTAGAAGCTTTGGGCATTGCGTCGAGTGTGCATTTTAAACAAAGTTTATTATTAAGCTCTTTCCTTCATCAACTGCCTCTTCATAGGACACCCATGCCTTCCACCACTGGGAGCTGAGGTGTCAATCAACAGGAGATAACCTCCTTTCTTTGGGGGAGGGGGGAGGGAGGGAGGGAAGGAAGGAAAAAGAGAGAGAGAGAAAGAGAGGAAGAGAGAGAGAGGGAGGGGGGGAGAGAGAAAGAGGGAGGGAGAGAGAGAAAGAGGGAGGGAGAGAGAGAAAGAGGGAGGGAGAGAGAAAGAAAGAGGGAGGGAGAGGGAGAGAGGGAGAGGGAGGGAAGGAGGGAGGGAGGGAGGGAGAAGCTGACCACAAGTTCCATGCAGCCAGGCTCAGGGCCCCCTATCTGAAGGGGACTGTGGGAGTGGAGAATGTTCTAGGTGGGAGAGCCTGGGCTCCACACTGCTGTACACGCTGGTGAAAGCTGCAGAGACCTCAGAAAGTCTGGACCCTGAACTCCGGGAGACTATGATCCATCTCCTGTTTCACCCCCGTTCACATCCATGCCTGGATTACCTGGCTGGGCCCCAGATGGAATCCCGAGGGTCCTTACAGCGGGGGGGGGTCAGAGTGAGGGGGATGGGACAGTGGCAGCAGAGGTCCCCGCAGTGCCACCACAAGCCCAGGAAGGCTCCAGGACTCTAACGTAATAAATCTGTCTTGTTTGTATTTTTTGATAAATATTTATTTTATTCATTTGAAAGGCAGAGAGAGAGACAGAGACAGACAGAGGGACAGACCAAAAGAGATCTTCTATCTGCTCTCTCCATCTTCCACTCCCCAAGTGGACACAGCAGCCAAGGCTGGGCCAGGAGGAAGCCAAGAGCCAACACGTCCATCCGGGTCTCAGGTGAGTGGCAGGGCCCCAAGTACTTGGGGCATCACCTGCTGACTCCGAGTCACATTAACAGGGAGCTGGATCAGAAATGGAGCAGCCAGGGCTCAAACCAGTGCTCCGATAGAAGATGCTGGCTTTGCAAGTAGTGGCTTAACCTACTGCACCACAACACCAGCCCCCTTTTCTTGTCTTACACCACTAAGTCTGTGGTCATTTGTCACAGCAGCCAGAGGACACTGACACACTTCCAATCTCCCTGCGAACTCCAAGACCCATCGCAGGTCTTCACCCACTGCCATTACCGTGCAGGAGTGACGGCACAATGTGCTGGACCCTGGAACAAAATGAAAATGCAAGGCCCCTTGCTCAAAGAGGAGAGGAGGAAAAAGCATTAATTTATTTATTTATTTATTTTTTGACAGGCAGAGTGGACAGTGAGAGAGAGAGAGAGACAGAGAGAAAGGTCTTCCTTTTCCATTGGTTCACCCTGCAATGGCCGCTGCAACCAGGGCGCTGCGGCCGGCACACCGCACTGATCCGAAGCCAGGAGCCAGATGCTTCTCCTGGTCTCCCATGCGGTGCAGGGCCCAAGCACTTGGGCCATCCTCCACTGCCTTCCCACACCACAGCAGAGAGCTGGACTGGAAGAGGAGCAACCGGGAAAGAATCTGGCGCCCCAACAGGGACTAGAACCTGGGGTGCTGGTGCCGCAGGCAGAGAGGATTAGCCTAGTGAGCTGCGGCACCGGCCGAAAAAGCATTATTAAAGGTACTTAGATATAAAGCCTTTTCCTGGCCTCCGCATCTCTCCTCTGCCAAGGCGCAGGCTTCATTGCTGATAAAAACCTAAGTCCAAAAATAAGGTTATTAAGAATCTCCAGGCGGTGAGGACCAAGCGTTAAACCAAGCACAGATCCACGGTGAGCTTCTCGTGTAGAAAGCTCCGGATGGAGAGACGGTCCAGGTGGGCGCCGCAGCTGGAGCAGGAAGGCCTGACCTCAGCAAGCCCGTGGAAGGCAGCCAGAGGCGACCCCAGCAGCCCAGAAGGAGGGGCGCCCTGCCAGGCGGAGGCTGGGGTTGCGGAAGCAGAAAGAGAGGCTAGGCAGGCGTGAAAGCCTGAAATCCGGGTCTCCGAGCTCTCTAAGGACTTACAGAACAGTTCAGAATCTTGCAGAAATATATTGGTTCAAAAGAAATTTAAAAAACCTTGCAGAAATCTAAATTAATAAGTGTTTAATTCACTGTCTATAAAATCTTGTTAATTGTTGACTC
The DNA here is from genome assembly GCF_964237555.1 of Oryctolagus cuniculus. NCBI lineage: Eukaryota > Metazoa > Chordata > Mammalia > Lagomorpha > Leporidae > Oryctolagus > Oryctolagus cuniculus. Next base: position 6,884,593 of record NC_091448.1, on the reverse strand, counting down.
TGGTATTCATAACATTTAATTGCATTCAAAAAACAATCTGAGGCTTAGCTTTCCTCACTTCCAGAGAATTCCTGTGCATGTACAATGACAGCCAAGAAATCACTACCAATCATAAATTAAATAAGCTTAGAGACAAATAATTTCAGAAGGAAAATTATAGAACGCTTTCTGATTATTTTATGCTGAAAAGGCAGTTAATGTGGAATGTGGGAGCCTTTCAAAGTGTTTGGTGCCATGTGAGACAAGACTTTGAAAATGCAAGAGTTCTTCGGGGGGTTATGAAGATCTTAATAGGCCTCGGGGGCCGGTGCCATGGCTCACTAGGCTAATCCTCCGCCTTGCGGCACCGGCACACCGGGTTCTAGTCCCAGTCGGGGCTCCGGATTCTGTCCCGGTTGCCCCTCTTCCAGGCCAGCTCTCTGCTGTGGCCCGGGAGTGCAGTGGAGGATGGCCCAGGTGCTTGGGCCCCTGCACCCCCATGGGAGACCAGGAGAAACACCTGGCTCCTGCCATCGGATCAGCGCGGTGCGCCGGCCGCAGCGCGCCAGCTGCAGCAGCCATTGGAGGGTGAACCAACGGCAAAGGAAGACCTTTCTCTCTGTCTCTCTCTCTCACTGTCCACTCTGCCTGTCAAAAAAAAAAAAAAAAAATAGGCCTCGGGGAACAGAGAAGGCACCAGGACTCCAAGAAGCAGACTCCTCTCTCAGAGCGGGAGCAGAAACCCGGGTCACCCCATGTGGCCTAGCTGGGGCTCAGAGAGGGCCACCTGTGGGGACAGAGTGGTGGCAGGTGCACCTCCCAGGGACGGGGTGCTCTCCTGCTGCCACCACCATCCCAGGAGATGAGAACAGCAATCCGGGAGCCCCCACAAGATGAGATGGTGAGGAGGGGGCTCTGCGGGAGGGGCATGAGGAGCCGGGGGAGCTCACCCCTTGACTGTCCACAGACAAGACAGGAGCAGACTTCAGGGTTCTCCAAAGCCCATCGGGCCAGGACTGGAAACGTGTGCCCACGGTCCATGGTCACTGGGGAAGCCCTGTGCGGTGGGTTGAACAGCGGCCCCCAAAGAGAGGCTCCAATCCCAACCTCTGGTATCTGTGATTGATACCTGATGTTTTTATGACGCTCTTTGCAGATGGGATTAAAGATCCTGTGATGAGATCATCCCACGATGCCTGTCCTTGTAATAGACAGAAGGGAGGAAGACAGGGGATGCGCAGAGGGAAGGAGGAGGTCATATTTGGATGGAAGCCGAGACTACGGTGATACAGCTGAGCAGGAATGGTCCTCCCCGAGCCTCCTCCGAGCACGGGCGTGGCTCTGCCTTGGTTCCACATTTCCGCCCTCCAGATCTGTGAGCGAACAAACTTCTGGGGTCTGAGACCGCCCACTTGACGCATTTTGTAGCATATATGGTTGCGGCAGCCCTAGGAAGTGAATACACGCTGACCCCTGCCATTTCCACCACCAGGAAGGCGGGGAAGTCCCAGGCAGCCGGAAGCCAGGGCTTTCATCAAGTGAATTTAAGGAATTCTTTTATACCCTTGATTTGTTAAACATAGGAGGGAAAACACAACACAAAGCCCGCCTCTCTGTGTGATGGGGGCTGCCTCTGCCCAGGAGGCAGCCAGGGCTCGCATTCTGCAACCTCTTTCAGGGTGCTGGCCAGTGTGCAGGGTCCCTGTTATGGGCTGGGTTGTGTCCCCCTAAAAATTCACAGCCTGTGCTCCTAACCCCCAGGACCTCAGAATGTGGCCTTTGCAGGAAACGGGGTCCCTACAGGGACAGTGCGGTCCAGGTGAGGTCATCAGCGTGGCCCGAATCCCGTGTCCTGATGGAGGAGGAAAGGCGGGCAGAGACGCACACAAGACAACAGGAATCGATCAGCCCTGGACCAGCCACGGAGAAAGCCCTGACCGATCCCTCCCTCACAGCCCCCCGAAGAACCAACCCCGCCAGCACCGTGGTTTGGGACCCGGAAGCCCCAGAAGACATCAAACTTGTGTTGGTTAAGTTGAAATGAACCCCAATCCTGACGTCTTTCCTGTAGACTTCATCGGGCCCCATCCTCACCCCTTAGCTGCAGTTCCTCTGATTTGGTGATTACAAATCAACTCCTTCCTAAAAATTAACTCACTACTGCCAGGCTATTTTCTTGGATCTATGGAATAGTTGTAATAACGAATATTTAAATAGCTATTTTTATGTAATTTAAAAAATCATACTCTTTTTCTCCCCTTACTATTGTTACCCAGAACTTTTTTTTAATATTTTTTATTTATTTTTTTGACAGGTAGAGTTACAGACAGTGAGAGAGAAACAGAGAGAAAGGTCTTCCTTCCGTTGGTTCACCCCCCCAAATGGCCGCAACAGTCAGAGCGCTGCGCCGATCCGAAGCCAGGAGCCAGGTGCTTCTCCTGGTCTCCCATGCGGGTGCAGGGCCAAGCACTTGGGCCATCCTCCACTGCACCCCCGGGCCACAGCAGAGAGCTGTACTGGAAGAGGAGCAACCAGGACAGAACCGGCACCTATATGGGATGCCGGCGCCGCAGGCGGAGGATTAACCTAGTGCGCCATGGCGCAGGCCCCTGTTACCCAGAACTTTTAAAAGTCCATCCCAAGTCCAGAAAACACTAATTATAAAGACTGCTGACCAAGCAAAGTTTTGCATCAAAATGTCACCTCATTGCTCTGACCAAAGACCAAGCCTGGTGCTGGTTGTAACTCCTCTCCGCAAAGCCCTTCCCCAACCTCCGTTCTGCAAGAAGGCCCAAGGCAGAGTGGCCTTCCCTCACTGTTTCCTAGTGATGCACAGACTCCGTGGAGAAAAAGGGAGTTTAAATGTGAACGGAATGTTTAGGGTGGCAAGGTTTGATTGGCGTTTTCAGCACTGTATTTAAAGGAAAAAAAATTAGCACAGCTAGGAGCCTCTGACACTGTCTCACGTTTTATGTGGTCTCTCCATAAAATTCCCTTTTTTTTGGTTTATAAGAACGTTCATCTAACAGAAAAAAAAATACTGTAAATATTTATAGCACATTATTTTAGGCCAGGCCAAAAAAAGAGAGAGAAGTTTTCGGGAACTAGTTAACAAGTTTTATATGAAACATCAATGCCTTGTATATTTTGATAAGCATCGGTACCAGCTTTCATTTGTAACACAGTTTGTGGCGTTGGAAGAAAAGGATTCTGTGATTGTTGAAGTGAATTGTTATAAATGCAAAGAGATGATAAAATATATTCTCAAAAAAAAAAAAGGAATAAAAATTAACTCACTAAATAAAGGGAATGGTGTGAGGTTGAGGCTGGCCCTGCACAACCCTGGTTCACAAGATTCGAAATTCAGTTATCATCTCCATAGCGACCGTCCCGACTCTAACCTTGATCGAGGCCATACCCAGCCTACCCACAGGCTGCCCGGAGGGGCTGCAGCTGAGTTGGTCATCACAGCGTCTTCAGGACAGACACACCGGCCTCCTACCGCTGACCAGTCCCAGCAAAGCCACAAATACCGTGGACCAACCGAGACCCCCACATGGCCTGCACGGAGCCCTGGACCTGGGCTTACACTCTAAGATTTCTGGTCCACAGCCCTTCTGGGAGTTTGAGAATTGAGCAACAGGTGCCCGCCTCCTTGCCCCAGGCTCTTCCCTCTTCCACTTCCCTGGTGTCAGCTGCGTGTCTGCCAAGCGGACCCGGGTTTTGGGGCAGGTCTTTTTTTTTCCCCCTTGTTTTTGTGTGGTTTTTCTTTTTTTTTTTTTTTTTACGGGCAGAATGGACAGTGATAGAGAGAGAGAGACAGAGAGAAAGGTCTTCCTTTTTGCCGTTGGTTCACCCTCCAATGGCCGCCACAGCCAGTGCGCTGCAGCCGGCGCACCGCACTGATCTAAAGCCAGGAGCCAGGTGCTTCTCCTGGTCTCCCAGGGGGTGCAGGGCCCAAGCACTTGGGCCATCCTCCACTGCACTCCCTGGCCACAGCAGAGAGCTGGCCTGGAAGAGGGGCAACCGGGACAGAATCCGGCGCCCCGACCGAGACAAGAACCCGGTGTGCCGGCGCCGCAAGGTGGAGGATTAGCCTAGTGAGCCGCGGCGCCGGCCTTTGGGGGCAGTTCTATAACAAGTCATGGGGTCTTCCAGTACTTTGTTTAAGCAGCCCTGGAAGACTAACACACTGCTGCTCACATGGCAGAGTTCAGCGCAGGAAGAACCTCAGAGAGAGTTTGCTGCACGGCCCCCACTTCACAGACGGACACGCGCCGAGCTCTGAGCAGGAGACAGGTTGGTGGCAGAGCCGGGGCAGGAGCCCACATCTCCCACCGGCCCCACTTCCCCCCATGTTTCCCCATCTGGGAGCCCTTAACCCTCCCGGGCTGTCGGATTAGATCCTAGCTTGACAGCCCAACCATGGAAACAATTATTACAAGCAAGACTATGGGGAAAGGAGTCAGAACGCCAAAGCTAATCAAAAATATTTCTGGGACCTTCCAGGCACATCCTCTTACAAACAACGGATACTGCCAGCCCGGGCCTTAGCATCCTGAAAGTGAGAGGTGTGAACACGCTTCTTATTTTCATGGTAGGATGTCTGCAGCTACAGTCACATGTTCAACTACGACATTCTGGTCAATGGTGGTCCACACATACTATGGTGGTCCCTTACAATTATATCACCAGGGGCCAGCACTGTGGTGTAGCGGGTAAAGCCACCACCTGCAGTGCACTGGTTCAAGGGCACTGGTTCAAGACCCGGCTGCTCCACTTTCCATCCAGCTCCCTGCTAATGTGCCTGGGAAGGCAGTGGAAGATGCCCAAGTGCTTGGGCCCCTGCACCCATGTGGGAGACCAGGAGAAACTCCAGGATCCTGGCTTCAGCCTGGCCCAGCCCTGGTTATTGTGGCCTTCTGGAGAGTGAAGCAGCAGATGGAAGACCTCTCTCTCTCTCTCTCTCTCTCTCTCTCTCTCTGCCTCTCCTCTCTCTGTAACTCTGCCTTTCAAATACATAAATAAATCTTTTAAAAAAGATTCCATTACTCGGCTGGCGCCGCGGCTCACTAGGCTAATCCTCTGCCTTGCGGCGCCGGCACACCGGGTTCTAGTCCCGGTCGGGGCTCCAGATTCTGTCCCGGTTGCCCCTCTTCCAGGCCAGCTCTCTGCTGTGGCCAGGGAGTGCAGTGGAGGATGGCCCAAGTCCTTGGGCCCTGCACCCCATGGGAGACCAGGAGAAGCACCTGGCTCCTGGCTTTGGATCAGCACGGTGCGCTGGCCGCAGCGCACTGGCTGCGGCGGCCATTGGAGGGTGAACCAACAGCAAAAGGAAGACCTTTCTCTCTGTCTCTCTCTCTCACTGTCCACTCTGCCTGTCAAAAAAAAAAAAAAAAGATTAAAAAAAAAAGATTCCATTACTTAATGATGCTGCTATAGTCATCTTAGTTTGTGTGACTCTAAGATGTCTGCACGATGATGAAATGGCCCAGGGATACATTTCTGAGAACTTGTTCCGTCATTAAGCCATATATGACTGCATTTAAAAAGAAGGTGGAAAAAAATAATTATGCGGAATTCAGCCTTTCCACAGATCCGCATGGGCTTTCCCCCAACACTGTCCTGATCTGTGAGACCTTGCGGTCCTGCCACATAGTCGGGGGCCGGCAACAGACACTAACGCACAGGAAACCGTGCCCAGGGAAGGCACTCCCACCAGCCAACCGTCTCGTTAAAGAGAACAATGACAACCTGCCAGTTGCCTGTGCCCTCTGCCCCCGCTAATGAGAGCGGCCCAGCAAGAGGACTTCCCGGGAACCCGGCTAATGAAACAACTCACGTTACAGGGAGGAGAAAGGGCGCTGACCACCCTGGTGCTCGATGCAAGAAGGAGAGTCAGACACATTACGGGGCACAAATGCCGTGCACTTGCACACAGCTCGTCCAGACGCTGAGCGGCACGGCAGCAGAGGAAACACTCAGGGTATCGGCTTTTGTTAAAAAAAAAAAAAAAAAAAAGAAGAAGAAGAAGAAGAAAAAGAGAGAGAGAGAAGGAAGGAGGGAGGGAGAGAGAGAAAAAGAAAGAAAGAAACCAATACACAAAAAATATGCCATTTCTTACTACAAAAAAACTGGATGAGAATTCATACCAACTGAAGTAGCTAGAGCACTGGGTGAGTAGGAAGTAGGGTTTTTTTTAATCCCTTTCTATAATGTTATGTTCCTCTTATAATTTAAAAATACTTCAATAAGGTATAAGAATACAGAAAACAATAAGACCAGCAGGGAAACCCACTCAGGGAGCTGAGACTCTCAGACAATGAACTAGACGTCCTGTGCGTCCATCCCAAGCCACCCAGCTCTTTGGGAAGCCGGGTTCCCGTGAAAACTTCCACGGTGTGCCGTAATCCATCACGTCCCTAGGATTTTCTTCACCTCATTAGCTCTGCCACAGGCCAGCTGCAGAACGAGGGGGTCTCCACGTGCCCAGAACCAAGGCCCAGGGAAGGCCCCTCCTGCATGCGCCCCTCCCTCCCTGTCACAGCACAGGCCCCTGCGGGAGCCCCTGGGGCCTGCCTGTCAGCACCAGGCAGCCTCCGGCACTGCAGAACAGGCCTCTCCCTGTAGACACGGACAGATGGCAGATGGGCCTGGGCTCCAGTAGAACATCTGAGCCCTGCGGCAGCCTCTCTCCACCAGAGACTCCACCCCGCTGGTCATCTCAGGTGCTCCCCGGATGCTCCCGGGGGACCCCAAGTTCAGGGCCAAGTGTCTATGCCTAAGGCTGCTTCTCTCCTCCCTCCCGCCCCAGGTTGTAAAAAGTGAGGCTTTCCATGGGGCCCCAGCACAGGCCCAGAGCTGCCATCTCGAGCCACCTGGCAGCTGGACCTTAGAGCATGGTCTCCCGAAGGGCCTGCTTCTGGGGTAGAGAAGGCCATGCTGAGTTCTTCCAGGAACTTCCACGGCCACAATGGGGACGCACCCCCTAGAGCCTCACTGAATGCCAAAATCCACTCTGTATTAACCTATTTTTTTAAGATTTAAATTTTTTTGACAGGCAGAGTTAGACAGTGAGAGAGAGAGACAGAGAGAAAGGTCTTCCTTCCATTGGTTCACCCCCCAAATGGCCACCACGGCTGGCATGCTACGCCGATCCGAAGCCAGGAGCCAGGTGCTTCCTCCTGGTCTCCCATGCGGGTGCAGGGCCCAAGCACTTGGTCCATCCTCCACTGCACTCCCTGGCCACAGCAGAGAGCTGGACTGGAAGAGGAGCAACCGGGACTAGAACCGGCGTCCCAACCAGGACTAGAACCCAGGGTGCCGGCGCCACAGGTGGAGGATTAGCCTAGTGAGCCTCAGCGCCTTTTAAACACATTTATTTATTTAAAAAGCAGAGTGGCAGAGAGAGAAGAAGAAACAGAGGAAAAGAGATCTTCCATCAGTGGCTCACGCCCACAACAGCCGGGGCTGGGACAGGCTGAAGCCAGGAGTCTAAAACTCCATCCTGGTCTCCAACATGGGTGGGAGGGACCCAAGGACTTGGGCCATGTTCTGCTGCCTCCCAGTGCATCAGCAGGGAGCTGGATAGGAAATGGAGCAGCCGGGACTCAGACCAGCACTCCGGTACAGGCGCCAGCATCTCAGGCGGCGTCTTAACACACTACACCGAGACGCCGGCCCCTCTGAGTTAACCTTCACAAGTGTTCGTTATCTACGTATGCAGCGGTATGCTGGTAAGAAAGCACCCACGATTATTTCTCTGTCCTCATTCTCTTAAAAAAAAAAAAAAAGCCAACGTTTTGAAAGCGTTTTATCAAGCATGTTGAGCTAGGAATTCGTCCTTCACCCCAATTTTATTCATCAAAAGCGCTCCCGATCGGAGCCTCAGATCAGCGCACACCATGAGGGCTACGGAACAGAGAGGCTGTCACTCCAGCCAAAAGCAAAGAGATTGGATTTTAATTTGCCTTTGTCTCAACGGCCTTTTGGAAATATTAATAATGATAAATGCGATACTAGGCAGTCCCTTCAAGCCCGGGAACCCCAGGTTGGTGACACTGCTGCAGGGGGCAGGGAATAAATGAAACACACAGTCTGTGGCTTTGAGAAAGCAGAAAAGCAAGAACGCGAATGTATGCACGCAGGAGAGCCAACTACCTGGGCAGCGCCGAGCCTTGTCCATCGATCCTCCTACACCTGCACCAATTAGGTTTTTCAGCCCTGAAGGGAGCTAGCAATGACCATGGGCTAGCCCTTGGTGAACAGAGAAGACGCTTCCTAAGTATTTGTCAAGTAAATGAACGGTGACCCACTCTGCTTAAGACAATTATTTTTACAGTGCGCAGACCTGTGGTGCAGGATCTCACAGCCACCCCCAGCCCAAAAATTAATCAATGAATTAAGTGCGGCTGCTGTTTCAGTCGGTGATGAGTCGGAGGGCGGGGCAGGGGACGCCCCTAACACCACCTCCTCCCCTTCATGTGCACTCTCTCCTTGAACCCCCTTGTTGGGTCTGACTGCAGCTCCACACGGCTGGAAAACAGTGCCACTCGATCAAACGCCCAAAGTCCTAGGACAGAGACCACTGGGGGCTGCGATAGTGAAGGGGGATGGTAAAGGCAGGCTCCTCCGAGGACATGAAGGATCTGGACAGCCAGAGTGGACAAGAGACGACGCTCTGTGTGGGGAGACCAAGCTAGGCAGGGGAGCGGAGGCAGAAATTAACCGGAAGCATCTGGCCAACTACGCGGGGACTGGCCAGGCCAGTGTCGAGAGGACTCTCAGGCAGTTTGCCTTCTGGTTCTATTCTAACTCATCTGCAGACGCTCATCAACACAGACCCTACATGGCGAGCACTGCAGCCCTCAGTAATACAAAATACTGGGGCTGGTGCTGTGGCACAGCGGGTTAACTTCCCAGTCTGCAGTGCCAGCATCCCACATGGGCGCCGGTTCAAGTCCCAGCTGCTCCTCTTCCGATCCAGCTCTCTGCTATGGCCTGGGAAAGCAGTAGAAGGTGGCCCAAGTCCTTGGGCCCCTGCACCCACGTGGGAAGACCCAGAAGAAGTTCCTGGCTCCTGGGTTCGGATCAGCGCAGCTTCTGCTGTTGCGTCCAATTGGGGAGTGAACCAGCAGATGGAAGACTTCTCTCTGTTTCTTTCTTTCTCTCTCTCTCTCTGGCTCTACCTCTCTCTGTAACTCTTTCAAATAAATAAAATAAATCTTTTTTAAAAAATTAACCTTTTGGGGCAAGCATTGTGGCATAGCAGGTAGAGCCACTGCATGCAATGCTAGCATCCTGTGTAGGGACTGGTTAGTGTCTCACATGCTCCACTTCCAATCCAGCTCCCTGCTAATGGCCTGGGAAGGGCAGAAGAGGATGGCCCAAGTGCTTGGGCCTCTGCTACCCACATAAGAGACCTGGAAGAGGCTCCTGGATCCTGGCTTCAGCCTGGCCCAGCCCCAGTCATTGCAGCCATCTGAAGAGTAAACCAGCAGATAGAAGATCTCTCTCCCTCTCCCTCTCCTCTCCCTCTCCCTCTCCCTCTCCCTCTCCCTCTCCCTCTCCCTCTCCTCTCCCTCTCCCCTCCTCTCCTCTCCTCTCCTCTCCCCTCCCCTCGCCTCCCCTCCCCTCCCCTCCCCTCCCCCCAGCTTTGACTTTCAAATATATAAGTAAATCTAAACACATAAATAAAATATTTAACCTTTTGTAAAAAAAAAAAAATCAACTCATGGGCACCAGCACTGTGGCACAGAAGGCTAAGCCACTGCTTGTTAGAACTGCATCCCTTATTAGAGGGCCAGTTTGAGTCTAAGCGGCTCTGCTTATGATCCAACTTCCTGTTAATGTGCCTGGGAAAGCAGCGGCTAATAGCCCAAGTACTTGGGCCCCTGTCACCCACACAAGAGACCTCGATGGGAGTCCAGGCTCCTGGCTTCACCCTGGCCAGTCCTGGCTGTTGCAGCCATTTGGAGAGTGAACCAACAGATGAAAGATCTCTCTCTCTCTGTCTCTCTCTCTCTGCCAAATAAATAAATAAAACTTAAAAAAAAAAAAAGAACCTCATGTATATTGCTCACCCACTGAGAATACAAGCTATTTGAGAACTGGAAACATCTCCTGCATTTTTCCTACCCACCATAAAATGTATTTTGTAGAGGGTAAAATACTTGAGAATTCCATCAGCCAGGAAATGCTGGACGTTCCAGAGAAGGGGTGTGGCCTGCTCCAAAGAGGAAGCATCTGAGGCAGCAGGGACAGGGATGGGGAAGCTGAGGCTGGAGTCGCTGGACCTGGCCACAGGGGGAGTACAGTCCTCCTCGCGTCAGAGCGGCGCCCCGGTGGTAGGCGCTGGGAGTCACAGCGTCGTCCCTGTCCAGTGCCAGAATAGGAGAGAAACATCAATAAGCCAAGTATCTTTCTGGAGCCTGCACTGCTCTGTCTCAGAGTCCTCCTCACTAAAGGAAGCCCAGGGGCCTGTGCTGTGGCACAAGAGGTTAACGCCCTGGCCTGCAGTGCCGGCATCCCATGTGGGTGCTGGTTCTAATCCCGGCTGCCCCTCTTCCGATCCAGCTCTCTGCTGTGGCCTGGGAAAGCAGTAGAAGATGGCCCAAGTCCTTGGGCCCCTGCACCCATGTGGGAGACCTGGAAGAAGCTCCTGGCTCCTGGCTTTGGATCAGCGCAGCTCTGGCCATTGCAGCCATCTGGAGAGTGAACCAGCGGAACCTCTCGCTCTGTCTCTACGTCTCTGTAACTCTGTCTTTCAGAGAAATAAAACAAATCTTATAAAAAAAATAAAGGAAGCCCAAAAGCTCCAGCCTTGCCCTCCCCTGGGGCTGCTCCTAGCCTGAGAGTGTGGCCAGCCACCCTAATTTACACATGACTGAGGGGTTTCCTCAGATACAGGGCTTTCGGTTCTGACTGGGATAATTCTGATCAAACCACGATAAGCGGGTTATTGCAGACCACATCACACATGTCATACATGTGAAAGAAAGCTGACCCTACATGCACAGAGCTTTGTCCACACTGGAATTAACTAAGCACCAGGAACACTGAAGGTCAGGTTCCTACCTGGCTACCCAATGCATGAACTCTGCACATGCAGCGTAAGGCATGGCCACCAGCCCCCTGAAGAACCTCAGGCCCCTCCCTGACCTGGTGCAGCAGAACCAAACTGCAGCCAGACCCCCAGACAATCTGTGCGTACAGTCACGTGTGAGCAGCACAAGGCTGTTTGGTGAAATCTGTCCCTTAAGCCATCTGTGTGGCTGTGCACCTGCTGTTTCTCTTCTTGTTTCAATATCGGGGGAAACGTCCCAAAGTGGTACCAAGTAAACATCGGCTTTTTCTATGATTTATTTATTTATTTGAAAGGCAGAATTACAGAGAGAGAGATAACTTCCATGTGCTGGTTCACTCCCCAGATGACCACAGCAGCCAGGACTGAGCCAAGTCACAGCCAGGAGCCAGGAGCTTCATCTGGGTCTCCCACGTGGGTGCAGGGGCCCAAGCACTTGGGCCGTCCTCTGCTGCTTTCCCAGGTGCATCAGCAGGGAGCTGGACTGGAAGTGGAGCAGCCGGGACTCGAACCATCACCCATATGGGATGCAGACATCGCTAATGGTGGTTTAACAGGCTACACCACAAGGCTAGCCAGGAGTGCCAGTTTTATGAGTGATCACAACATCACGCTGTGCGGACACTGTCCAAAGAGTCTTCTGACCTCCTCTCTTCACTTCCAGAAAGAAAGCGCCACAGTCCTGAATAACACGTGGGACCCAGGAGGGGGTGGGGAGCCAGGATGTCCCAGCCACAGCACTGCGGTGCTCTGGCTTCTCCCGTGCCTTGAGAAGCCCCCGTGAAGAGCCAGAGGCTTAGCAAAGACGACACACTCTCGCCGAAGGAACAGCCAAAGGCAGACATTTGGGAGCACCTGCCTGCCAGGCAGTTCCTTAAAATCCTGAAAACCCGGCCATGCTGACCCTGCAGGCTCCTGGAGGGAACCAGCCAGGTGACCCAGGGCCCACCCCTGGTCCAAGGGGAATGACAATGACACTAACGACGATAAGCGGCCTCCAGCTGCCGGGAGCCCATGCTGTCTGCCCCTCCACCTACGGTTGCTCTTCATTAGTAACACACAGCGTGCCAGAAAGGCCTTTGCCTTGACATTAGTGCGCCATACTGAATGAGTCTGGGGGCTTGCTAACAGCCTTGTCTACAAGGCGGGGGGGGGAGGCTGGGTAGTTGGAATCATCACAGCAAACCATCTGGCTGGATCCCCCGCTGTGGTCGCGTAAGGCAGAAGGCCAGCTCAGCCAGGGCCACTCGCAGCTCCCGGCCATGCTGCAGCCAAGTGCTGTTTACTGGGTAGCCCTAGCAGGCTCCCACCTCTGGCTCCAGGCCCCTGGGGTATCCTGTTGGCTGAGCCAGTCTTCCCTTTGAGAATGTCAGCTCCAGGGTACAAAGACAATGCTGGTTTTGTGCAACCTTGCATCACTTGTACCTAAAGAAACGAACCCACACAGTAGACACTCAGCAGATGCATTGCCAAATCGAACCACAACTTCCCTGATTTAAAGATCTCCTTCTGTCTTGGACCAGAAGTTCTCAACAAGTCAGGTCAGGGACAGGAGTGGAGAGGACAGAGATAAATCAGGATCCTCTCGGGAACTTTGGAAAACCCAACAGAATACCACGTGCAAAGCGCCATTCTAAACACATTACCTGTTGGGACTCAATTCATCTCTACTGCAACCCTAGGAAGCTAGTTCCTGACACTCCCCTATACAGATAAAGAGATGGAGGCATTCCCTAGGCTACCGACCGGAGTTTCTCATGTTCATAGCCGTGGCCAAATTCCTTCACTCTTCTTTGCGTTCCCACTCCAATCTGGGGTGCCCTGTGTCTTCCCTACTAATCCTTTTGATCCCCTGACCACGGTATCTTTACCATGGTAACCCATCCTTCTGCAGAGAGCTTTTCCACTGGGACAGTGCCCTTGTGAGTAGCTCTCGGGCCCACCTAGTTTGCCCAGGCATCATGGCAAGTGCCGCGTTACCAACCCAATGTGCCCAAGTTCACAGCACGCACCACGCCTTCCTGCCAACTAAGCCGATAGAGGACATAAACGAGACGCTCCAATGCAGCTCTTTCTTTGTAGCTCAAGTCTTTCGGTGCACAGAAACCATCTACCGCGCAATCTATACTAGGAACTCGCTCCAGGACCAGCAGTAGATTAAGCGAAGTCTTTACTATTTGAAAAAACACCAAGCTGGAGTGCCCTGGTCTCTTGTTATGATTTCCCTTCCCTGTGTTTTTCCAAAATCGTGCCCCCAGAGATTCACAATTCCATCTACCAGTCTCTAGGCATCTGACCCACCTAGGGGCATCATTGTTACCCACGCCCACCAGAACACGCACCGCTCCTCTGTGATTTCCACAAACGACTTTAATCCCCAACTCCCGGGCGCCCAGAGCTCAGCCTGCACTTGACAAATAAAGATTTGCAGTGAGCTCTGTACCTGTTGCCATGCACCTGTTGCTAACCCCATCCCCAAACCCACAGCTGAAGGGCAACATATTCAGCCACTTGCGACCGAAAGAACAAGGCTCCGTTGGCCCGCCGAGGGGGTCAGAGAAGGTCGGCAGTGGCATTGAGCAGGACCAAGGCCACTTTGTGATGATTTTTCAGCTGGGTACAGTGACCTTTCAGTCCATGTTTATTTGGAAATGACCTTTAAGCAGCAATCAGCAAAAAAATGAAATGTTTCAAAGGAATAAATTAGATAATGCAGATGTTCCCCAGTGGTAAGTTATGCCCAAGGAAGACAGCAGAAAATAAAAGCAGCTCCGGGCTGGAAAGCCAAGGGCTGCTGTGTCCATTAGGCTAATAAGTGAGTGCAGAGTTCTCCCAACCTCTGCCAAGATGACAGCGGAGGACCTGGAGCCGGGGGAGCTGGCCAGGAAGCATGATAATTGCCGGAATTGAACCCAAACGACCGGCTGGTATTTCGCTCGGATTCTCTTTGCAGCAGAGGTAACAGTGTTATCTGGATGCTCGGCAAGCGCTCACCAGCCCGGGGGAGATCTCCAAGGTCTGGGGCAGAGGGCAGCTGGGTGAGCGCCGCACGCTCCTTCCTAGCCTCGCTCGGATCCTGCACATCAGCTGACGTCCCACCGAGCATCTTCCCCGCCCTCGACTCTGCAAAGTGCAGGAGAGGACTGAACGCTAGGAACCTCTGTCTGCCTCTGTCTCTCAAATAAATTAAACAAACAAAAATTTGAAAGAAAAAAAAACCACTGGAGAAAATTCAGCACTTCCAGGTCAAGGACAGGGACCCAGACAGGCTGCCGGGCCCAGAGGCGCGGCCCACCCCCCTCGGCCACGCTTCCTTTCTGTGTCTTCCAGCCACATGCTCCACTCTTTCCCTCCTACTCTTCCGTGTTCCTCCTTCTTGCTTAGACTCAATTCCACCCACGACAGTGCTCCCAGGAGGTACCGAATGGCAGTCCTTGGAGCTTAACAGATCACTCGCTCACCCTGACATAGCACGCAGCCTTCAAGGGGGCCTCGGATCCAGAGACTTTGGCTTCCTCCACCATCTATCGGTGAATCCTAGAATTTCTTGGGTCTCCATCCCAAAACAAATGCCTATTGCATGCCCGTGGAACCCCTCCGGGACCCACTGGGAGGGACCCCCCCGGAAAGGAGGTTTCCACAATCCCCCCTCTGTGGACCTGTAACATTTACCACTGCTCCCGGCGCCACGGCTGCCTCCCCAAAGGCTCACGAGAGGCAGGCGTGAGTCAGCGCCCAGGCTCCACCCCCAAGGTCCAGCACAGCAAAGGCTGATCCTCGGAGACAACTACAGCAGAGCCCTAAGGCCACAGCTGGGATACGGGCAGTCCCGAGGGAGCAGGGTGCTCCTGGGACACGGGCACGGCTCACTGCAGGGATAATTCTCTCCTTAGGGGAAGGCGCTTTATAGGAGTCAAGGGCTGGGGGAGGCGGGGAGGGGGTTGACTTCCCAAGATTCAGAACCCGACTGAGGGAATCCCAGGCCCTGTGCTTGCTGCACCAGGCCGACCAGGCTGGGCAAGGCACGGGAGTGAGACTGCAGCCGTGTGACCTAGGGAATGCTGCCTGAAGGTCCCGGTGCCACCTCAGGTTCTCCAGCTCCACCAACTCACTGCCAGCAGCACGTCGCCTCTGCTGCTTATAACGGAATGGAACCTGAGTGACCCACCTCTGAGCTGCAAGTCTATCATCTTAGCAACCCACCCCCCAACTCCCCGAAAAAGAAAAAAAAAAAAAAAACAGGGGCTGGGGCGTGGCAGGTATAGCTGCTGCTACCTGCAGTGCCAGTATTCCATATGGCTGCTGGTTCGAGTCCCAGCTGCTCCACTTCCGATCCAGCTCTCTGCTTACAGCCTGGGAAAGCAGTAGAAGATGGCCCAAGGGCTTGGGCCCCTGCACCTGAGTGGGAAACCCAGAAGAAGCTCCTGGCTTTGGATCAGCCCGGCTCCACAGTTGCAGCCATTTGGAGAGTGAACCAGTGGATGGAAGATTCCTTCTCTCTCTCTCTCTCTCTAACTCTGCCTTTCAAATAAATAAATCTTAAAAAAAAAAAAAAAAGGACTCAAACAAACCCTGGTGCATAATGTATCCCCAGCAGCACTATTCACAATAGGCAAAAGGCAGAAGCAACCCAGACGCCGCTCGCTGATGAGATAGATGGCAGACACAGCGGGACGCACCCACACAACAGAGCCTCGCGGCCCTGGGACGAGGAAGGAGGCTTGAAACAGCTATGACGTGGGGCGCCTCAGCGACGTTCTGCTCCACGTGCTCACAGCCCAGCAGGGAGGACTGCGGACTGGACGACAACTGGACGACAGCACTCGCGGGAAGCAGCGCCCGCACCAGGCCCCTCCATAGAAGAGGAAAGAAGACGGGCGCTTTCGGGGGGCTAAAGGGAGAAAGAACAGCAACTGTTTAATGGGGATGGGGTTTAATTCCAGAGTAATAAAAATGTTCCGGAACTAGACAGAGGTGATGTGTGCGAAACGGCACTGAATGGTTCCCTTGAAAGGGCTGATTTTGTTAAGTGACTTCCACCTCGGTGTAAAGAAAGCACAGCCTGGTGATTAGGTTTACGGCAGCAGGCTGACTGTGGGTTTCTGCAGATGACCATGACCTGGGAAGGGCGGGGAGGGGCCCACGCCCTCCATGTCCAACCTGGAGCCCAGGCACCACTTTTTAAACCAAGCATAGCTAAAACCAACTCTTATTTCTCTGGTGCCGTGGTATGCCCCCAAAGACTTGGACGGGACAAGGACCCGTCTGGCTCACTGGGGCACCCCGCTGCCTACTCAGGGGTGGGCACTCAGTCATCACGTTTGAGTGAGTGAATGAATGAAATTCCATAGACTATCTTGTTTATATTTCTTCCTGTCTTTAAAATAAATGCTATAAATATGCTGGTATGAATGTAAAATTGTGTGGCTGGTATGAAAAATAGGATGGAGTTTTTTTTTCAAAAAAGTAAAAATAAAATTACTATATGATTCAGCAGTCTCACTTCTAAGTATGCGAGAGTATCTCAAAAAGTTCACAGGAAATGGAATTAAAAGAGAAGTTTACCTTGGTACCAAAAAAAATTGAAAACCATGCATTTTTTTTGTTCATAAGACACATCGTCTGTGAACTTTTTGAAGACTCAAAAAAACTGAAAAAAAGGATCTTGAGGCGGTATCCGGACTCCCCCAAGCACTGTGCTACCATTCTCAAGAGCCAAGAGGTAAGAGCAACCAAGAGGTGCATTCCTGGATGGCTGGGTAAAGTAGCATGCACCCTTATTTATTCATGGATGCACCCAACGGAGCATTACCCAGCCTGGAAAAAGGAAGGAAGCAACGTGAACACCACGCAACGTGAGATACGGCAGTCACAGGAGAACGGACGCCGTGTGACTGCTTGCTCGAGGCATCTGAAGCCATCAGATTCATAGAAGACTTGAGATCTGTTGTCCACACTGTGCCCAGAGCGATCAGTAAAAACCGTGAGAGTCAGGGCCGGCGCTGTCCCTTATGGGCACTGGTTCGAGTCCCGGCTGTTCCACTTCTGATCCAGCTCTCTACTACGGCGGGGTGCTCCAGTGAGCCAGACAGGTCCTTGTCCCGTCCAAGTCTTTGGGGGCATACCACGGCACCAGAGAAATAAGAGTTGGTTTTAGCTATGCTTGGTTTAAAAAGTGGTGCCTGGGCTCCAGGTTGGACATGGAGGGCGTGGGCCCCTCCCCGCCCTTCCCAGGTCATGGTCATCTGCAGAAACCCAGTCAGCCTGCTGCCATAAGCCTAATCACCAGGCTGTGCTTTCTTTACACCGAGGTGGAAGTCACTTAACAAAATCAACCCTTTCAAGGGAACCATTCAGTGCCGTTTCGCAGCCTCCTCCTGTGGTTCTAGAATCCTGTAGGGGCGCCAGTTTGTGTCCCAGATGCTCCTCTTCCAATCCAGCTCTCTGCTGTGGCCTGGGAAAGCATTGGAAGATGGCCCAAGCCCTTGTGCCCCTGCACCCGTGTGGGAGACCTGGAGGAAGCTCCTGGCTCCTGGCTTTAGACTGGCCCAGCTCCGGCCGTTGCGGTCATTTAGGGAGTGACCCAGAGGATGGAAGATTTCTCTCTTTCTCTCTCTGCTTCTGCCTCTGCCTCCGCCTCTCTCTAACTCTGCCTTTCAAATAAACAAATAAATCTGTAAAAGAAAAAAAAAAAAAAACTGTGAGGGTGGTAAACTTGTGTGTGTGTTGCCACAATTCTAGGAGGCTGGAGACACATGGAGAGATACAAGTATAATTATCTCCTTCATTTTTTGTCATAAACAGGCAGTGAGTGGGCAGCTGCACCCATGACGGCCCTGCTGCTTGGCTTCGAGTGGGCACTCGGCTGGTGGGCGAGGCTGTGGCCAGCCGTGCCCTGGAAGGGCGCCAGCTCCAGCTCCCGTCTCCAGGAACCCATCAGCGCAGATTGGAATCGCACTCTGTGGCTGGATGGAGCTGCAGGGGGACCATCCACACAGGCTTACGAAACAAGAGTCGTTAACAAGCAAAGTCAGCTTGTGTGCTCCTTGCCAAGGGTGGGGGCGTACAAAACTCTCTGCAGAAAATGTCAAGGTCATGTACAAAGTGGGTCTTTCCTGGAAGGCAGTGGATCCCCCCGGGAGGAACGAGCTGGAGCCACAGGGCATCTGGAGCCTTCGTGCACTGGGTCTTCACAAACGTTAGTGGAACAGTTGGCATATGACAGCTTATGGGCCCAGTCTGGTGACCACCTGCTTTTATAAATAAAGTTTTATTGGAATGCAGCCACGGTCACTGGTTAGGTAATGTCTGTAATTGTTTCTGCTACAAAAGGGGAACTGAGAGGTTGCGACCGAGTATCCGGCCCACAAAGCTGAAAACATTGACTCTCTGGCCATTTATAGAAAAAGTTTGCCAATCCCTGCTCTAGGGAGGGGAAAAGAGCATCGCGCTGGGGGGTGGTCCTTACCTGGGGGCCCACAGGTCTCCTGCCCCCTTTTGTTTCTTCCTGCCGTTCTACAGCTTTGCACGGCCAACTCCCAGTCGTGTACGGGTGGCACAGAAAGTCCCCTGCTGCAGACATGTGGAAGCATTTCCAGTAGTTTTACACGCTGACTGGAGCCCTCCATCTCTCTCCTTCCCCCTGCAGAGCCATCTCCTGCATGAGGAGTGACGGAGGCTAATGTGCGGCAGCCACACTCCCAGCGCCCTCCCGCGTGGGCCTGCCGGCTGCAGGTGCGGGGCCAGAGCGGGACGCAGACGCCCGGCTAAGGAAAGGCTGTGCTACCCCGCGAGGGGGCACAGGGCCGGGTCAGCGCGAGGGGGCACAGGGCCGGGTCAGCGCGAGGGGGCACAGGGCCGGGTCAGAGATGAACCCCAGAGAAACACAGCTTGTCTCCGAGTCCTTTCGTTAGAGGCCCCTTTGAAAAGCTGACGACAACCGCGGATGTTCTCCGCAGAAAAACGCAAATGCGCAGCTTTTGCCTCGGTATTCGTGGGTGATTGGGTCCAGGACCTCCCACAGACAGCAAAAGCCAAGGGCGCTCAAGTGCTTAGAAAACTGCCCACAGCCCTCGCACGTACTGCCTGCCACTCACTCTGCCGTCTCTAGTTGACTCACGATACCGAACACGATGGAGAGGGTCCTGTTTATGCTGTCTCCAGTGAAATGATGACAGGAGAGAAGTCTGCCCGTGTTTAGTAAGGATGCAACTCTCACCCACCTTGTTTCCATCCGCAGCGTCCAGAGCACCGGCTGCATACATCCCGACTTTGTGTATGAATTCAGAGTGGCTCCATCGGTGGGAGCCGGGGTTCCACCCTTCACCGAGCACGGAGGCTTTGATCTTTGTTTTTATTCAGCTAAGCAACCCTCTGTTTCGACAGGAGCTCACAGAGAGACCCGCCAGTTAACACATCATAAAGTGGGGCTGTCCTCCCTCTCCTCCTGTCCCTCGGTCTGCCAGTCCGCCGCGGCAGCTCCTGGGCTCATCCCTCGCTTAGAGAGCTCAGTGGTCTGCTGAGAGCACTGGAGCCAGAGCCAAGCGAGGAGAGGACCCTGCAGCCTCCCCCAGCAGGGCCAGGGAGGGAAACTGGAGAGGCTGAAACTCACTCCAAAGTCAGTCTGCCTCCCGGGAGCTGCTGAGGCGCCTTGAACCTGGAAAGACCACTTCTGGTGGTCATCAGGCCGTGGCCTTGAGATTCAGGACGTTTATAAGCAAGGAGGGAGACCACAGAACGTAACACTACAAAAGCTCATCAGAAAAGAGACAGTGAGGCTGGGGTTGTGGCGCGGCAGGTTCCGTTGCTGGTTGCGATGTTGGCATCACACGCTGGAACGCTGCTCCGAGTCCCATCTGGCCGCTCCACTCCTGATCCAGCTCCCCGTTAACGTACCTGGGAAAGCAGGGGAAGACGGACCAAGTGCTTGGGCCCCAGTGACCCACATGGGAAAACCTGGATGAAATTCCTGGCTCTTGGCTTTGGCCTGGCCATCCTGGGACATTCGGGAAACGAACCTCAACTTTGGGGAGTAGCCAGCAAACAGCAGATTCTTTCTCTCTCTCTCTCTTCAGCGTACAATGGGGTTACATTCTACAGGCCCATGGAAAGCTGACAAGATCCTGAATCTCCTGAATCTAAAGCCCTTGCCATACTGCACGTACTGAGCACCCTCGCTGAGCAAACACAGCGCGCTGTAGGGCGTCAGGTGCGGTCCCTGGCTGTGACCGTGACTGTGGGGCTGACGGGGAGCAGCAGCGGCTGCCCAGGTGCAGCTTCTCCAGAGAGGACGGGAACACGCATCGCTGGCCCGGGAACAGATCGAAATCCAAAGCATGGCTCCTACTGAATGCGTATTGCTTGTGCACCATCACAAAGCCTAAACACTGGAAGTCGAACCATTGTATGCCTGGGATTGTCTCTGCGTTTGGAAGAGGGCAAGATGGCCTCCAGCCAGAGTGGCCCTGAAGGCTTTCTACAGAGGCGAGGTCACCAAGACCTCTCCTGGGGCCCCTCAAGGCGGTCAGCATCCAGCGACCCTGGCGCAGGGTCCTGAGCACCCCGCGAGAGCCGTGCTGCTGGCATCCCCGCCTTCCCCCCAGCAAAGCTCCCCAGCCGGCTCAATCCTGCTTGAGTCCCAGCCCCTCACCGGGGGCTTTGTTCACTTGTTTGCTTCGTCTTCAAACAATCCATAATGTAAATTCTTTTAAAGATTTTGTGTATTTATTTGAGAGGTAGAGTTACAGAGAGAACCATCCTCTGGTTCGCTCCTCAGACGTCCCCAATGGCCGGGGCTGAGCCAATCCAAAGCCAGGAGCCAGGAGCTTCTTCCGAGTCTCCCACGCAGGTGCAGGGGCCCAAGGACTTGGGCCATCTTCTACTGCTTCCCCAGGCCACAGCAGAGAGCTGGATCAGAAGAGGAGCAGCTGGGACTCGAACTGGCGCCCCTACGGGATTCTAGCACCGCAGGAGGAGGCTGAGCCCACTACGACAGCCCCGGCCCCAGTAATGTAAATTCTATTCTTACCCCCAGAGCAGGACCCCAGGACACAGCAAGTTCTACTTGTTTACTAACTAGTTTTTTTTGGTCTGTTTTTTATTTTAAAGATTTTTATTTATTTATTTGACAGGTAGAGTTACACACAATGAGAGGGAAAGACAGAGAGAAAGATCCTCAGTCTGTTGGTTCACTCTCCAAATGGCCACAACGGCCGGCGCTGCGCCGATCCGAAGCCAAGAGCCAGGAGCTTCTTCCTGGTCTCCCATGTGGGTGCAGGGGCCCAAGCACTTGGGCCATCTTCTAATGCTTTCCCAGGCCGTAGCAGAGAGTTGGATTGGAAGAGGGGCAGCTGGGACTAGAACCGGCGCCCATATGGGATGCTGGTGCCGCAGGCGGAGGATTAACCTACTGCGCCACGGCGCTATTTTTTTAAAATATGTTTGATAACCTCCCCCACTTTACAGATGGGAGATGGGGAGAGGGCAGACTTGCTAGATTAATCAAATAAATACACAACAGCTAGTTAAAGTTAAGTGTCAGATAAATGACAACGTTCCAGTACAGGCAGGTCCCAAGTGCTGGGACACCGGGTGACCTGTATTTCACGCAGCGAAGCTGCAAAGCAGGGCGTGGAGAAGAACTGCAGTTCAGAGAGGTGTATGAGCTTCCTGAGGCCACACAGCCAGAAAATGCCAAAACCAAATTCAAACGCAGGGACTGAAGCCTCAGCCAGGTTTGCTGGGCCGCTACACCACACCCTGCACCCTCACTCCTACCACCCCACGGTGATGAACACCGCCACGGACACACGGAATACACTGCATGGGAGCGCACGCCCTTCTTGAGAGAGTGAACTGATCGGGGCCGGCGCTGTGGTGCGCAAGGTTAAGCCTCTGCCTGCAGTGCCGGCATCCCATATGGGCACTGGTTCAAGTCCCGACTGCTCCTCTTCTGATCCAGCTCCCTGCTAATGCACCTGGGAAAGGAGTGGAGGACGGTCCAAGTGCTTGGGCCCCTGCACCCACGTGGGAGACCCAGAAGAAGCTCCTGGCTCGGCCTGGCCAAGCCCCAGCCATTGTGGCCATTTGAGGAGCAAAGCAGTGGATAGAAGACGTCTCTATCTCTCTCCGTCTCTCTCTGTATTTCTGTCTTTCAAATACATAAATCTTTAAAAAACAAGAAAAAAGAAAGTGAATTGATTAATTCTTTACTACTGCTTAGGACAGACTTTTAAAGGCATTAATTAATTAATTAATTAAAGGCATTTAATTGCCTTTAGGAATCCATTCTCCTCTTCATCTTGCATTAAGGAAACTCAGTTCCCATCTGGGCACAAGACCACCTGGGATAAACACTGCATTTCCCAGTACCCCTTGCAGATGTGCAAGATCATGTGATCAAATGCTAACCAAGACGCGTCCTAAAAGGTGGCAGCTTTTAGCTTCCCTCTTCCTCTTTCCTGCTGGTGGGACTATGATGCAATGGCAGTGACAACAGCAGCTCTTTTTGGAGCACCAGGAACTTCAAAGATGAAAGCGACCTTCAGAGCAGTAAGACAGGAGGAATCCGGGGCACTGACACTGTGGGACATGATGCCAGCCATCCCCGGACTTCTTGGAGACTTTTCCCTACCTAATTAAAGCCACTATTAAGACTTCTGCTGCAGCCAGCGCCGCGGCTCACTAGGCTAATCCTCCGCCTCTGGCGCCAGCACCCCAGGTTCTAGTCCTGGTTGGGGTGCCGGATTCTGTCCTGGTTGCTCCTCTTCCAGTCCAGCTCTCTGCTGTGGCCCGGGAGTGCAGTGGAGGATGGCCCAAGTCCTTGGGCCCCTGCACCCCATGGGAGACCCGGAAGAAGCACCTGGCTCCTGCCTTCGGATTGGCTCAGCTCCAGCTGTTGAAGCCTCCTGGAGAGTGAACCAGCGGACGGAAGACCTCTCTCTGTCTGCCTCTCCTCTCTCTCTGTGTAACTCTGACTTTCAAGTAAAATAAATCTTTTAAAAAAATAATATGCTGGCCGGCGCCGCGGCTCACTAGGCTAATCCTCTGCCTTGCGGCGCCGGCACACCGGGTTCTAGTCCCGGTCGGGGCACCGGATTCTGTCCCGGTTGCCCCTCTTCCAGGCCAGCTCTCTGCTGTGGCCCGGGAGTGCAGTGGAGGATGGCCCAAGTCCTTGGGCCCTGCACCCCATGGGAGACCAGGATAAGCACCTGGCTCCTGCCATCGGATCAGCGCGGTGCGCCGGCCATGGCGGCCATTGGAGGGTGAACCAACGGCAAAGGAAGACCTTTCTCTCTGTCTCTCTCTCTCACTGTCCACTCTGCCTATCAAAAAAAAAATAATAATAATAATATGCTATTGGACTAAATGGGGTAGGATTGCAGCCACATCGAAAATCAAGACTTCACCACCAAACTCCCCCTATTATGCAAATGCAGCCCCACCTGGGAAATGAGTATGAGATTCATTATAACCAATGTTTTCACCCCAACTTCGATGACCTTCGGAAATTTAAGTATATGACCCAATTTACTTGCTAGAAGAAATAAAATCCCTCCAGGATACTTTTCAATACTTTTTTAATGACTTCCATAATAATTTAAGCTTAAATCACTCATGCAAATATCTCGTATCATTAATCAGGCAGATCGCTGGTATTATTTTTTTAAAGCCCTGAACTTCTGAAAAAAACTGCTAATCCTGAATGCATTTGCTGAGCCTACCATCATCTTATTGTGCAAAGACACAATTGGATTAAAGGTATACATAACTCATACATGGAAATACATGGAATCATGCACGCATCCATCCTAATTTTTACTTGCTAGTGTCTACCTCTGACTGATTTAAATGGAAATAAAATTTATCAACAGTGACTGAATAGCATGTAGACTCCTCCAGAGGAAAAGAACAACCAGACCCAGAGGAAGACAGGTGCAATCCTATAAACAGACCACAGAACCAACCCACGAGAACAGAGGCTATCCAACCTGCAAGGTGTCCCCACTGCGGGCCCCACCACCAGCACCGGGACCCCCGGATGCTGTAACCAGAACGACTGCCAGAGCCTCCGGAAGCCGTGCGTAATGACACTGCTGCTTCTATTCACAAACCTGGCTCCCACGTGGTCCCTGGCTCCTCTCCGTCACCAGTTCCTCATCCAAGGCCGTGCAACCCCACGCGCAGGTGCACGGGATCAGCATTCCCCAGCTCATGGCACCCACGCCCCTGTTGGAAATCTGATGCCCAGTTATTGCCAAAGTGGGCTGTATCCTTGAGCGGGGGAGCTCCCGAATGACGACGGTTCTCACGGAGGATAACCAGAAGGACGCACGTCCACTCCCGCACAACTCGGCCGGATGTCACTTCCCTGGGATGATCCAAACCACTGGCCCGGTGTCTTCCCTGCGGGTTGATTAGCGGTTCCCGAACACCCTGACGTCACTTTCTGACATGACATTTTTGCTACAGTTCATTCTTTCCTACTCCCTGGCTTTTACTTCTAATTTGTTTCCCATCAATTACTTCCCGCTCTAGGTACAGAATAGCAAAAAGTTAGAAACGACCTTAACGTCCACTGATCTGTGGCCACAGATCACAGTAGATTACAAAGCAGCACACACGCCAAGCACAGAATGGAAACACACGCTTGGCTGTGGCGGCAGTTCCGCAGATTCTAAAACTGATGAGGCGCTGCCAAAACAGCAAAGCTCGAACACCTGGGAGAAAGGAGGCTGGCGATGTCCTAGATCCTCTCCACCACCGACACACTCCACCAGACCCTTCCATCTTCACGTTTTCTCCCTCCTTCCAGAAATGCTGTGGGATATTTTTTTTTTTCTGCTGAAAAGGCTGCACATGTGATTAAAGGAAATCAAATACAGAAAAGATGAATCCAGGGGCCGGCACTGCGGCGCACTTGGTTAATCCTCTGCCTGAGGTAGCGGCATCCCATATGGGCGCCAGTTCGAGACCCAGCTGCTCCACTTCTGGTCCAGCTCTCTGCTTCTGGGACTGGGAAAGCAGTGGATGATGGCCCAAGTCCTTGGGCCCCTGCACCCACATGGGAGACCTGGAAGAAGCTCCTGGCTCCTGGCTTCGGACCGGCACAGCTCCGGCCATTGCAACCATTTGGGGAGTCTCTCTCTCTTTCTCTGCCTCTCTGTAACTCTGCCTTTCAAAAAAATAAATAAATCTTAAAAAAACAAAAATGCCCTGAGCTACAACCCTCGTGGACTTGGGCAAAGCCCTTGACCTGACTGCTCAGCTTCCCCATCTACAAAAGGGGGTGCTAACACCCCTCCCTTCGTGGAGCTAAATGACGTAAGGGCTGTCATGCCTTTGGCATACACTTGGCACACACAGTAGCTTCCAGAAACACACGCTGCTATTTCAGACCCTAGGCTTGCACAGGTCGCTTTACAGAACTGGTACATCTCATTAAGCCTCTATTATCGGACCCCAGGGCAGTCTCCTTGTGGGATGCACAGAGCAGTAATTATTCGCAAAATAACAATAGTAAGTAAACCATTTATAAATGGTAAAAATCATTTAAAAAAAACTCTAAAAGATAAAAATCCTTTTCAAAGTAGTTTTTAAAGTTTTATGAAACAGCCTCCTGGGTGCACCAAAGTCACCAATTCAAACGTGCAGCAGGCCTATCACAGACACGCCGTGCTTAGAGTAAGTGAAGGCTCTCTCGGCCCTGCCGTCTGCCACAAGTCCAGGGAGTGGAGCCCCGCTGTCTCTGACCTGGCAGGGGCTGGACACAGACGAGGCTTTGCAGGGAGCTCCAACGGAGGAGATCAGATGTGTGGGAAACTCAGCTGGTGTTGCCTGGCCCTACTGCCATCTGTGAGTGGTGCCTTTGGGTCCTGCAGTCCCCCTGCTGGCTGGACACCAGCCCAGTCCTGGGACATCAAACAGCAGCCCACACGGATGGGCCCCAGGCCTAGGACATGCAAACAGCAGCCCACACGGGTGGGCCAGCAGGCGATGACCTGACAATGCACGCAAATGCGAACCTGGGGGCCCACAAGCTCAGCCTGGTTGGCCTGGAAGGCTCCTGCCTGCCGGGCGCAGCCCACGGAGACCCCTGTCCACTGTCGCCTGGGGGCGGGGGCAGGGGAGCGGGGAGCAGGCCTGGGGGCGGGGAGCTGTGACAGCTGGTCAGGAAGATGAGGTCGACATGGCACCATCTGTTTGCCACCTCCCCCAGAGCACACATTCCTCCTCCTGGGCCACACCCTGCTGCACCAGCGCCTCCAGACCTGCCAGGGCCCAGAGGGGGCCTTGTCCTGTCTCAACTCTGCTTCTGGGAAACGCAGCAGCGCCGGGGCCCTGGATGACAACAGGCTCGCCGCACGTCTGCATCCTCTCCCCCGGGCTCCTTCAGGGCCCAGCGGGAAGTGAGCAAGAGCGTGGAAAAGGAGCTCGGGTCTGTCAACATCCGCACGGGATACACAGGAAACACGTGACTGCGGGTGACGGGTGTGTCGATGAACTTGACTCTGGTAATCACTCCACAATGGCAGCATAACCCACAGCATCATGTGGTACACCTCCAACGGGTCCAATGTCTACAACAAAGCTGGGAGGAAAGACAAACAAAGCGCCTGGGTTTCGGGGCCCAGGGGCCTCCAGTGACTCGCGAGTTGGCTGGAGAAGTTAAGGAAGTGACTGACCTGGCTGCCGCGGGGTGCTCCCTGGGGGGCAGCTCCCCGGGGTGTCTGAGGATTGCACGGGATTCTGCACCTAAAGCACCGTCATTAGGCGCGGCGCATGGAGGCCCACGGCAAATATTTGGATTCCCTCCTCCTTCACCCAATCTCCGTGCCCTTCAGGGCTAAGAATCCGGAAAGAGCTCCTTCTGCTGGCGCTGGGAGGGTTAGGAAACGTGTGCCGGGAGAACTTGGCTTTGCCTGCCGCGTGCGGACAAGCAGACAGGCCGGCTGTGCTGCCTTCCCTCCTCCAATATCCGCCCGCTCAGCTTCCTGCCACCCAGGGACTCCATCACACAGAGACGGCGCTCCCAGGAGAACTCCGACGGCCGAGCCGTCCCTGTTCACCTGCACGGGCATGGAAAAAAGAGACTCTCGGCTGCCAAAGAGCTAGTGTTTGTCATCCCCAAAGAAAAGCCTAATTCTCACTACAATCAGGGACAGTGGCGACATGGCCGGGAGAGGGGCGAGGGCAGCTTCCAAGCTCTAACCAGGGGGCTGCGTACGCACCGCGTGCCAGCTTCAGAACACAGGACCCAGAGAGGGGAATAAATCCCCCGAGGAGATAATTTTCCATCAGCAGTGGGCATCTAGGTCTTTGGCCTTTTTCCTAATCAATGCCAGAATTTGTAAATATTACTGTTCATATAGCAGGTACCACGCCCCAGTTCTTGGGAGGAGGAGAGAGCTGAGGAAAAGGGAGCACCAACCAGTGCCAGGCAGGACAGGCACTGTGGCACCTGTCGGCATCCTGGGTGCAAGTCCCTGATGCTCTGCACATCAGGGGAGCCACAGGTGATGGTCCAAGTACTTGGGTTCCTGTCCCCACGTGAGAGACCCAGATGGATGTCCTGGTTCCTAGCTTTGGCCTGGACCAGATCTGGTTGCTGTGGGCATTTGAGGAGTGAACCAGCAGATGGAGGATCAATCTCTCTTATGCTCTCCCTCCACCACCACCAGTCTTTCTAATAAATAAGTGAATCTTGAAAAAGGAGGAAGAGAGACCTGTTCCTAAGAGAATGGGGCGGCCATGGGGCTGGAAAGGAGGAGGAGTGGGAGGCCCCTTCCAGAACTGGGTGAGTGTTAAGACCCAGGGCTGGTTCTCCCAGCGATCCTAACCCCTCCAGAAAAAACGGCCCAAAGCCTCAGTCTCCTCCCAGGGTGAATAGAGACGCCACCTGCCCCCACCCACCCTGTCCATGTGTTGAAGCCCTAACCGTCAGTGTGACGGTTGAAGCCCTAACCGTCTGTGTGACGGTGCGAGGCCTCTGGCGGGATTCAGTCATGTGGGTGGTGCCCTCCTGAGCGGGCTTAGTGCCCTTCTAAGACGAGACACAGAGACACGCGTGCTCGCTCTCCAGCAGGTGAGGGCACGCAAGAAGATGCCTGTGTGGTGCCGTCACCAAATCCTGCACGTCCCATACTCCAGCACACGAGAGACACAGCTGCTTCGAGGGCAGCCTGAGCGAAGCTGGGAGGCAAGAGAATGGAGGAAGGAAAAGGACAGGACGAAGCCTGGATCCCACCCACCAGTAGGCGCTGAGACAACTATGACCCATCTTCTCATGCACCCACTGCCTGCTATGCACCGGAAACTGGACTGACCTTGGAGAAATGACCCGAGAGTCTGTCTAAACGCAAAACCCTGGGCCCTTCCCATTCACGGAATTGCAAGGATGAGGTTTGGCCCAAGTTGCCAGGCCAACTATGCACAGTGACATCTCAGGACCGGCAGCCAGAGACAACAGACAAGGAAGGACTTACGGGCAGACACAGCTCGTCAGACAAAGACGGGGTTCAGTTCACGTCTGTCTTGGTTGGATGGGGAGATTTTGCTGAAAACTGGAGTGGGCGTGGGACTTACATAACTTTAGGCAAAGCAGTAGCCTATGAGAGTCTTGGCCTCCTTGACTGTAAGCTGGAGGGTCTAACCCACCTTGCAGAATGCATGTGAAGATGAGTACAGCTCTGGGGGTGTTTTTTTTTTTCTTTTTTTTTTAATTCTGGGGGAAATGCACATCTCTTAATTCTACTTTCCCACAAACTGTTTTTTAAGACTTACATATTTATTTGAAAGGCAGAGTGACAGAGAGACCATCCATCTGTTGGTTCACTCCCCAGATGGCCGCATTAGCCAGGTCTTTGGTCAGGCCGAGGACAGGGACAGGAACTACATCCGGGTCTTCCACATGGATGGCAGTGGGTCAGCTTCCACTGCCTCCCCAGCATGTCGGCAGATAGCGGGATCAGAAGCGGAGTAGCTGGGACTCAAACCAGCATTCCATCATGGGCTACCAGCATCTCAGATCTCAGTGTGACGCAACGCCAATCCAGTTCTGTGGTATTCACACCTACAACCGAACTATCACAATTCTGAGCTTTTTTTTTTTTTTTTTTTTTTTTTTGACAGGCAGAATTAGAGAGAAAGGTCTTCCTTCCATTGGTTCACTCCCCAAATGGTCGCTATGGCTGGTGCGGTGCGCTGATCCAAAGGCAGGAGCCAGGTGCTTCCTCCTGGTCTCCCATGGGGTGCAGGGCCAAGCACCTGGGCCATCCTCCACTGCACTCCCTGGCCACAGCAGAGAGCTGGCCTGGAAGAGGGGCAACCGGGACAGAATCCGGCGCCCGACCGGGACTAGAACCTGGTGTGCCGGCGCCACAGGCGGAGGATTAGCCAAGTGAGCCGCGGTGCCAGCCAACAACTCTGAGCGTTTATCCATGAAATGGTCCATCTTTTCCTGGGATTTCGCTTCCCTGAAGCACTCTGGGACAGCACAAGCACCCGCTGGGCTTCAACCCGGGTAAGTCTGAGGACGGTCACTTTCCCTCCGGGGCCCCTCCAGAGCTGGGTGGGGGTCGCCTGACATTTTGGCCCAGCTGCCCCCTGCAGGGTCCTCTGCCCCTGCTGTATTTCCTCCCTCAACAGCCCCATCACCCTACTACCCACAACCCGCTGCCACCCTGCTGGCGGCCGCCTCCAGACCACGGAGCACCTGCCTCTCTCCTATAAGCAGCACCCGTCCCTGTCAGCAGCACTGCTCGACCGGGTCTTTTCTGGGAAGGACCACAGAAGGGCCCTGAGCCGCTGGCAATGCAGTTCTCCCGCTCCTACCACGACCTGCTTTTCCCCAGAACACACAGAGGGCGGCAAGGGGTGGAGGATGAGACAAGCTGTCACGGCCCAGGTGGGCTGGCCTCTTGCCCTTGGTCTCAGCCTCTACTGGGTCTTCTCTCTCGCTGGCCCCAGCCTCCTTCTGGCCCCCTCTGTGGGACCTGAGCAGAAGGGCCTGCTCATCCTCAGAGTCTGTTCTGAAACATGGGCGCGAGTGTCCAGCCACGCGCCTGGTTTGCGTGAAACCCAGCAGCCCCACCAGTAAGAACTTGAGCCCTGCCTAGAGCTGAAGCTGTAGGAGTCCTGCTGGAAGGGCGGAAAGGCGGGCTGGGCCGGACTATGACGATCTTACAAAGATGCCCCGCCCCCTCCTGTGGAGAACAGAACCGGGGAAGACCTTTGGGCAGGAGGAAGTTTTGCTGGTGATGGAACCAGCCAAAGTCTTCCGCAAGCCCCACGCTGCTCTTAGAAGTTTATAGTTAGATGGAGGCTCCAAAATTCACACCCCACAACCGCTCTGGGGCTCCCGGTCTTAGTTGTCCCGAAGGTGTTCACAGCTTCTCCCCTCCCTCCAGCGTGGCTGACCCCTCCCCATTCACTCCTGTGTTGCCTCACAGAGGGAACAGAGGCCATTGGTGAGCGGATAGGCTGCGTGTTGAAATGCACACGGGAAGAGAAAGGAAGTGGAGAACGCCAGAGAACTTTGAATGAAGTCTGGGGACCCCTCCTGTGTGCTTTCAAACTCACTATGATGGAAGTTATCGAGAGGCGGTCGTATTAGCGACAAGGTAAGACACAGAAATCAGGAGAAGAGAAGAATGCAAAATAGACTTCCCACGCACACACATTTCCTCAACTATCTGCAACTAAAATATGAAAGTAGGGGCCACCGCTGTGGCAAAGCGGGCTAACGCCCTGGCCTGAAGCGGCAGCATCCCAACTGGGCGCCGGTTCGAGTCCCAGCTGCTCCACTTCCAATTCAGGTCTCTGCTGTGGCCTGGAAAAGCAGTAGAAGATGGCCCAAGTCCTTGGGCCCCTGCACCTGTGTGGGAGACCTGGAAGAAGCTCCTGGCTCCTGGTTCCTGGCTCCTGGCTTTGGATCGGCGCAGCTGGATGTGGCCAACTGGGGAGTGAACCATCGAATGGAAGACCTCTCTCTCTCTCTCTCTCTTTCTGACTTTCGAATAAATAAATAAATCTTTTTAAAAAATACGAAAGTAATCTAATGGAGAAAGGACTTCCTTTAGAACAAGCGGTGCCACAACGACTGGACATTCACATGCAACAGCAAAAACACGAGTTTGACCCTCTTTCATACCCTACAAAGTCATTCAAAATGCACCACAGACTTTAATGTAAACTGAAAACTATAAGACATCAGAAGGAAACAGCAGAGAAAAATGTGTCTGACCTTGAGTTAGTCAAGGGTTTCTTATCTCCCAAGAGCAGGAGCCATAAAAGAAAAAAAACCTGATTAATCAGATAAAGAACTTCTGTTCTTTGAAGGATACGATTATTAGATATAGATTGACAGAAAATATTTGCAAGTTATATATGTAATAAAGGGCTTGTATCCAGAATATACAAAGAACTCTCAATAACAATGTTAGGAAACTCAGTAACTCAATAACCAGAAAACAATGCAAATAAAAGTTGGGGAAAAGATCTGAAAATACATTCCACCAAAGAAGACACACATGAAAAGGTCCTCGGTGTGATTACTCACCAGGAAAAATGCAAATTAAAACTGTAATGAGCTAGCCCTACATACATATCACCGTGACTAAGAAAAGTGACATTACCAAGCCCTGCTGGGACTCTTACGCACTGCAGTGGCTGGGCAAACAGAGTAGCCACCTTGGAAATTAATCTGTCAGTTTCTTCTGAAGTTAAACACAGACTTGCTGTGCAACCTAGTGATCCCATCCTAAGGATTTAAGCAACCGAAATGAAAACTCGGGTCCCCACACAAAACCTGTGCGTGAATGATCACAGCGGCTCTATCCAGAACCACCAAATACTGGAGACCAGTATGGTACATCCACCCAGTGGAATTCTCCACAGTAACAAGAAATGTGCTAGCGGTAGCACACATGGGTGAACCTCAGATACACCACGCTAAGCGGAAGAAGCCAAATGCAAAAGGCTACTCACTGTACACTTCCCCGTACGAGATATTCCCTGTAGAGGTGGGGGTTTCACCCGTGGCCGCCAGGGGCTAGGGCTGTTGGAAACTGATGACGACAAAGGATCCCAGGAGAATCTGACGGGTCTTTGATACCCTAATTGGAGTGGTCCTAACACAGCTGCATATGTCTGCCAAAACATAGCACTGCAGTTAAGTGGGTGCGTTTTACTGTATGTGGATTTTATCTTAATTTTTTAGTGGAAAACAACACGAGTGGCGTCTCTGAACTGCCCGCCTCCGATCTACAGACTCAGCCTCATCTCCTCTCACCCCTTCTCGGAGTGGGCCACGCCCCGGGGCAGCCTCTCCCATCCTCTCTCTGCAGGGCGGCCATGGGACCGCGCCCTCGGATTTTCAGGAAAGAACTGTCGGCTCAGCCTCAAGTTCACTTGGCCCATAGCCTCCTGCCGTTGCTCCTCTGGCTCCTTCCCAGCCATCAAGCTGAGCGCACTTCCAGCCTCTTAGCCCCCCGGCCATGACTGGGCACACAGGGCCTGGCCACTTCTGCCCAGTGGGTGTGTCTCCTCACCATGGACCTGGGAGTGTGACCGCCAAAGGATCCTAAGCTAGAAGCTTGCACCCCAGGGTGGTGCTGCTGCCGCACTGGGACCTTTAAGAGGTGGGGGGGGGCATGGTAGAAGGTGGTTAGGTGGGGGAGGGGCACTGCTCTCAGGAGAGACTGATGCCCGCTCACAGAGTGGGTTGTATCTCAGCTCAACTCTCTCGCTCCCTATCTCACCATGTGCCTTTTCTTCCCAAGTGCTCCCCCTAGGATGCCATCTGCTGCTGATGGGACCACAAGGCCTTTGCCGGGGCTGAGCCGTGTAAAGCATCCACCCAGCCTTGGGGTTTAAGCAACACAGAATGGACGGATCCGCTCCTCCAGTGGGTGATCTCTGTGCTAGCGCTCCTATGGGGCGCGCCAGGTCTGCATTGCTCCCTGTCCAGTGGGACAGACAGACCTGGATGTACAGTGAAATGCTGGGGAGGGGCCAGCCCTGTGGCACGGCAGGTAAAGCTGCCGCCTATGACCCTGGCATCCTATACGGGCACCAGTTCAAGTCCCCACTGCTCCACTTCTAAGTCAGCTCCCTGCCAATGGTCTGGGAAAACAGCGGAAGATGGCCCAAGTGCTTGAGCCCCTGCAACCACGTTGGGGACTGGGAGGAAGCTTCTGGCTCCTGGCTTTAAGGTGGCCCAACCCTAGCCGTTGCGGCTATTTGGAGAGTGCACCCATGGATGGAAGGCCTTCCTCTCTCGGTCTCTCCTTCTCTCTGTGTAACTCTGCCTTTCGAATACAATAAATAAATCTCTAGAACAAAAAGCTAAATCAACAAAAACTAAACAAGTGCACCAAGACAGGAAAGCAAAACAAAGCTCCAGGGCAGACTAGCACACTACGCAAACGACAGATCAAACACATGCCATTTTCTCCTTTTCCTTCCAAACGCCTCTAAAATTACAGTCAGGAAGCTTTTTTTGAACCAACTGGTTAAGAAAATGTCGGGAGAAATGACAGCAGGCAAGAAAATAACGACGAGATTTTGGAAGTTGAGAAACTCCGGGGACAGCAGTGACTTTGTAGAGTGGAGAAAGTGAAATAGGAGCTTTGGGGCAAAGTGCACCAGTACAGCCGCCGCTCAGGCGCTGGGCACACTCAGTGCTGCGGGTCCCAGGTAGCACTGGGAAGAGCAGGCTGCTGGAGCCTTGAAACCACGTCCCCCCCTATGCCCTCCCCATCCCAGCTCTAAGAAAACAAGGATCACTCAGAAAAAAAATAATAATAAATGGTTGAGGAGCCCAGCTCAAGGCTTGGGGATCCACGGTCCCCTGGCAGGTGCAATGTGGCACGATACTCCCAACAGGGAGATTAAACCATCAGCTGAATGTGAGGGCATTCTCTCTCTCTCTCTCTCTCTCTCTCTCTCTCTCTTTCAAATAAATAAACACATCTTTAAAAAGAAAAAAAAACAGATGGGGCAGGCATTGTTGCTCTCATGTGCTCTCTCTCTCTGCCTTTCAAACTAATTATTGAAAACACGTTTTCTAGTGCAGTGCCATTTCATCGCCTCCACTGTGTCCTGCTGGTCGCGCAGATCGGTGTGGGGGAGGGGGACTACTGGGGCCCATGCTGGAGCCCAGCCACCACACACCCTTTCTCAAGAAGCTCCTTAAGGTGATGCACCACCAGAACAGAGAAGCCAGCCAGGCACAGAGCCAGCGAGAGGAAAGGCAAGCCTCACCCGGGACAGTGGGCCGGGGAATGCCCAGGATGACGGCGATGAGGAGCCCTAGACAGACCCGTGGGCCAGTGTGGGCACAGCACCAGGAGACCCTGGCAGGATGCCTCTGAGCTAAATGTGAAGTGGCCACCTCCAATCCGGTCAGAGATTTTCTATTCCGTCAGAATTTGAGGATGAATCATTGACAGGTGCATACAAAAGTAAGCACAGAGGTAATCATTAACTCCAGGGAAAACAAAAGGCTCTACAAGAAAGGGGAGGCTGCAGAGAACAGTGCTTGGCTCAGCTTCAGGTGATATTTCCGTGGCTATGCTGATGGCAAACAGCAGCCAGCGATGTGACAAAAAGGAAGAGAGGGAGTAGGGATATGCATCATGTGAGTGGTGAGCTGGGATCTTCACGGTAGAAAGTCAACGGCATGTACCCCAGAAAAACAAAGAAAGAGAAGTTTGACAGCAAAAAGAATTGAGAGCGTTTGTATTTAGGCAGGGCATCAGAAATGCAGGACAACGGGGCAGAACTCGGCTGATTTTCATTAGAAGCCTAATCCTACTGTTTGACTTCTTAGCCATGTACAAACAGAGCTCGATAAAAATAAAATTGCATTTTAAAACAGAAAGATTTCACTCGTCAAACAAATCCTTCCACCAGCGTGCAGTGGAGAGCAGCGTATATTTGTTAGCAGCATCTATCGGATGTAATTTTAGAAGACAGTAACCAGGATGAGTAATTGAAGCCCACCAGGCAGCCTCGATCTATCTACTCTACAGCGGTGCCCTCCCTCTTACCTCACTAAAGAAATGCATCAAATGCTCATTAAGTCAGGCACCACTAATTGCTTTTTGACAGACTGCCAGTTTTGTGGCAAGATACCAAAGACAGAGACAAAACCAGCTCCAGCCATGACAGCCCTTTAAAGCCTCTAGCCCGAGAAGGATGAAAGAGCCCACAAAAACCATCTGATTTCTGAAAGATCTGCAGAGGCAGGGGCTCTGTGAACATAAGTATTGCCCTGAATGCTTTTTTTTTTTTTTGGACAGGCAGAGTGGACAGTGAAAGAGAGACAGAGAGAAAGGTCTTCCTTTGCCGTTGGTTCACCCCCCAATGGCCGCTGCGGCTGGCGCACTGCACTGATCTGAAGCCAGGAGCCAGGTGCTTCTCCTGGTCTCCCATGGGGTGCAGGGCCCAAGCACTTGGGCCATCCTCCACTGCACTCCCGGGCCACAGCAGAGCTGGCCTGGAAGAGGAGCGACCGGGACAGAATCCGGTGCCCCGACCGGGACTAGAACCCGGTGTGCCGGCGCCGCAGGCGGAGGATTAGCCTAGTGAGCCATGGCGCCGGCCGCCCTGAATGCTTTTTAAACTCTTCCTGAGAAACAGGAGGGCTTCTGAGGCCACTTGCCCAACGTGGGTGTGGTCAGAAGTTTGATCCCAAGACTTAGAAATCAATTTTCCCTTCTTTGCTCTGATATGCTCTTCCTGCTTTTTGGATGGATGGATGGATGGATGAGTGGGAGTGGATAGATGAGTCGGTGGATGGATGAATGGGTGGGGGTGGGGTAGATGCATGGATGGGAGGGTGTATGGATGGATGGATGAGTGGGATGAATGGGTGGGGTGGATCGATGGATTAGTAGGTGGGTGGATGGATGGATAGATGGATAGATGGATGGGTGGAGGGGATGGATGAATGGGAGGGTATATGGATGGGTGGGGGTGGGTGGATAAGTGGATGAACCGGTGGGTGGGTAAATAGATGGGTGGGCGGGGGAGGGGTGGAGGCGGATGGATGGATTGACAATGGACGGATGGAGGTTGTATGCACCTGTGCAGGAGGATCATCTATAGATAGTCTCTCAGAGGCCCGATCGCATTGTCAGTTCTGTTTTTATGATTTTGGTTTATTTATTTATGCCAGTCACATCAGAACTACACAGCCAATGAACACTGGCTATTTCTAAACAGTTTGACAGCACCGAGAAGCACTCATTTTGGAAAACCAAAATAGGCATCCAACATTGCTGCAGCTAAACCACTTCTGAAACTCAGCTTTGAAAATTCACTTTGCGGCTGGTGCCGCGGCTCACTAGGCTAATCCTCTGCCTGCAGCGCCAGCACACCGGGTTCTGGTCCCGGTTGGGGCGCCGGATTCAGTCCCAGTTGCCCCTCTTCCAGGCCAGCTCTCTGCTGTGGCCCAGGAGTGCAGTGGAGGATGGCCCAAGTGCTTGGGCCCTGCACCCCATGGGAGACCAGGAGAAGCACCTGGCTCCTGCCTTCGGATTGGCGCGGTGTGCTGGCAGCCATTGGAGGGTGAACCAATGGCAAAGGAAGACCTTTCTCTCTGTCTCTCTCACTATCCACTCTGCCTGTCAAAAAGAAAGAAAAGAAAAGAAAATTCACTTTGGAGCTCAGACTACAATGTTCAGAATAAACTCATCACGCCAAATCTTCATTTGGTAGCAGGGTGGGAGGAGGGCAGGGTGAGAGGCTATGATTTTTAGAACCAGCCAGATTCTGTTGTTTCAAATTGTTACATGCACTTAGAAGAGTCCTGAACATTGTTTAAGTTCTGTCTAAGTGAGCCTGTGATTGACAGAACCCTACAGTGAATCCTGCAGTATCGCACTGGGAAGCCAAGCCTCACCCCCCACCCCCACCCCCACCCCCACCCCAGCTACCTGCTGTGTCGGGTCGCACTGGGATCCTACAACGTCCTCGCTCACCTCTGCTGGGAGTGAGGACACTTCCTAGCCTTACAGAGTCACTCAGAAGAGTTCAGTGTTCCAGCGGGCTAGAGACAAAAGCCCAGGAATGGTGTTCCCAGCCCCAAATAAAAGAAGCTTTCCAGGGAGAAAGGCTGAGTGTGTGAAGTGACACGGAGACACTGGTTTCTGGCAGCAGCC
Organism: Oryctolagus cuniculus; assembly: GCF_964237555.1. Taxonomy (NCBI): domain Eukaryota; kingdom Metazoa; phylum Chordata; class Mammalia; order Lagomorpha; family Leporidae; genus Oryctolagus; species Oryctolagus cuniculus. Next base: position 6,847,366 of record NC_091448.1, on the reverse strand, counting down.
CCAGGGACAATCTGTCAGAGGAGAGTAAGGTGGCAGAGAGGGAGGGGGAGGAGGAGCAGCAGCCGTCTGGGGGCCGTGGGGGCGACAGGAGACACATGGGTGATCTGTGGGGCGGGGAAGCCCCCCGCGCCCCGCTCTGACCATCTGTTCTGGATGCTTGGGCAGGTGGGCACCGTGAAGCTTGGGGACAGGCGACCAGACCAGCAAACAAAGCCAAACGAGCCGGCTGTCCCCGGGGGAACAAGGAATAAGCCGCCGCGGAAGCCTCCCTTTCGGAAAGTGGCCGGGTCCCACCGCTGGGGCTTCACCTGGCTGAGCGAAGCCCCTCCTGGCCCTGCCACTGAATCCCGGCTGACGGCCACGGGTCTCCGTGGAGCCGCAGCCTACGTCAAGGACGGAAGGGGGGAAATCCACCGTTCCTGCACTACAGAAACCTCCATCGCGCTCAGCAGGAGCCTCGTTTGGGCTGTAGCACGCAGCACAAGAACAGGTGCTCGGCTTCTCCAGCCGCTTCCCAAATCCAGGTGGCCGCACCACCCCGCTGGGGAATTTGCATCTGCCCTCAAAAGCTCCCTCCTCTGGGCCTCTGGCCCTCTCCTCTGGGGCCAGGAAGGCCACCCTGAGCTCAGTGAGGGCCCAGGAAGAGAGGAGATCATCTCATCAATGATGCCAGAGCGGGGGAGGCAGAAACTGTCCAAATCTGCTGCAGATGACTGGCCTCCAAGGCCCGGCAGCCTCCGTTCTGACTCCAAGGAGACTGTGCTCTTCCCCAGATGGGTGGGAGGATGCGGAGGGGAGAACAGGAAAGAGAGGCCAGGCAGTGGGCTGTGGGGCTCCATCCTGCAAGCCCTGGCACGGCTCGGTCAAGGCTGCCCAGGGCGGTGAGTTCTGCACGCTCACCCCCTCCTTGGGCCAGCCTGGGAACTGCAGTCTCTTTGGAAGCAGAGGATTCAAACAGGTTTTATCTCTGCCGTCTGTTACATGTGGTCAACAGCGGTCCAGAAATACTACATGGAAAATTCCAGAAATAACCCATAAGCTTTCAACAATGTTTACTGCAGGCTGTCGCTGTAACTGTTCTAGTTTATTAGTAGCTACTGTTGTTCATCTCTTATTCAGCCTAATGTATGTTGTTAACATTTCTGTTTATTGTTTTCATTTACTTGAAAGGCAGAGCCAGAGGGAGAGAGGGAGGGAGATCTTCCCTCCATGGGTTTACTCTCCCAAATGCTTGCAATACTCGGGGCTCAAGCAGGCTGAAGATAGGGGTCCAGGACTCCACCCTCGGGGAGCCCAAGCACTTAAGCCGTCATTTGTCACCTCCCATGATGCATTGGCAAGAAGCGGGATCAGAAACAGCAGAGCCAGGACTCAAACCCGGAACTCAAACAGAGGTCATGGACACCCCTGGCGGCAGCTCAACCCACTGCCCCACAACACCTGCCCCGTGGTTTACAATCCGGGCTTTATCATAGGTGTGTGCTTACGTGGGAAGAAAACATAGCACATATATGTGGGGTTCTGTAGTATCCACAGTTTTGGGGAATCCCTGACGGGGAGGTCTGAGAACATACTCCCCAGGGTCGGGGGGCTGCTGTACACCCACGGCAGTTCCTGCATTAGCACGCACCTTTTGCCTCCTGGGGAGCAGACCCCTCAGCAGCAGAAATTCCTGACTCAGAGCGAGAGCTGCAGGCTGCCGTGAGAGCCCCACCCACATCAGGCCGGCTTCTCCACTTGCCGATCCTCCCCCAAAGCCCTGTGACACCATGCGGCATCCTCTGGCCTGTCGGGGACAAGCTATCATTTTGGCCACTAATGCAGAAAGAAAAGGACAAGGAACACAGCTGGTGCCAAGCCGAGCTGTTCTTGGAGAGACAACAGGGTGGGACACGTCACTGGTGAGGTCTCTGGCTGCTGGCAACACACAAGAACGGAGACCCCCGGAGGGAACACGCCAGAAATAAGGGTGAGGTGATAGGGTGCATTCTGTGCCCTCAGCTGGGATTGTATCCCATCCTCGATGCCCTGATACAGACAAAAACCCTGCGGTCTGCTCATCAGTGAAGTCGCTGCCCTGCTGCAAGGTGTACAATACCCACCCCTCTAAGAGACAGGACCCCTGCAAATGGCACTCACTGAGCCACCCCACCCCACCCTGAGATCCCACTAGGAGGCCGGGGGTGTTTGTTACTGGAAGGGGTTTCCCTTGTGAGGGGGTAACCCGGGTTCCATTTGCCCAGGAAGCAGAGGGACCCAGGCCCACACTGCACACAAACCCTGTTTACGTGCAGTGGCCTGGGCTGATGGGGTACACTGGGAGCCCCTGCATGGGTGGGGAACCCCTTTTCTGCCAAGGGTCATTGGGGTATTTATCACATCATTCACGGTCCACACAAAATTATTAACCTAAAAATTAGCCTGCTACAGATTGACTGAATGTTCAGTCCAGCCTACAATTGCCTCGGCAGGGCCACACCGATGATTTCGAGGGCCTTACACAGCCCACGGGCAGGAAGCTCCCAGCCCTGCTCTAGAGGAAAGACACTGAGACGTCGGGCCCTCAGTGGTTCTAGGCTCACACTAAAATCACCCGAAAGCCCTAAAACGAATTAGCAGGGCAGGAGCCAGGGCATCCAGGTGACTGCCACGTGTGGCCTGGTGGCAAAGCCCAGACGGGCTGCTCTCCCGGGGCCTTTGACTGCTCACACACACAGCAGGTGCACACCGGGCACTTTCTGTCACCTCGCTCAGTCTGGAAGGAGGAGCAACGGGGGTCCTGGAAAGACTGGATGGTTGTCAAGGCCTCGGGAGCCTGGAAACGATCCAGAACTCATCAACAAAGACACCTGCAGGGACAAGCAATTAGGGCTGTTGGGGGGGGATGTGGGGGGGATGGGCCCTTCTCTAGGTAGTCAGCCTCTGGGAGCCCCAGTCTCCCATGTGTGCTATTCTGCAGATCTGCGCTCCAGCATCCAAACCTGGGAGGGCTCTGTCACTTGCAGTTGTGTGGCCTTGGGCAGAGAACTTCACCTCTCTGTACCCCAGTTACATCATTCACAAATAGGGATATTAAGAATGGAGTCCACACTGTGGCTGTAGTATAGTGGGTTAGGCTGCTGCCTGGGATACAAGCACCCCATATAGGAGCTGGTTCGAGACCTGCCTGCTCCACTTCCAATCCAGCTCCCTGCTAATGCTCCTGGGAAAGCAGCGGAAGATGGCCCAAGTGCTTGGGCCTCCTGACCCATGTGGGTCAGGAGCATCCAAAGGAAGCTCCTGGCTTTGGCCTGGTCCAGCCCCGGCCATTGCAGCCATCTGAGGAGTGAACCAGCAGATGGAAGATCTCCCTCTCTCTCCCTCTCTCTCTCTCTCTCTCTTGCTCTCTCTTTCTGTCCTTCCTCTCAGTCTGTAACTCTTTCAAATAAATAAATAAATCTTAAAAAAAAAAAAAAAGACTGTGGCAGTACTTCAGAGGGTTAGCAAGGATTAGATGACAGGATACAAGGTACCCAGGTAATTCCTGGCACACAGAAACAGCATTTGAAAATTATCCATTAGAGGGCCGGCGCTGTGGTGTAGTGGGTAAAGCCCCAGCCTGCAGCACGGGCATCCCATATGGGTGCTGGTTCTAGTTCCGGCTGTTCCACTTCCCATCCAGCTCTCTGCTATGGCCTGGGAAAGCAGTAGAAGATGGCCTGGGAAAGCAGTAGAAGATGGCCTGAGTCCTTGGGCCCCTGCACCTGCGTGGGAGACCTGGAAGAAGCTCCTGGCTCCTGGCTTCAGATCCACGCAGCTCCAGCCTTTGAGGCCAACTGGGGAGTGAACCAGCAGATGGAAGACTGACCTCCCTCTCTCTCTCTGTCTCTCTGTGACTCTGCCTTTCAAATAATAAACAAATAAATCTTAAAAAAAATAACAAAAATCATCCGTAAGGAGGGTTCTTGGGGCTAAATAAATTGGGACACACTAGGCAAAAGGACGACAGGTGTCTTTTCCCGCAAGAGTTCTCAGAATGACGGTGTTAACAGTGGGAACAGCACGACCAGCTCCACAGGGGCAGAGTACTCAGTGAGAGCATGTGCTCAGTGGACAGCTGGACAAGTGTCACCTGTGGGCACGGCTGACAAGCATGGGGGACCCGCAGGTCGCGGGGTGGACGGGCAGCCTCTGCTCCTGTGCTGTAAGGGCCTTGCAGAACGAGTGCCCCAGGAAAGTGCACCCCAGAGCAAGTCACCGGAACAGGACGACCCCACGCTTGCCAAACTGAGCTGGGGGACAGCAGCAGGGACAGTGCAGTGGGGAGGGGAGGTGCTGAGACAGACGTAAGGGGACTGCTCTCTCCCCACCACCCCCAGCTTTCACACTGCTTGGGGGGATGTCCCTGCTGTAGGGGCAGGGGTCTGCGACTCCTAAGAGCTGATTCGACTCTCAGTGCTGCCTCTCCCTAGCTGAGGGGCCTTGGCCAGGTCGCCTGGCGCCTCTGAATCCAGTACCTCTTCCTTGGTGGCGATGGGTTTTGGGCTATAAACTCGAGTTTCTAAGGTTCCTTCTGGTTCCAGGATTCCATGCCAATGGGTGTTTCTGCCAAGCTAGAGGAGGGTAAAGGAAGAGGAATAACATGTGGGTCCCAGTGTCTCTGAACCGGGATCTGATTCCAGAACTACCTGGGGGCAGTTTCCAGAGGGGTCTACACCTGCTCACCTACTCAGCCGACACATTCCTTAATGCTGAGAAAAACGGTGATGATGTACCAAGGCAGACTCACAGCATGAGGGAGTGGGCGCGAAGAGAGAGAGAGAGAGAGAGAGAGAGAGAGAGAGAGAGAGAGAGAGGCAGTCACCTTAACCCCTCGTGTATCTGAAGAGACCATTAAACCTGCAGTGCCAATGGACAAATCGTTATTTTCCAAACTACACATCAGTTTCCCACGGTGTCAGGAAAGATTTTCCATTCTAGCAGGTGCAAGACGCAGTCTTGGGATTAGAATGCCGAAGCTGACATTTCAATTTCAGTAAAGTGCAGATGACGGGGGTGGGGTAAAGGACAGCACAGCTGACAACAGGAGTGTCTCCAAAGCCCAGTAACACGGTCGCCATGCGAGTCCCTCCCCTCCCTCCATGGCCAGGGTGCTGCCCCACCCAGGGAATTGGGGAGCCTCATCCTGGCAGCCCCAGATAGACAGCAGACGCCAGGCTGGGTGAGAGGGCTGGTGTCCAATGTAACCTGGCCCAGCGCTCCAGCCGGATTTCGCTCTAGGCCTAATTGCAATACTTCCCCTGAACCGACTCGCAGAGTAACAATTACCCTCCATTTAACACATTAGGCACTAGAAGCCGGAATGACCTACATGGGACCTCAATGTCTTCACTGCGCAGCGTCTCTCCTGGTCAGAGGCTGAGCACTGGCCTTGGGCCTTTTGTCCTGCCCCCGTCCTTAATTTCCTGCTGCCTACCGTCCCTCTGACAAGTGCTGCAAGGGGGGAAGGCGCTACTTCACTGCTCTAAACCTACCAAACAAGCCAGTGGGGAGGTATCTCTCCCCAGCCCCTCCGTTTTTCTGGCTCAAGGTTGTGTTACTTGGTTACTGACGGAGCTGCAGAGGAGAGAGGCAGCGGCTCCCTGTGGACAGCAGTGCAGGCTTCGTTCAGCAGGTGCAGGAGGAGGACCAACAGGGTGTAGGAGCTCGGGGTCGGCTGCTGACTACAGGTGGCAGCCAAGCCGAGCAGGTCCTGTGAGGCACTCAAAGGCGGGGAGGGGAGGACAAGCCCCCAAGGGGTGGACAAAATCAACGACTGTTCTAGACGACACGTTTCCTGCTGCCGTGGCCAGTGTTGCTTGGATCCCCTTATGCCAGCCACAGCAGAGATAGGTGTTCCCGAGGCGGATGGGGCACGTCCGCGTGGCGCCTCCCCAGACTGACTGAGGGAGAGGGCAGGGGCCGAGGCTTGACAGAGAAATGCAACAAAGGGGCTTCCACTGTACTTGGTCGACCGTGTCGGAGAGGCAACCTGACGTGCCATCTCAGGCCGCCTTGGAAGGAGATGGCCGGGCAGCTGGTCCTCCAGGAATAGCCTGTGCTGTGCTAGTGCTTCCAAAACTGAACAGAAACCAAAAACCGGGTCGGTGCTGTGGTGTAGGAGGTAAAGCCTCCACCTGCAGTGCCGGCATCCCATATGCACGCCAGTTCCGAATCCTGGCTGCTCCACTTGCAATTCAGCTCTCTGCTATGGCCTGGGAAAGCAGTAGAAGATGGCCCAAGTCCTTGGGACCTAGCACCCACGTGGGAGACCTGGATGAACCTCCTGGCTCCTGGCTTCAGCATGGCAAAGCTCTGGTCATTACAGCCATTTAGGGAGTGAACCAGCAGATGGAAGATCTCTCTCTCTCTCTCTATCTCTCTCTCTCTGCCTCTCTGTAACTCTGCCTTTCAAATAAATAAATAAATAGAAGAAGAGGAAGAAGAAACCAAAAACCACACGTGCCCCATCCAGGTCTCCTGGGAAAGGTGGGGAGGAGGTGTTGGGAGCCAGGGCTTCATTCATCATGGGCTAGAAAACAGTGGTTAGTTTTCTAAATGATACATGAATTGGACCTTAACAGTTTGAATACCTTTACAAGATGATATGGGACCAGGGAAAGGAATCTGAGGGCACAGTGGGCACTCTGGCTCCTCCTTCTCCCTCTTTTTCTACAAACCACTGGGGATACTGATGTTGGTTGTTGTTGTTAAGACTGATTGATTTAAAGGCAGAATGACAGAGGCAGGGAAAGAGGGGGGAGGGGATTGGTCCACTCCCCAAACGTTCACAATGGACAGGCCTGGGTCAGACTGCAGCCAGGAGCCAGGAGCTCCATCTGGGTCTCCCACATGGGTGGCAGGGGCCCAAGTGCTTAGACCGTCACCCACTGCCTTCCCAGGCGCTTCAACAGGAAGCCAGGAATCGAATGCACTGCATCCAACACAGGATGTGTGCATCCCCTGCAGGAACGACCCCCTGCACAATGCCCACCTGAGGGGTCACTGGCTTTTAAGCTAGAGGGGGCAACAGGCAGTGTGACAACAGTGTCACCAGAAGACATGGAGTTCCCCTGAGCTCAGTTCCACCTTGCCTCCCTGGCCCCACAACCACCTCTCCTGTGTCAGCTAATGGAGGGAGCAGAGACCCACCCTTCTCCTGATGAGCTGCACAGAGAAGCCTAAAGAGCCGCTGACTCCCAGACTGGCTGGGACGCCACTGGCTCAGTTCCATGCAGGCCCTGGATACAGAGGTGCAGGACACAGAATCCAGGCCCCTTCATGACCAACATCTCAAAAGGAGACGAATTCAGTGGGAGCCCCCGGCTTCCACCCTTCCAAGCAGCTGTCTGCTACCTGGCTTAGTGGCTTAGGTCATCTCCCATCTCCAGGGCTCACCCCACCTTCGAAACAGATTCTGGACTTTGGCTTTGCACTGGCAGATTGGATATCGGCTAACAGGATGGACAGACCGGGCCAGTCCAGCCCACAGAGAAAGCTACTTGGGAATTTGCTTTCCTTTTTCCCATTGTCTGAAACCGTGGGAGCCAGGGGTGTGTGTGTGTGTGTGTGTGTGTGTGTGTGTGGCGTGCGCGCCCCTACTTGGGAAAGGGTGCGGGAAGGGAGGCTGAAGGATTGATTATGACTTATTAAACCACTGGGACAGAGGCTGAATCATCACGGTCAAAAAAATAAGTCGCTGCTGCTGGATGCGACGCCACTCCTACTTCTTGTCCGTTTGTTCTCCAGCTCCCCGCACGGCATGGAGAAGGAGGGGCTGCGCTGGGTCAGCCCAGCAGGTGCGACTGCCCAGGCAGGGGACCGGCTGCCCGGCCCAGGGCGCGCCTCCCTCCCTCGGAGCTGGGAAACCCTGGGGGAGTCGGGGGGGGGGGGGTCGGAGGCAGCGGCTCCTCGAACCGCATCGTGGGACCCAGGTGCTGGCTCAGACAGGCGCCCGCACACAGAAGCGCCGCGCCGCTCCCCCACCCCTTTCCCCCGTAGCGTTGCCCTGCACCCTGGCCCACGGTAAACGCCAGCTTTGTAAACTCAAGGCTGAGAAAACCATGAAGGTCCTGGAGCGGCTCGGGCTCTCCCCCGCCGCCACGCCAGCTGCCTGGAATGGGCTGGTGAGCGGCCGTGATTCTCCGAGACCGGGCGGAAGCGGCGCGTGTCTTGGCCAGGAGACCCCCAGGCACTGAAGTCGCTTCACCCCCTCTCGCCCCCCGCACGGGGTCCCCTCTCTCCGCCGCGGCTGCCCGCAGCCACCCGCCAGATTCTCCACCTGTCTCACCCGGGTCCTCCTACAGGACCCGGCGGGCGGAGCGAAGCTGCGGTGACGTAACGCGAGGGGGGCGTGGGGAACTGTGGCGAGGGGCCCCGGCCGGCTGGGCCAGTCCAAGCCGCGCAGCCAAGGGCGCGCGCGCGCTCGCTCCTAAGGCCACCAGCGCCCAGAGCGCCTGCCCACCGCTGGGTGCCAGAGGTTTGCTGGTCGAGAGGTTTGCTCTGGAACGCACGAGGGGCGAGCAGAAGCCGGCGCGAGGGAGCTGTGGGGCCGGGAACCCCGGACACCTAGCACCAGGTACTGGCCAAGCTGCTTCGCGCCCGGGCGCCGGCTGGGTCGGCGGAGACAGCCAACCGCAGGGTGCCAGTGAGCCGAGCCAGCGGATTGCAGCGGAAAGGCAAAGGTGAGGTGTGCGAGTGTGCCCGTGGATGAGAGGGAGGGAGAGAGAGAGAGAGAAGAGAGATTTGGAGAGAGCGAGAATCGTACTTGGGCACCTGTGTGCATCTTCGCTGGTGGCGGGCGATGCGCCCATAGCTGCGCCTTAGCGTGGTCCCTGTGCCCTTTGGGGGTGATTTGTGGGAATGAACCACAGCGGGTCTCCCGACCTGAGTAGGGACTGTGGGCTGTGTTTGCTGGAATGGACTTGTCCGCATAGCCTCGTGCCCGCGTTCGTGGCGTGTGCCCCTCGGCCCGGGTGTCCATCCAGGTGGTGGCTGCCACGGGGACAACTTCCCTCCCGGTCCGAGGCAAGCGAGGCCGGCGGGGAGACATGGCAGGTGGCGGCCAGTGGCTCTTGCGGGGCGCGCACCCAGAGATCCCACGCAAGTGCCACCCCGGGGCAGGCGGCGGAAGCGGAGGGAAGCAAAGAGGGGCTGCTCCGTTCTTCCTCGTCCGTCCTGCTGGGCCTCGAACGATCTGGGTCTGCACCAACCCCCACCGCCCCCACCGCCGCCGCCGCCGCCGCCGCCGCCGCCCCCAGCCCGCCCAGCAGCCAGGACAGTTTGCCTGGGTTTGGAGAGAACCCAGCAGACTGCATGGCCCGCGCCGGGGAGCCGCCCGCCAAGCCCCCAGGCGACCGTCGTCCGCCCCCAGCTGTCTGTCCCCGGCAGCTCAGCCCCCTTGGCGTTCAGGGTGCTGCACCACAACCTCCGCTCCCACCCCTCGGGGGTGCTCCCTTGGCTAGGGAGGCGGAGGTATCCGTGCCCGCGGAGCTGCGGCTGGGCCGTCCTGCCGCTCGGCTCCCCACTGCCCGCGCCCATCCCCTGCAGCCCGCGCCGCCCCCGGCTTCTCCCAGGCGCTCCAACCCCCGCAGCGGCTTCGCAGGTGGCCCGCATGCTCCCTGCCCGGGGAGTCACGCTCCAGCCGGGTTCAGCAGACCGGAGGGACACGGGGGTGGGGACAGAATGTGGGAAAGACGCTGGGCAGACAGGAGGAACGGACGCTGCGTAGGACTTGGAACCACGCTGATGCCGGGTCCCTCTCCCAACACAGCTTTCTTGGGCAGCCGAGCACGGCCCCTCTGGGAGGCGGAGGCTGTGAGTGGCGAAGCTGCCCTCGCCCTCCTCCCCAGCAGAGCCGGGACCCAGTCTCAGAGGAATCTGACAACCAGGGAGCGCTTCAGTAGCCAGCAATCCCGGGCTGCGAAATAGAGCGAGCTGAAAATCTAACTTCCTCGTACATTTAATTTAACCAGAAATCAGCAAGTCTCGGACCCACTGTCTGTGGAACCCAAAGCAGCAGAAGTCACTTGGGGACCTTAGACGGCTGACTTCGTGGTTAAATAAACCACCATCCACACTAATTTCTTCCTTGGCTCCCCTCCCTGCATCTCTGCCAGCATCTCCAAGGCACGGCCCCTGCTCGTTGCTGCCCCTCTCAAAGTGGGGGGCTTCTCAGCCTTCTCAGGAAAAAGAAAAAAAAAACTGTCATCATGCGCTCGGGTCCACTTTGGCGAGACTCCAGCCAAAAAGGGCAGAGTTAGGGCTGGAGAGCAGCTTCCAAGGCTCCCGCACAGCCCAGCACAACCACCCATCCCTGGCCAGAAGCCCCAGGTAGGGCTTCTGCAGGTCAGGGGTCTCCGTTGCCCCCAGCCCCTGCAGTGCAAGCATTCATGGCACAGAGATGGGACCCCGAGGACGCCCGGGATTCACGTGCACTCTGAGCGCAGGCAGCTTAAGCAGGAGTCGGGGTCTGCAGGATTCAAGTAACTGACAAGATGGTTAGAAATGAGGGTGGACACCACCCAAGTTAATCCAGCAACACTGGAAACAGTTTCTTTACAGCTTTGGGTTTTAAGAGCTGCTGGTTGATGCTTTTCCTGTAACCCAATGCAGACATCCAATCCTGGGTCCCCAAAGATCAGTCAGAAAGCTCAGACCTCACTTCACGGACAGCTGCGTGGTGGGGGAGTGAGCGTAGACAGAAGCTGAGCGCCTGGAAACAGACCCATGGGCTAGGGTCCTCTCGTCCTTGCGGCTGGCTCGGGCTCCTGGAATTCATTTGCAGTCTGTGCGAGCGTTCAGCGCTTCCTCTCTGTCCGCACTCAGGTCCCGGGCCCCAGGAAAAGCACCCTGTGCGGTGGGGAAGGTGGCAGCCGAGGGCATGACTCCCACTGACTGCTGGACATGCCCCCATGTCCGCCTGCCGTCTTCCTCCTCCATCATCTTCACACACACAATGCGCAGCTAGAACATTGCTCTAGGAGCTCCGGGTCGCCCCGGGAAAGGCAGGCATTCTTTGTTCATACCTCTACGCCGTGCACACCCGCTATGAAGTGGCTTCCTAGTCTGTCTCCCCTAATTCGTTACCCCCTAGTGGCCGCCAGCCACATCTGATCCGCTCCTGTATCCCTGCCACCCCCAAAACACAAAGAAGCCCTCCAGTTATTTTTTAAATGACTATAGATAAATCGTTTAGCTGTTTTGTATCTTAAGCCACACTACTATTGGCACAATTATTCTCTGCACATGGAGGTAACACATGGGAGTCAGTCACTTTAAACCAAAGCCAACTGTATTTCAGTCCACAGGGCAGCCAATACAATGTCTCGAAAAGTTTCCCAGACTTAGGGTCAGGTAGCCTGTGTTCAAATCCCAGCTCTGACGATCACGCACAAGAGAACGGGAACAAATTACTCAAACTCTGGAAGCCTCAGTTTCCATGTCTTTAAAATGGGGATAACTGGGGCTGGCGCTGTGGCCTGGTGGTTAACGCCGGCATCCCACATGGGTGCTGGTTCGAATGCAGGCTGTTCCACTTCCCAGAGGCTCCTGGGAAGGCAGCAGAAGATGGGCCAAGTACTTGACCCCCTGCAACCCATGTGGGAGACCCGGATGAAGCTCCTACCTCTGAAGCTGCTGGCTTCTGGCTTCAGCCTAGCCCAGCCCTTTGTTGTGGCCATCTGGGGAGTAACCCAGAGGGCTGAACACCTCTCCCTCTCCCTCCCCCTCTCTCTGTAACTCTGCCATTCAAATAAATAAGTCTTTAAAAATAAATACATAAAGAAAATGGGGAGAATTATCCCCACCTCTTAGGATGACGTGGAATACTGAGAGGGTAGCGGGCATGAATGAATGACACGATTCTAGAAACTTCTGTTCCTGTCGACGGATGAGCCTGCTTCCCTCACCTGGCTCCTGTGTTTGCCGTTAACCAGGGAACTGCAGGCAAATCCTCCAGGTCGTCAGTAGCCTTCTGGGGCAGATCTCAGGGCTCTAGGAACAGCCCTTCCAGGCGTAAGAAAGTCAAAGGAAACTAAAACATACATTTCTAAAATGAAAGCAAGCCAGACTTTTATTTTGATATTGAAGACAGTAAACTGGTTCACTGTGTGGGCAGATTTTAATAAATTAGAGATAATAAGATGTTAGAAAGAAAAAGGGGAGGAAACAATATTTCTGAGGTCCTATTAGCAGCCTACCACAATGCGAGGGGTTTTCACACACCTTACATCGTTCAGCCTTCCTGACACTCCTGCTGCAGCAAATGAGAGACCAGCTATGGGCCGGGCACCAGGTCCCCTGGGCTCAGCGGTGGAACCCAGACTTCTCTCCCTCAAGTCTGGGGCTTGTGCATGAGTGGATGTCAGAGGAGAGAGACTCCAATGTTGTCACCCAACCTGCATAGACTTCCTTGCAGGACACGGCCACGGCGGCCAGCGCCAGGCCCCCTCCGAGGTCAGAGGCAGAACCTCTCTAAGCTCTGTGTCTTCACAGTTTGGACCAGCCACCTCTTGAGGGAGTCCAAGTTATGCGGTTTTGAACCCATAGCCAGATCCACCCACCGTGCGTGCGTCATCAGAGAGGATAGCTTAACCCGAACCCCTCCCCCCCTATTGCAGAAGCAACTCAGAAACTGAGTCTGGGCGCCGAGCAAGGATGGGCTGGTGGCTGCGCTGCTGAGGTGTGACGGTGACATGCTGCAGTGTGACAGCATGCCCGAGAGGTCCACCAGAAATGAGGAAAGTCGCTGGCAGTTTCAATAGCCTGGGACCGCTGAGCCAATCTTCCTGTTTCGTTTTGTTTTGTTTTTCCTTCCAGATGTCACAGTGGATCCTGGGTCTCCAAGGCCCACTAAGGTGAGAGTTAAGATCTTTCCAGCCTAGGACTGAACGGCAGCCATGGACATGGCCTACGAGCTTCCCAACGGCAGCCAAACGTGGCTGTCCTCCCCGTTCGACCCCAACGGCTCGGTGGCGGTGGCCAACAGCTCGAACCAGACAGAGCCCTTCTATGACATGACGAGCAGCGCCGTCCTCACGTTCATCTACTTTGTGGTCTGCATCGTGGGGCTGTGCGGCAACACGCTTGTCATCTACGTCATCCTCCGCTACGCCAAGATGAAGACCATCACCAACATCTACATCCTCAACCTGGCCATCGCAGACGAGCTCTTCATGCTGGGCCTGCCCTTCCTGGCCATGCAGGTGGCGCTGGTCCACTGGCCCTTCGGCAAGGCCATCTGCCGTGTGGTCATGACCGTGGACGGCATCAACCAGTTCACCAGCATCTTCTGCCTGACAGTCATGAGCGTCGACCGCTACCTGGCGGTGGTTCACCCCATCAAGTCCGCCAAGTGGAGGAGACCCCGGACAGCCAAGATGATCAACGTGGCCGTGTGGGGCGTCTCTCTGCTGGTCATCTTGCCGATCATGATCTATGCCGGGCTCCGGAGCAACCAGTGGGGCAGAAGCAGCTGCACCATCAACTGGCCGGGGGAATCTGGGGCATGGTACACGGGGTTCATCATCTACGCCTTCATCCTGGGGTTCCTGGTCCCCCTCACCATCATCTGTCTTTGCTACCTGTTCATCATCATCAAAGTGAAGTCCTCTGGAATCCGAGTGGGTTCCTCGAAGAGGAAGAAGTCCGAGAAGAAGGTCACCCGGATGGTCTCCATCGTGGTGGCCGTCTTCATTTTCTGCTGGCTCCCTTTCTACATATTCAACGTGTCTTCCGTCTCTGTGGCCATCAGCCCCACCCCCGCCCTCAAAGGCATGTTTGACTTCGTGGTGGTCCTCACCTATGCTAACAGCTGTGCCAACCCTATCCTGTATGCCTTCTTATCTGACAACTTCAAGAAGAGCTTCCAGAATGTCCTGTGCTTGGTCAAAGTGAGCGGCGCAGACGATGGGGAACGGAGTGACAGCAAGCAGGACAAGGCCCGGCTGAATGAGACCACAGAGACCCAGAGGACTCTGCTCAATGGGGACCTCCAAACCAGCATCTGAGCTGCCTGGGGGAACATAAACACGCAGACGAAACCGGCCAAGCTCTGCTTCCCAGCAGCGGGCTCCCTGGAGACCCCCTTCCTTCCTCCCACCCCTCACGCCTGGCAGAATTCTAGAATGGGAGAGACTGCCCGGCACGAGCCCAGTTCAGAAACCAGCGTTTGAGTGGAAAGGCTGCCCTGGCTGAGCGATGGCGCAGCACGTCGATTACCTCCCCTTCAAGGTGATCGTTTAGATGCAAACTCACAAGTCAAAGTCTGCAGAAGAGGCGCTCACGGCTGGGGTGTGAACCTTAGAAACGCCGAAGCTCAAAAAAATAGAAAAAAAATGTATCTGTGTGTGTGTGTGTGTGTGTTCAAAACCCAACGTGTAATCTTGTGTTCTTATATTTATACTCGTGTATTGCTATATGCTCTCATTGTATACTCCTAGACCCTGTGCTTCCTGTGTTCACGTTACACGAGTTCAATTTCACGTGTGCATAGCATAGGTGGGCATTTGCCACAGTACAGCACCCACAGAAGCGGACTCACCATGGAGCCAATAAAACTTAAGCTTCAGGGATCTCTCTTTGTGAGCCTTCCCAAGGCCCAGGAGGAACCTGAGCTGTGTGTGTGTGTGTGTGTTCGCATGGTCATGTGTTTGTGTACAAAGTTGTGAAAGTAAGAACACTTTGCATTCTTTTCCCCTAGAAGGGTCCTTGCAGGTGCATATCCTCCCAGCCTCACAAAGCCTGCCTGTGCCCTGGGGCCCGGCTCATGCATTTCAGGCAGAGTCAGGTCGGAATCAGAGGGGAAGGAGAGAGGGCGGGAGTTCGCCTGTGCCTACTTCTCGGGTGGAGTCACAGGACTGCTGGTTCATCCCAGGAACTCGACACAGCGCGGTCACTGGCGACTCTGTCCATCAAGAGACACCTGCTTTGTGATGAGACTGCGCTTTCTTCCTTCTCACATTGCTTTAGTTTTTCTTAGGGAGCTATGGGGAGGGAGATTGCTAACCTGAACGGCAAAACACAGACTGATTCTTGTGGGGAAATAGCTGTATTCTCCTTGCCGTGAAAATAAACTAATAAGAATGGAGCAAAACTGTACCTTCAAGAGAACCATGAAATTGTGGTTTTTTTTTTCTTTTTTTCATGCCAGACATAGCTTCCTAATGAAAGAAAATGGAAATGTGATTCCACAGCTCCTCCAAGGGGTTCTCGAAGGACCTTAAACAAAGCTGGGCATTAACAAAGTCACATGGCACAGGAAAGAGCACATGGAACACGGGCATGCATGCGCACCTCACAGGTGTTGTGCCAGGCTGCCTGCAGCACCAACTGTATACACACTGAGGGCACGCTGACTCTCAGAGGACTCTTCGAGGTCTGTCACACACGGGCACATCATGCCATCACTGGCTTTGTCCCCAAAATCATAGATGGGCTCAGGGACAGGTGGTGAGAAAAGAAATAAAGCCCATGTCACTCAATGGCCAGTTTGCAGGGGTTGGAGAAATATAAGCCTGGGTGTTGATCACTCTCAGAGGCTCACATGTAGATTTTGCCTTATTTAAAACGAGCTTTCCTCCTATGGCTCCCCAAGCCAGGGCCACCAGGCGGCCAGAACGAATGAGTGCTGCCCCCTGCCTACTGCTGGCCTCTGCCTTCTCCTGTCTGTACCACTCACACCACCTCACTCCCGAAAGGACTCGCTGTGACTCAGAAAAAAACACGTTCATATATAAATAAATACAAAATAAATATTAAAAATATGTTCAATATCTAAATAAATCCATGTGAAAAGAAACAGTGCAGTTATAAAACAAGACTACGGGGAATACTGCTGCAAAACAGTATATACAGTGAAACCCCACGTTAGCACTAACGGCAGGTAGTTATGTCGGTTCAGGACTTCCTGGAAGCCACGTCTAATTAAGAACGGCTTTTTTTTTTTTTTTTTAATAAAAACCAGGATTTGGGAGGAAATGTGTTTAACCAAGATTTATTGTTACTTGGAGAACTGATTCCAAGGAAGACATGTTTGCAGGGCACATGAGACTAATTCTACAGCACCCGTGCTCACTGACCACAGAAACCGCTCCCACGGAGGCCAGGTTCCAAGCGGCCATCCGCAACCCCGAGATGAAATGGCAGGGTGACGATTCCCGGGCCGAAGGACCGGGCCTTTCGGAGCCACGCTGTCACGCCATCCGTCAGGCAGTCACGTGCCTGCCACGTGGGGAGGGGTCCTCCACGTCTGGAAAGATCTGCTTCAAGGATGACTCGCTGTCTGATTTCTTACATCCAAAAGAGGCAGTGAATATTTTCACGTAAACGTTAACACGATTTTAACTCAAAAATTGAATCTCGGCCTCAATTCAACATTTAATTATGAAGACGAATCTGCCGGATAATGGGAGGGAATAAAAGGTAAGGCAGGGCCCTGCCTTCGGGGAATCGTCTGGGCCCTGCAAGCTTCCATCTGCTCGGGCAGAAGGCGCTGATGAAACCTGAGCGCTCGTGAGAAAGGTGTCTGGGAAAGGTGTTATGGCATTGTCGCCCATGGTGAGTGATGTTAGCGACACAGTCAACGGAATAACAGAGGATATGGGGAGGGGGGGTACTGTGGCACAGTGGATTAAGTCACCACCTATAACACTGGCATCCCATACGGGCTCCGGTTCAAGTCCCTGCTGATCCGCTTCCGATCCAGCTCCCTGCTAATGCACCTGGGGAAGCAGCAGAAGGCGGCCCAGGCCCCTGGGCCCCTCCCTCCCTCCAGCCACGTGGGAGACCCAGATGGAGTTCCAGGCTCCTGGCTTCAACCTAGCCCAGCTGTGGCCATTTGGGGAATGAAAGAGCTTACCAGACGGGAGATTCTCTCTCTCTCTCCCTCTCCCTCCCTCTCTCTCTCCTCCTCCCTCCCTCCCTCACCCCTTTAAAAAAAATAAAAAGGAACATAGAGGACATGGAGGTGAACCTTCGTGGCGGCTCAGGCCATGTCCTGGAAGAAGCTAAGAAAACATAAAGAGAATGACGGCGGACGGTGAAATGGCCGCAGAGGCGAGAATGCGGGCTGCTGGGCGGCCGTCCAGGGCTGGCAGTGAGCTGGAGTCTGTTTGCTTACACCAACGTAACCGCCTCTCCATGGTGGAACACAGCCCCTCGGCCCAGCCGCGCTCCCTGGGGGAGCCGTGCTGGAGTGTGTGCGGTGGGAACACACCTGAGACAGGTGGGAAGCAAAGGGCCCGGGGCGTGGGCCGTCCCTCGGCACCTGCCGGTGGGAGTCTTCCAGTTACAGCGGAAGGTGGGCGTGAACCGGGGCGGCAGGAGGGTCATCAGAAGCCGCCGGGCAGGGCTGGGGAGGTCTGAGCAGAGCTGTGTCCTTCTAGGGATCTGAGCAGCAGAGCTCCTGGGTGACCACGTAGACTGGATCACTGTGTCGGATCCCAAAGCACCGAGTTTCCCACCAAACGTTCCGACACAGCAGACCCTTCCTAAAGTGCTTGTTTTGCTCCTAATATGTGGAATGCTGGGAACGGTCTTCCGGGCAGAGTCTCTGTTTTTTTCTAGCAGTTCATCTAGCCAGGAGGCACCAGGGACACTGTCCCACTGATGGCTGAACAGCTTCTGTAGCTGCTGCTACCCGGTTCTCCAGACCATTAGGGCTGAGAATAACGCCCCGAGGACAGCTTTCACGCGCCGCCCCCACTGTCAAGGGCTGCCCACCCCTTCCTTAACTCTGCAGTGCCGAACACTGCCAGTCTAGATTTTTCCTCCATCAGATGTCCCGGGCGCTGTGTGTATCTGGACTCTGCTTACGAACAGAGCTAAACATTAACCAAGCCTGACCCAACCTGACTATATAGCGCTGTTGACTCTCCGAGGACTGCAGGTGAGCCCGACACCGTGAAAGGCTGGGGCTGCTCCCCCAGCTTCTGCCTCCTGCTGGACAAAGGTTCTGAGTGCGAGGCAGCCCACGACCCAGAGACGGGACGCCAGGTGGGTGCACGGCTGGGGTTTCATGGAAACGGAGAGGCTTCGTTCTCCAGCTCTCTCTTGGCATTATGGAAAGGACGGGCAGGGGGAAGAAAAGGGTCCCTGGGCCCGGCGCTGTGGCAGAGAAGGTTAAGCCTCCACCTGCTGTGCCGGCATCCCATAGGGGCATCAGTTCGAATCCCAGCTGCTCCACATCTGATCCAGGTCCCCACTAATGCACCTGAGACAGCAGTGGAAGAGTCCTTGGGCCCCTGCACCCACGTGGGAGACCCGGAAGAAGCTCCTGGTTCCTGTCTTTGGCCTGGTCCAGCCTCGGCCATTGTGGTCATTCAGGGAGTGAACTAACAGATGGAAGATTAATACCTCTCTCTCTCTCTCTCTGCCTTTCAAATAAATTAATCTTTTTTTGGAGGGTGAACCAACGGCAAAAGGAAGACCTTTTTCTCTGTCTCTCTCTCTCACTGTCCACTCTGCCTGTCAAAAAAAAAAAAAAAGGCAAGAAAGAATAAAAAGATCCCTATACTGGTGGGTTCACTGCTGGGACTGGAAGCAGACAAGGAATGCGCCGGTTGGAGAGAGAGCTGCTAGGTGCCTCTCAAAAGGCTTGCTAAGGGAGCGACACGTGGCTCGCTGACCGAGAAATCAGAGCCTCGTATGCCCCAATTATTCAACGAGGGGGGATCTCCAATGGCTGAGAAGACCCCTGTACAGCCCAAGGAGCTGGCGAGAGGAGAGGAGGCCCAGGGTGAATCCACACCTGGGGCAGCAGAGAAAACACGCCGGCTGCAGCTCTGGACACGAGGCAGGTGCAGCTGCCACAGGCCTCAGGGAGGGCAGGTGCAGGGCAGCCAGTCCGGGTGCCTGGTGGGGGCGGGCACTGCGGCACTGCTGGTCTCCAGACAGGAAGCCCACAGCAGCTCTCTGAGCTACCTGTCAACTCACGAGGGACAGCAACGGAGCCAGAACACCACTCCCAGACAGCGCTTCCTCTGCCTCAGGGGGCTGGGCCACCCCTCCCCAGAGGGCTGCTGTCCCCGGGTAGGGGGGCATGTTCCTTGCCAAGACAGCTGATATCTTTTGCAAGAGCATGATTTTCTTTTTCTTTAGCAAGAAACTCAAATGGTCCTCGGTCCACATAACCCAGTCTCGCTTGTCTTCAAGTTAACCAGCAGGGGCGATGGAGAAGTTTTCTTCTTCAACCTGTACTTTCACGGCAGTCTGCGCTCCCAAGGACACATGCGTGCACACGCACTGCTTGTGTGTGCCATCAATACACACACAGGCGCTGCCCTGGAGCACACGGGTGACACACACATGCACACTGCACATGGAGGACACACTCACCCAGTGTGTGCACATGGAGGACACACTCACCCAGTGTGTGTGTGCATGGGCACCCCTGGGAAGCACTGTGCGGTGCACACACGTACACTCAGTACACACATCATGCAGGACACACTCACCCAGTGTGTGTGTGCATGGGCACCCCTGGGAAGCACTGTGCGGTGCACACACGTACACTCAGTACACACATCACGCAGGACACACTCACCCAGTGTGTGTGTGCATGTGCGCCCCCGGGGGGCACTGTGTGGCACACACACGTATACTCAGTACACTCCACACCATGCAGGACACACTCACCCAGTGTGTGTGTGCATGTGCACCCCTGGGGGGCACTGTGTGGCACACACACGTACACTCAGTACACACGTACACTCAGTACACACATCACGCAGGACACATTCACCCAGTGTGTGTGTGCATGTGCACCCCCAGGGGGCACTGTGTGGTGCACACATGTACACTCAGTACACACATCATGCAGGACACACTCACCCAGTGTGTGTGTGCATGTGCGCCCCGGGGGGCACTGTGTGGTGCACACACATACACTCAGGACACACGTACACTCAGGACACACGTACACTCAGGACTCTACATCACGCAGGACACACTCACCCAGTGTGTGTGTACATGTGCTCCCCCGGGGGGCACTGTGTGGCACACACACGTACACTCAGTACACTCTACATCACACAGGACACACTCACCCAGTGTGTGTGTACATGTGCACCCCTGGGAGGCACTGTGTGGTGCACACACGTACACGCAGGACACACGTACACTCGGGACACACGTACACTCAGGACTCTACATCACGCAGGTGAGCCTTCCAAAGCAGAGTCTACAGTGGCCCCCCCGACGAGGACGCTGTCCTCTAACTCACCGGCAGTCTGGGCACATTCAGTCTTTGTTTTCTAGACGGATGCCTCCACGGCGGGGGGGACGCTGTGCAGAGCTAATGTTTTACCCAGAGGATTCCCAGCTGGGTCACAGACTGCACGCCTCACCCCAGCCAGCTGTCCCTGCCATTACCAGGTCTCCTCGATTTAAAAAAAATAAAATAAAATAAAATTGGCAAAAGGGAGTGACTGGTTTACTACAACTCATCCCCGGTCGTCACCCAACACGCACTGCTAACAGCGATGTTTCCGTATATGATAAACAACAGCAAAATTACCAAAAATAACTGTCCAGCCACTTCTTAGCAAGGGCAGCGTCTGAACAGACGTCTCTCCCTCCCACCCCTGCTTCTGGCTGCACAGCGGAGCCTGAGTGCTTGGGAAAATCACCCAGAAGTGACCAGCAGCGCTCCTCCTCCCCCGTGAGGACACTCCGGAGAAAGACCTCCCAAACGTGAGAATGTCCTCCCTCGCCCACGGTCTGGCTCCAGTCCGCTTCCACGGCGCAGGGCAGCTGCCCGCGGCGCATCTCGCTTGCTCTCCCAGTGCCCGGCAGTCTGCGTGTGGGGCGGCAGCACTGTGGTCCCTTGCCCTGATGAACAGACGTCTGATCCCCAGGGTTCATTCTCAGGATGAACTGACGTTAGTGGAGTCGCAGCTGCACTGCCAGCCTGGACTGCTAGGCACCAGTGGAGCAGAGGCTTGGCCTCAACGAAGGCTCCTGCTTGGCGTCAGCGTAACTGTTTCTGGCAGACTGAAGCCGTCTCCTGAGTATCTCGCCCAAACCCCCTCGAGGATGGGTCCTGGGGGTGACAGCCCAGAGCGGCCCCCTTTCTCTATCGGCCTGTGTGTATCAGCCACCCTTTGCTTTCTCGCACGCAGAGACAGCAGAAGTGCATCCCCAACCACCCAGCCACGCCGCCTGGGGCCTCGCAGGGGCCGTCTTTGTAGCCAAGGAAACACACTCCTTCCTGGCTTTAAAGGCAGCATTTCTGGTCCCGCCGAGCAGACACAAATCTGGTTTGCGGGAAGCAAGCGTGCAGGGTGCATGGGACTTTGATGCCTCCCTGCCTGCCTCAGGACCCGTGACGTAACCCCAGGGGCCAGCGTTGTGGCGCAGCAGGTTCAGCCACCACCTGCAAGGCTGGCATCCCACACTGCGGCACGGGTTCCAGCCCCAGCTGCTCCGCTTCCTACCCAGCTCCCTGCTCCTGCACTCCCCGAAAAAGCAGTAGAAGATGCCCTACGTGCTTGAGCCCCTGCCACCACTTGGGAGACCTGGAGGGAGCTCCAGGCCCCTGGCTTTGACCTGGCCCAGCCCCGCCTGCTGCAGCCATTTGGGGAGTGAAGCAGCAGATGGAAGCTCGCTCTCTCTCTCTTTCTCTCTCCCCCTCCCTCTCTCTTGTCATTCTGCCTTCCACATAAATAAAATAAATCTTAAAAAAAAAAAAAAACATCAATCAGGCAAATCCTCATTGCTGGAGAGCCACAGTGAGGCAGAGGAGTTATGTCAGAGGAAGGGCTGTTTTCAGAGACCTGAGTGTCCTTGAAGAGTGTCAAGGTCACCAGACGCCCAGCTACTCTCGGTGAGTCAAGACCAGAGACCAGCTGCCCCTGAGCAGAGGGTCTCATAATTTTTAACTTTAGAACATTATTTGTTTGCTCTGACTATGCCCTCCACCTGTCTTCGCAAGCAGTACTCGCCAGCATTTTAAGTCTGTAAGTGCCCACCTGGGGCAGTGGTTAAGGCTCCACAGCCCAGTCCAAGTGACTGCTCTGTGCCCCGCCCTGGCTCACGGGCCCAGCTGCCAGCCGACACAGCCCCTTCGAGGCAGAGGCGATACCTCGAGTACTTGGGTCCCTGCCACCTATGGAATGAGCTCTCAGCTCCTGGCTGCAGCCCTGGCCACCGCGCAGCCAGGGGATGAGAACTCCGCCTGCATGTGTGTGTGTGTGTGTGTGTGTATGTGTGTGTCTATGCTTCTGTTCCCCTATCTTGCAAATAAACAAGTGCATTTAAAATGCCTTCCCTTTTCAAGTGTTCCTCCACGCTCCCTTTAAGCCACTAGAAGGGGACACTCCGTCCCCCATAAAAGTCGTTGGGAACCGGTTTGCAGGGAGCCAGCACAGACACTTCGGGCTCGGGTGAAGGGCCCGAGCAGGTCTCATTCTCTGTCTCATCTCTTCCTCCTCTGGGTCACCGCACGCCCTCCGGCAGACACAGGTGCACAGGTAATTCAGCAGGAGAAAGCGGTTCCCACTTAGAGCGCCCAGCGAACGACGGCTGCTCTCCCACCTGTTCCGGCCTGGAGACGGACATCGGCGAGGCGGCGAGGGCCCACGAGCAGCTGCCAGGCTCGCTCTCTGACGGCCGACAGAACGACAGCAGACAACCCCAGAACGATCGGGGAGCCCCCTCCCCAGAAAGGGCTCTAGTCACGCTCCCAGCATCCTGAGAATGGTGGGCAGAGCGCACGTGCTCAACTCCGGGACACACCGAGAGCCGGTTTCACACGTGCTGTGCCTTTTCTCGTCTCCTTCCTCCTTACTTCCTAGGTAATCTGCCTGTCACTCTCGGCCATCACTCACCAATAAGCAACAGCGGGTTTTTACAAACAAGGTATCAATCACTGTGGGAGGAGACCGAACACTGCCCACGCACCCTGGCTCTGCCCCTCCGAGTGGTGCTGATACCACTGGGGAGTTCTCTGTGGGGTGTGTGTGTGTGTGTGTGTGTGCGTGTGTTTCCCTTTGGAGATCAGGAATCAGCCTGTGGTCTCCCTCCCACCCCTGTATTCCCCGCCTTTGAAGGCCCAGTGGGATTTCTTTCTCCTTCCTTGCTCATGGACACAGGGAAGCCTGGGACACGAGAGAGCACTCCCAGGTGCCCTGATTGCAGGAGCACCTTTGACTCTGTGACGGGACTGATGCTTTCAATGTCAGGGACAGCGTGCACACGGTCTGCCGTTAGATTCTGCTGCTGCTGCTGCTGCTGATGGCATTTTGAATGAGGTCAACAATGAAAATCATTTTAGCTTTCAAATGAACCTTTAAAATCTTTTTTCTTTTTTTTTTAACTTATTTTAATTTTTATTTGAAAGAGAGACAGATGGAAAGAGATCTTCCATCTGCTGGTTCATGCCCCCAGTGCTCATAACAGCCAGGACCAGGACTTGGCCAGGCCAAAGCCAGAAGCCTGAAATGCAACCCGGGTCCCCCAAGGACGTGAGCCATCATCTGCTGTCTTCAGCAGGGAGCCGGGTCAGAGCAGAGGAGCCGGGGCTTCATCCGGGTGCTCCCAGAAAGGACGCAGGCGTCCCGAGCGGCAGCTTAGCTGCCATGCCAACATCCAGCCCTCTCAGGGACCGTGGGGACTGTTTCTGTCAGACAAGTTTACCGCCACATGTGCTGGGAGAAGTGCTCGGACAATCCAAACACTGGAAAACAAAGAGGAGACGCTTCTTTGTAGTGACTGCCTTACAGGTGCACTGTCCCGTAAGTTACCTTCACAGGAAGTCACACTCTCAACAGAAGGGCCCAGGCCAAAGCGCTCGTTAGGCCAGCTCTGCAGACTCGCCTCCGTCCCTTCTACCTCTGGAAAAGACGCCATGTGCTCGGAGCTCAGAAAGTGGGCCAGAGGCCTAAGGCCACGCTCCACACTTCCTGAACGCGACGCGGGCTTTAGAATTCACAATTTGTCTTCAAGCTGTGAGCCCTGCGATGTTCTCTGGCTGTTAAAGGTCTCAGCTATCTCTGGACTGGGAGTAACAGTGCGGGGGGTGGGGGGGAGGAGGGGGAGGGAAGAAATAAAGGAGGGAAGAAGGAAGGAAGAGGGGAGGGAAGAGATGTGTTTGAAAACTGGCAGAACTAGGCTGGCATACGGCACAGGGAGCTAAACTGCTTCCTGCAAAGCTTCCATCCCATATGGGCACCAGTTCAAGTCCCAGCTGCTCCACTTCCAATCCAGCTCCCTGCTAGTGCACCTGGGAGAGCAGCAGCAGATCATGGCCCAAGTGCCTGGGTCCCTGCACCCACGTGGGAGACCTCTACGAAAGTCCTGGCTCCTGGTTCCAGCCTGGCCCAGCACCGGGGAGTAAATCAATAGGTCGAAGACTCTCTCCTTCTCTCTCTCTCTCTCTCCCCTCCTCTCTCTCTCTCCTCTCTCTCTCCTTCTCTCTCTCTCCTTCTCTCTCTCTCTCCTTCTCTCTCTCTCTCCTCTCTCTCCTTCTCTCTCTCTCCTTCTCTCTCCTCTCTCTCTCTCCTTCTCTCTTTCTCTCTCCTCTCTCTCCCTCTCCTTCTCTCTCTCTCCTCCTCTCTCTCCTCTCTCTCCCTCTCCTTCTCTCTCTCCTTCTCTCTCTCCTCTCTCTCCTTCTCTCTCTCTCCTTCTCTCTCTCTCCTCTCTCTCCTCTCTCTCTCTCCTTCTCTTTCTCCTTCTCTCTCTCTCTCCCTCTCTCTCTCTCCCCCGTCTCTCTCTCTCTCCCTGTCTCTCTCTCCCTCTCTCTCCTTCTCTCTCTCCTCTCTCTCTCTCCTTCTCTCTCTCTCCTTCTCTCTCTCTCTCCTTCTCTTTCTCTCTCTCTCCTTCTCTTTCTCTCTCTCCTTCTCTTTCTCTCTCTCCTCTCTCTCTCTCTCTCACACACACATTGCCTTTCAAATAAATAAATCTTAAAAAAAAAAAAAAAAACTGCAAAACTGGCGAGTCCCGTTTTGTCCACAGACTGGTTACTTCCGCATTTAAACAGCGTAGCTAAGACCTTGTATAACAGACGACAAAAGGGCTGCTCTAAAAAAAATCTTTGCCGACATGCCGGGGCTGGGTGAGGCAGAACCGGCTACAGAGAAATACCAAGAGTGCAGAAACTACGTCCAAGGAGACAACTTGTTATCCTCTTCTTATCTTTCCTCTCAAATTTAACACAGACTGAGTTCCAGTCGCTTAAAATAGTCCTAACTATAAATTACACAGCTAAAACCAGAGAATGAGCTAACTGTTGGCGCACCGTGTACCAGCTCCCAATCTAAGCCTTTATCTGCCTTCCCATTCGAGCCCTTGGAAGCAGACACTGCTGATGCCCCCATTCTGTGGAGCAGAAAACAAAGTCCCTCGTCCAGAAACTGTGTGCTAAGGCAGCTCATGCTACACTTCCACCTGCGGGAGGCGTGACCTTGGGCAACCCACACTGCGGGATGTGTGACCTTGGACAATCGACACTGCGGGATGCGTGACCTTGAGCAACCAGGTGCCCACGTCCTGGCCCAGGAGAACAGGGCTCACTCGGCATACTGTAAAGGCTGTGTGGAAGAAAGCACCCTCGGGAATCATCGCATGACCACACAGACAGAGGCGCCCGGGACACAGCAGCCGGCCCTCACCTCCAACAGAGCAAGAGAAAGCCCGAAAGTTGTTGGTTGTTGAATGGCTGACCAGTCTCCAAAACTGCCCGACGGCAACCATGGCTTCAAACCCCGCAAGGCGGGGCACAGGCTGCGTCGTCTAAGCTGGAGTTCGCTTTCTGTCTACACGGAGTCCCTTCTGGCTGGGGGACTCGACGCCTCCGCTAAGTCTAAGTCAACTCTGGTCTCCACCACGGTGGACTGGGCACAACCTCCCACCACCCTAGGCCCCCGATCCAGCTTGACGAGGCCAGAGCATTCCAGAAACCGGGCAGCTCGGGGCACGCTACCAAATGCCAAGTCCTTATTCTTCCATGACCGTGGTGGGGCCGAGGCCTGGGGCCTGGGGCGAACCACAGGGAGAGGGCGGTGCCAGAAACTGATGGCACACCCCCAGGGGCTCCGCTGGAATCAAGGCGATGCAGGAGCTGCCTGGGGAAGTGGGTGCCGGCACACGGGAAGCAACGCGGGAGGGCTGAGGGGCCAGAGACCTGCAAAGGCGGGCGCCCCTTTCAGGCCTAGCAATGACGGGCAAAGGCTGGGAGCAGGGTGCGCGAGCCCAGCGAGGGTGGAAGCCATGGAGAGAACGTGACCCACGGAGCCCTGGGCTGCACAGCAGTGGGGGATGCTCCTGATCTTCCCAGGCTGCCCTCAACCAGGCCGGAGGGCGAGAGAGCCGAGCCCGCAGACGTCACAGAGTCAAGAGGGTCCCAGAGCGGATGCGTCTGGGGCAAGGACGCTATCCCCCCATCGCAGAGACCCAGCATGACCACGTCTCCCAGTGTCTACTAAAGCAGCTGCAATGGGGCCGGCGTTTGGGGCAGGTTAAGCCTCCACCTACGATGCTGGCATCCCACATGGGTGGAGGTTCGAGTCCCAGCTGCTCCACTTCTGATCCAGAACCCTGTTGATGTACCTGGGAAAGCAGTGGAAGATGGCCCAAGTCCTTGGGCCCCTGCACACACATGGGAGACCTGGAAGAAGCTCCTGGCTCCTGCCTTCAACCCGGCCCAGCCCCATTCATTGTGGCCATTTGGGGAGTGAACCAGCAGATGAATGGTCCTTCCCTCTCTCTCTAACTCTGCCTTTCAAACACATAAATCTTTAAAAAAATTTTTTTGAGGAGCCGGTGCTGTGGCGCAGCAGGTTAAAGCCCTGGCCTGAAGCGCCAGTTCGAGTCTCAACTGCTCCTCTTCCAATCCAGCTTTCTGCTGTGGCCTGGGAAAGCAGTAGAAGATGGTCCAAGTGCTTGGGCTCCTGCACCCACGTGGGAGACCCAGAGGAAGCTCCTGGCTCCTGGCTTCGATCAGCACAGCTCTGGCCGTTGTGGCCATCTGGGGAGTGAACCAGCGGATGGAAGACCTCTCTCTGTAACTCTTTCAAATAAATTTAAAAAATAAGGCCGGCGCTGCGGCTCACTAGGCTAATCCTCCACCTAGCGGCACCGGCACACCGGGTTCTAGTCCCGGTCGGGGCGCCGGATTCTGTCCCGGTTGCCCCTCTTCCAGGCCAGCTCTCTGCTGTGGCCAGGGAGTGCAGTGGAGGATGGCCCAAGTGCTTGGGCCCTGCACCCACATGGGAGACCAGGAGAAGCACCTGGCTCCTGGCTTCGGATCAGCGCAGTGCGCCAGTGGCAGCCATTGGAGGGTGAACCAACAGCAAAGGAAGACCTTTCTCTCTCTCCCTCTCTCTCTCACTGTCCACTCTGCCTGTCAAAATAAATAAATAAATAAATAAATGCTGTAAATCCCAACATTTTCAGAAAATAACCCGGGGACCGCACAGAAGCTGCAAAAGGGATGGAGACGAGGTTTCCGGCCACCCGTGCAGCTCTCAAGGCAGCACCCACCAGAAAAATCAACTCTGCCTTGGACATGGACATTGCACAAAGCCACCACGGTCTCCCTCGCACGATACACGCTCAGGTGCACAACCCTCCAGGTGTAAAGCAGCCTTTCCCACCACTGCCCACTGTACCAAAGCAATGACCAGGCTACTCAACCGGATGTGGCCAGATGGCTGCATTTTCCCCCAAACTCTGTTTGCAAAAGGACTCGCACTGCAAAGTCTCTCATGTCCAAGAACTCAACTATTTTATCATCCGGTTCTGGGCAAATCAGGTTTGATGTCTCTGATTTATCTTACAAAATTCGAACTGGGGCCGGCGCTGTGGCGTAGTGGGTAAAGCCGCTGCCTGCAGTGCCGGCATCCCATATGGGCACCAGTTTGAGTCCCAGCTGCTCCATTTGCAATCCAGCTCTCTGCTATGGCCTGGGAAAGCAGTAGAAGATGGCCCAGGTCCTTGGGCCCCTGCATCCACATGGGAGACCCAGAGGAAGCTCCTAGGTCCCTGCTTTGGATTGGCCCAACTCCAGCCATTGTGGTCATTTGGGGAGTGGACCATTGGATGGAGGACCTCTCTCTCTCTCTGTCTCTGCCTCTGCCTCTCTGTAACTCTGACTTTAAAATAAATAAATATTAAAAAATAATTCAAACCAAACAGGACCATGCCAGACTGTGGCACGGCAGATTAAGCTGCCACTTGCAATGCTGGCATCCCACATCAGAGTACTGGTTCAATTCCCGGCTGCTCCACTTCGCATCCAGCTCCCTGCTAATATGCCAGATGCCAGGGAAGGCGAGGGAAGATGGGCCAAGTGCTTGGGCTCCTGCACCCATGTAAGAGACCTGGATGGAGCTCCAGGCTCCTGGCTTCAGCCTGGACCAGCCTTGGCCCTTACGGCCATTTGGGAAGTAAACTAATGGATAGAAGATCTCTCTCACTCACCTTTCAAATAAATAAAATAAGAAATAAATAATTTTTTAAAAAAGAGTTTAAACTAAACAAAAACAAACAAATGTCACACCCAGACTCAGCATCCCAAGCAGACCAACTTAGTGAGGCTTCCTGTAGGTGCGCCTCCGCCCAAATCCACAGTTCCCTCACAGATCCCACTTCTGTGGTCTGAGTCCTTGAACTTGAAGTGTCCCTCGTTTGTCACGGGCTGACACTTAACCGGATTCGGCTGTGTGAAACCCAGGGTGGGGATGATCCTGCCGAGGGCTCATCCCAAGGAAAAGTTATTTAAAATCCAGCTCTTCCTGCAGTCACGCCGGATCCAGGAAGAAAATATCCCACCACCGTGTAGCATTAAAGCCAAACATTCTCGGGTTGTAGCTGTGGACACTGGGAAGCCGCCACCTCTCTCTAGGTAAGCTGAGGGCAGCATCACAGTAGCAAAACCAAAAGCCACAGAGGAAGTCTGCAAAGAGGTAGGAACTTGGGGCTGGCATGGTGGCCCAACAGGCCAGGCTGCTGCCTGCAAGGTGGGCATTCCATCCGCATGCCAGCTGAGCCCCAGCTGCTCCCCTTCCAATCCAGCTCCCTGCTGATGTGTCTGGAAAGCAGCAGAGGACGGCCCAAGTGCTTGGGTAACCAACATCCATGAGGGAGATGAGGTTGGAGCTCCCGGCTCCTGGCTTTGGCCTGGCCCAACCCTGGCTGTGAAGTGAACTAACAAATGGAAGGTCTCTCTCTCTCTCTCTCTCTCTCTCTCTCTCTCTCTCTCTCCTCTCTCCCACAGCATTTCAAGTGAATATATAAATCTACATTTTTTAATATTTACGTATTTATTTGAAAGTCAGTTACATAGAGAGAGAAGGAGAGGCAGAGAGAGAAGGAGAGGCAGAGAGAGAGAGAGAGAGGTCTTCCATCCGCTGGTTCACTCCCCAGATGGCTACAACAGCTGGAGCAGCGCCAATCCAAAGCCAGGAGCTTCCTCCAGGTCTCCCAGGAGGGTGCTGAGGCCTAAGGATTTGGGCCAACTTCTGCTGCTTTCCCAGGCCATAGCAGAGAGCTGGGTCAGAAGTAGAGCAGCCAGGACCTGAACCCGCATCCATATGGGATGCCAGCACCACAGGCGGCAGCTTTACCCGCTACACCACAGCGCCGGCCCCCAATAAATCTAATTTTTAAAAAGAGCTTATATCTTCCCCTGTGGCATCCAGCGCAGAGCCGGCCACCGGCAAGGACACACTGGTGAGGGACATGGAGTGTGGGATGTGGGCTCCGCTAACCCCCAGCGTGCTGAGGCCCTGGGAGGTCCCCTTCACCGTGCACATGGGTTCCATTCGTCAGGTGCAAGGCCTGTGAAGTAAACAACCAGCGCTCCCATCACAAATGTCACCTCCAGTGGACACAAGCTGATAACCACCCCCAGAAAGATAAGGCTCTCTTAATCTCATTGGCATCTCGGCCAGGAGCGAACACCAAATGTCTGGATCCCACCGGGCGGGCGGGGCGGGCGCTGGTGCAGCACGCAGCCTTCCAGCCAGCCCGGCTGACTCGTGGGGACACAGTGTCTCCCTCCCTGCACCAAGTCGCCCTTTCTCCCCTCCCCTCTGTGTCGCTCTCCTCGCCTCCCTCTGCTTTTCCTTCCCCCCGTCTTTCTCCCTTACCCACCTCTCCCAGCTCGGCCAGAGTTTACACCTGCTGTTTCCACTTCCCTGGGGGATCTCTCTCTCTTCCTTCTAGATCTTTCCCCACATGCTCAGCCCCGCTCCCTCCCAGCTCTGCCAGAAGACGCCCCTCCCTTCGACACCACGGGGTTCAGAGGGCTGTGTTGGGGTTCCCAGAGGAGCCGGGTGTGACAGGGGTGAGAACTGCCCTGCTGCTTTTACTACTTCGCCTGCTGGGCACTCGAGGGCAGGAGACTCCTCTGCTCTTTCTAAGGCAGCCTTGGGGAAGTATGAAGCAATTTCAGAAAGTCCACAGATTATTTCTTTTTGGTCCAAAAAAATTCATAAAATCCATGCATATCAGGAGGTCTTCAAAAAGTCATGGAAGATGCATATTATGAAAGTAACAAGGGAGACCGGCACCACAGCTCACTAGGCTAATCCTCCACCTTGCGGCGCTGGCACACCGGGTTCTAGTCCCGGTCGGGGCGCCGGATTCTGTCCCGGTTGCCCCTCTTCCAGGCCAGCTCTCTGCTATGGCCAGGGAGTGCAGTGGAGGATGGCCCAAGTGCTTGGGCCCTGCACCCCATGGGAGACCAGGAGAAGCACCTGGCTCCTGCCATCGGATCAGTGCGGTGCGCCGGCCACAGCACGCCAGCCATGGCGGCCATTGGAGGGTGAACCAACGGCAAAAGGAAGACCTTTCTCTCTGTTTCTCTCTCTCACTATCCACTCCGCCTGTCAAAAAAAGAAAGAAAGAAAGAAACAAGGGGGCCGGCCTAGCAGGTTAAGCTGCCGCCTGCAGGGCCGGCATCCCATATGGGCACTGGTTCAAGTTCCGGCTGCTCCACTTCCCATCCAGCTCTCTGCTATGACCTGGGAAAGCAGTAGAAGATGGCTCAAGTGTTTGGGCCCCTGCACCCACGTGGGAGACCTGGAAGAAGTTTCTGGCTGCTGGCTTCGAACTGGCCCAGCTCCAGCTGTTGCAGCCATTTGGGAAGTAAACCAGCAGATGGAAGATATCTCTCTGTCTGTCTGTCTCTATCTCTCTCTCTCTCTCTCTCTGGCTCTGCCTTTCAAATAAATAAATCTTTAAAGAAAAAGAAAGAGAGAGAAAGAAATAGCATGCAGGGATTTCAAATAAATTTTCTGCACCAAAATAAACCTTATCTTTTAATTCCATTTTCCACAAACTTTTGCAGGACCCTGGCTCTCTGTGACTTTGCGGCTTGCACGCACGACACATTTGCGAACGTTTACTGAGTCGCTGGGTCTGGGAGCACAGGTCTCCGTCCCCTTTGCACCTGCTAGACCACGTATTGCACAAGGCATGTGGTGTCTGCATAAATCTGCTAAAATTCCTTCTCTTTTAGGCAGTATCCTGGCTGGCTTTCTGTATGTTTATCAAAAAAGTAAGGCGAGGCCTGCCCCCTCAATGTTCAGACTGAGATAGGAGAGTGCGGACGGGCTTAGAGAAAGTGAGATGTCACACCCTAGCCCTCCAGTTTCAAGACACTTGGCCACCAGGCCCGGCCACCCTGTGTGTCACCTGTCCCAACCACTGCAGCGTTCCTCCGGCTTGGAGCCACACACTGCCCGTAGAATTCCAGAGCCCCTGCCTCAGGCCGAGGGCAGGAAGCAGCGTGGGGACTGTGTGCGTGCCGGCCAGAATGGCACAGGCTGCTTGCCTCTTAATGTTCAGAAATGTTCTTTGGGTCAGCGCCGCAGCTCACTAGGCTAATCCTCCGCCTTGCGGCGCCGGCACACCAGGTTCTAGTCCCGGTCGGGGCGCCGGATTCTGTCCTGGTTGCTCCTCTTCCAGGCCAGCTCTCTGCTGTGGCCCGGGAGTGCAGTGGAGGATGGCCCAGGTGCTTGGGCCCTGCACCCCATGGGAGACCAGGAGAAGCACCTGGCTCCTGCCATCGGATCAGCGCGGTGCGCCGGCCGCAGCGGCCATTGGAGGGTGAACCAACGGCAAAGGAAGACCTTTCTCTCTCTCCCTCTCTCTCTCACTGTCCACTCTGCCTGTCCAAAAAATAAAAAAAAAAAAAAGAGAGAAATGTTCTTTGAAGCTAAGAACGCGAGGGAGTGGAAAGAGCGTGGACTTCCATAGCCAGACAAGCTCAGCTGCTGGGCTGCCCTGTGGCCTCGGGCAGGGTACCTGGTCCTGCAGAACCCCAGCTTTGTCTGGATCACCTGTGCCAAAGGAGTATGGTGACCTGTGCGGACTCTCCAGATGGCGCTCAGATCACAGCTACTGTTACGGGCAGGATGCCTGGTGCTACGGTTCAAACACAGTTCAGGCCAGCGTCGTGGCACAGCAGCTGAAGCCCCCACTTGCGACGCCGGCGTGCTCTATTGGAAGTGCCAGTTCAGGTCCCAGCTGCTCTGCTTCCAAGCCAGCTCCCGGCTAATGCGCCTGGGAAAGCAGTGGAAGACGGCCCAAATGCATGGGCCCCTGCCACCCACATGGGAGACCCGGATGAAAGTCCCAGCTCTGGCCTTTGGTCTGGCCCAGCCTCAGCAGTTGCAGCCATCTGGAGAGTGAACCAGCGGATGAAAGACCTCCCTCTCTCTGCCTCTCTCCTTAACTCCTTTCAAATAAACAAATAAATCTTAAAAAAAAAAAATCTATCCCTGGGAGCTAGCACTGTGGCGTAGCTCCACTTCCGATCCAGCTCCCCACTAACGTGTCTGGGAAAGCAGTGGAAGATGGCCCAAGTGCTTGGGCCCCTGCACCGCGTGGGAGACCTGGAAGAAGCTTCTGGCTTCAGCCTGGTCCAGACCTGGCCATTGCGGCCACTTGGAGAGTGAACCAGCAGATGGACACACTCTCTCCCCCTGTCTCTGTAATTCTGACGTTCAAACAGAAATAAATAAATAAATCTCTCCCTGAAGATCTAAGGACGCTTTAGGGTGGTCACACAATACACACACACTCATCCCCAAACCAAGACTAAACTAGGGCAACAGAACAAGGGGGCGGTCCTGTCACTCGTGTACTTCCTATAGCCTCTGTCCCTCTGTCCCCGGCAGGGTGCCTGGGGCAGCTGCGGGAGCCGGGCTCTCAGCCCAGATGCCTGGTTTTGCCAGGTGCAGCTGCCAGGCAGAGGTGGCCAGAGAGGATGGCTTGTTCAGGGGCCTGGAAAGGAGGCGCGGAGAGTGAAGAGCCCAAGACACGTCTCCTCCAGCCCTGACAGCCCCCCACACACACACCGGAAGACAATGTGGGCCTCCGGTGGTGCTCAGCTCTGCAGGCAACGGCGCGACAGCGCCATCTTCAGGGCAATCAGAGGAACTCAGCCAGGCAGAGAGGACACGCTTCCCGGCGGGGACAGCCGGCTGTCTCTGCCTGACATTACAGGCGCCGTGCACCTGTGCTTAGCCACCTCCAACACGACACCGGACAGGCTCGGGGGACAGGCAGGCAAGAGCCAAGGGACACTAAACATTCACCGCCCAAAGCACCCACAGCTGGGCTCTGGGGAAGACATCCTGGTGGTCGTTCACGGCAGCCAGGAGCCGTGCCGTCAGTGCCAGCAGCTGCGAGCTGCTGGACTCACCACTACCAAGATGAGACGGGAACGGTCCCTGCTTCTCAGCATCACCGGCTCGCCTTCCAGTGTCCCAGGTGCTTGTGTCTGATCGGCCAGCCCCAGGCTTTCGCCGGGGCTGCGAGGGGCCCTGCCCAGACAGAGCCGAATTTCCCAAACAGAGAAGAGATTTCGTCCATGCCGGGATGGGGAAGCAGAGTGCCCACCGCTGTTGCCTGCGGGATGGCACTGTGGAGATGGCAAACTGCAGACCTGCCACCAGGTGGCGATCTGAGTTAGGGGAAGTTGAAGTTATTTTTGCAAAAATGCAAAAATCCGGTGGCGACCCTCACTTGCCAGCTAGGCGCACTTTGGCAGGGAAGGGAGCTTCTCTGGGCTCTTGTCATGCACAAAACAGGAAAATTCTTTTCCTACCTATCGTGTGGAACTTACACGTTCAGCAGATGAGATCATTGGGTGGGCAGGCGCTGAAAACGGCAACCTCCCTGAGAAAATCCGCCGGCCTCTCGGAGAATGACGTTCCCGACATGGCAGGGCTACCGCGAGGTAAACTAGAATACTGTACAGTGTTGGTTTATTTGCAGGTTGAAATTAAGGTTTGCCTCAAAGTAATGGAACCTGTAGGTGGGAAAGGGAGCGGGGACAGCCAAGGAAAGACCCACCATGGGGAGGAGAAAGGGAGCTGGCGCTGTGGCACAGAAGGTTAAGCATCCGCCTACAGTGCCAGCATCTCATACGGGCACCAGTTCAAGTCCCGGCCGCTCCACTTTCAATCCAGCTCCCTGCCAATGCACCTGGGAAAAGCAGCGAAAGATGGCCCAAGAGCTTTGGGCCCCTGAGCCCCTGTGGGAGACCTGGATGAAGATCCTGGCTCCTGGCTTCAGCCTGGTCCAGCCCCAGCCACTGTGGCCTTCTGGGGAGTGAACCAGCAGATGGAAGATTCGGTCAAAAAAAAGACCAGCCACAGCAGCAGACATCTGGCACAGCAATTACAGTAACTGAGTGGCTGCCAAGGGTGCCCACATCCCACAGCAGGGCGCCTGGGTTCAAGTCCTGGGCCCTCTGCTCTGACTCAGCTTCCAGCTAATGTGCTCCCTGGGAGGCAGCAAGTGCCGGCCTAAGCACTTGGGTCCCTGCCACCCAGGTGGGAGACCTGAGTCTCGGGCTCCTGGCCTTGGCCTGGCCCAGCCCCTGCTGGTGCAGGCACCTGGGGAGAGAACCAGTGGATGGAAGACCTCTTTCCATCTCTCTTCTCTCTCCCTCTCCTTTTCAAATAAAATTAAACACCGAGGCCAGCGCTGTGGTGTAGTGGGTAAAGGCGCTGCCTGCAGTGCCGGCATCCCATCCATATGGGCACTGGTTCAAGTCCCGGCTGCTCCACTTCCAATCCAGCTCCCTGCTCATGAGCCTGGGAAGGCAGCAGAAGACGCCCGAATACCTGGGTCCCTGCCACCACAGGGGAGACCTGGACCGAGTTCCAAGCTCCTGGCTTCAGCCTGGTCCAGACCCGGCTGTCGGCAGCACTTGGAGGAGAGAATGAGAAACCGCCCCTCCCTCTCTCTCCCTTTCAAATATATATACTTTTTTTTTTTTTTTTTTTTTTAAGATCAAGTGCTGGGATTAAGCCGCTGCATCCCGACGTCCCCTGGCCCGTCCTCAGGCTGCGGTCCCCAGCTGGAGCAGCTGAAAACACGGGGCTCGGGTTCTCTCTTCTAAAAGTGCCCGGGGTCGACGACCCCCAGCCAGCAGCGAGCGGCAAACACGCGCCTCGGGCCGCAGCGCAGGAGCCGCAGGGGTTAACGCCAGGGAAGGGACCGACTAAGTGGCAGACGCCGCCGTCGCAGGGCACGACGTTTCCCGGGGACCTGGTGGGCGACCAGAGCGCACGAGGGCTGCTAACTGAGCTGCACCGCGAGAGGCTGCACCTGCGCGTGCGGAGGTTTCGGGCCACCGTCAGGCTCCGGCTAGCATAGTCCAGCTAGCATAGTCCAGCTAGCACAGTCCAGCTAGCACAGTCCAGCTCCATTTCGGACCCCATTCGCCCACCTGGTCCCCTCTTTTACAAAAACCTCGCCTGCGCCGCCCACCGCCCTCTCCGACGCGCCCCCAAGGCCCGGAACCCACACGACTCCCCGCGGGGCGGAAGCACTTCCGCCCCGAACCAAGATGGCGGCGGGGCGGGGCGAGAGGGCGGAAGTGGCCGGCGGCCGGCGGACCCGCGCGCCATGGCTGCCGTGGCCGCTTCTCCCGCCATGAAGCGGCTGGATCTGCGCGACCCCGCGGCGCTCTTCGAGACGCACGGGGCGGAGGAGATCCGCGGGTTGGAGCGCCAGGTGCGGGCGGAGATCGAGCACAAGAAGGAGGAGCTGCGGCAGATGGTGGGCGAGCGGTACCGCGACCTGATCGAGGCGGCCGACACCATCGGCCAGATGCGCTGCTGCGCCGAGGGGCTGGTGGACGCCGTGAAGGCCACCGACCAGTACTGCGCCCGGCTCCGCCAGGCCGGCTCGGCGGCGCCCCGGCCGCCGGAGGCCCCGCAGGTCAGTCCGCGTCGGCCCCCGCCCCCGCCGCGGCGACCGCGCGCGTCCTCACCTTCCGGGGCGCCGCCGAGCCCCGAGCCCCCGAAAGTCGCGCCGCGGTTTTCTTCGGGGGCCTCCCCGCACGTCCGGGCCTTCGAGTCGCTCGCCTCACGCCGGGCCCGCGGCCTCGCTCCTCCACTGGGGGCTGCAGCCGCCGGGGGCGGGGGGAGGGAGGTGGCTCCACGCAGGTCCGATT
Organism: Oryctolagus cuniculus; assembly: GCF_964237555.1. Classification (NCBI taxonomy): domain Eukaryota; kingdom Metazoa; phylum Chordata; class Mammalia; order Lagomorpha; family Leporidae; genus Oryctolagus; species Oryctolagus cuniculus. The sequence continues at coordinate 6,810,933 of NC_091448.1, read as the reverse complement.
TCCCCTTCCTGCTGACCCCTGGGCCCCCGGCCGGGGACGCCGCGGCCCCCACCCCCGGAACGGCGTCCGCGGACCCCCGCCCCCTGCGAGGTGGTGGCCGAGGCCCTCGCCCGTGGCCAGCTGGACGTTGTCATTGCTGCCCCGCAGCCGGCTGCGGGAGGGCGGACGGAGGGCGACTTGCGGGTTCCGGGAGCGCTGACCCCATGAAGAGGGCACCGCAGCCACAGGCCTGCGATCCGGGGGGAGCTTGGTGGTTGGGCCGGCTGGGCGGACGCACCGGAACCGGGTGCAGCTGGCCCCCACCCTCCCTGACCTCCGCAGTACCCGCCCGCGGGGGGCCTAGCCCAGGCGTTCTTGAGATTGGTGTATTTATTTGAAAGTCAGACTTAGAGATCTTTCCTCCATTGGGTCACTCCCCAGGTGGCCGCAGTGGCCAGGGCTGGGCAAGGCTGAAGCCAGGAACGTCTTCCGGGTCTCCCGCGTGGGTGCAGGGGCCCACCCTCCCCTGCTTTCCCAGGTGCATTAGCAGGGAGCGGGATCAGAAGCGGAGCAGCCGGGACTCGAACCAGCATCCATGCTGGTGCCGCGGACGGCGGCTTTTCCTACTATGCCACAGCACCAGCCCCTCTCAGGTTTCTTAAGAAGCTGTTTTGTATTGTGCCTGATTTTAGAAAGGTATTGATTTTTTTGGTTGGTGCTATGGCATAGTGGCCAAGCTGCTGCCTACGGCGGTGCCGGCATCCCATATGGGCGCCGGTTGGTGTTCCAGCTGCTCCACTTCTGATCCAGCTCCCTGCTAATGCTCCTGGGAAGGCAGTGGAGGATGGGCCAAGTGCTTGGGCCCCTGCACCCACATGGGAGACCTGGAAGAAGCTCCTGGCTCTGGATCGGCCCAGCTCCGGCTGTGCGGCCATCTGGGGAGTGAACCAGCAGGTGGAAGACCTTTCTCTCTGTCTCTCCCTCTCTCTAACTGTACCTCTAAACAAATAAAAAAATATTTTTAAAAACTGTATTTTTCATGGTGTTCTTATCTGAGTTCTTCTGAGCCCCCCAGTTCTTTCTGTTCTGAAGGAGTCGAGGAGGTCCATGGCAGTGGACCCCAGAGGTGTGAACAGTGTAGGAGAGCAGCAGAGAAACAGCTGAGGGTGAAGGGTGTTAACTCCCATTTCCCTGGGAGCCTGGAAGGAGTGGCGGAGGCTTGGCCCTTCTAGCACGGAGGGCTGTCCACGGGAGAGGAGGTTTGCAGCGCGGGCGCCTTAGACCACGTGTGCTGCTCTGCCAGCAGCCCTGAGATTCCGTCATTTACAGGAAGTCAACGCATGTTCTCCCAGTTCTGGGGTCCGGGAACTCCAAGGTCAAGGTGTAGGCGTTTTTCCAGTGAGGGCTTTCCTGCTGCGTCCTCAGGTGGCCAGCAGACGAGCCTCTAAAACAGCCTAAGCAGGCGCCGGGGCTGTGGCGTAGTGGGTCAGGCATCCCATGTGGGCGCCGGTTCGAGTCCTGGCTGCTCCACTTCCGATTCCTCTCTGCTGTGGCCTGGGAAAGCAGTGGACGATGGCCCAAGTGCTTGGGCCCCTGCACCTGCATGGGAGACCTGGAAAAAGCTCCTGGCTCCTGGCTTCAGGTCAGCCCAGCTCCTGCCGTTGCTGCCATTTGGGGAGTGAACCAGCGGATGGAAGACTCCCTCCCTCCCTCCCTCTCTATCTCTGCCCCTCTCAAGTAGATAAACACATCTTTTAGAAGATTTTAGAACAGAAAGAAGGGCCTAAGCTTGCTGCCTCCAGCTCCTGCATGTGCACAGATCCTTTCCCGAGGGGATGGCAAGGGCAGGGGCTCCTGCGATGGGGGAGTGGGCGCAGGTGAGCTGGGAGAGGCCTGGAGACTGAGCCAGAGGAAGCGTGGGTGTGGGGCTAGTAAGGAGGAACGGCAGAAGGTCCCGCGGGGCCACCGCTCGCCACGCTGGCTTCCTGTGTGGGCACAGGTTCAAGTCCCAGCCACTCCACCTACAGTCCAGCTCCTTGCTAACATTCCTGGGAAAACAGTGATAGATGGCCCAGCCTGGCTACTGCAGCCATCTGGGAGTTAAGGGAGCACACAGAAGCATACACTCTCTCTCTCTCTCCCTAACTCTGCCTTTCAGTAAATAAACCTTTTTTTTTTTTTTTTTTTTTTTTTTTTGACAGGCAGAGTGGACAGTGAGAGAGAGAGACAGAGAGAAAGGTCTTCTTTTGCCGTTGGTTCACCCTCTAATGGCCACCGCGGCTGGCGCACCGCGCTGATCCGATGGCAGGAGCCAGGTGCTTCTCCTGGTCTCCCATGGGGTGCAGGGCCCAAGCACTTGGGCCATCCTCTACTGCACTCCCTGACCACAGCAGAGAGCTGATCTGGAAGAGGGGCAACCAGGACAGAATCCGGCGCCCCAACCGGGACTAGAACCCGGTGTGCCAGCGCCACAAGGCAGAGGATTAGCCTAGTGAGCCGCAGCGCCAGCCTAACCTTTTCTTTTTAAAGAGGGGCTGGTGTTGTGTTGCAGTGGGTAAAGCCACTGCCTGTGACACCAGCATCCCATCTGGGCACCAGTCCGAGCCCCGGCTGCTCCACTTCCCATCCAGCTCTGCTAATGGCCTGGGATGAGCAGTGGAGGATGGTCCGAGTGCTTGGACCCCTACCACCCACACGGGAGGCCCGGATGAACCTCCTGGCTCCTGGCTTCGGCCTGGCCCAGCCCCGGCTATTGCCATCTGAAGTGGGAACCAGCAGATGGAGGGATGGAGGGTCTCTCTTTCTCTCTCTCTGACTTTCAAGTAAATAAATCCTTAGAGAAGGATCCCTCTGAGGCGGTTTTGCCTCTCTGCGGGCTTGAGCAGAGGTGCGCGTGCGTCAGAAAAGCCATCGAGCCCTTAGACCACTCCTGGTGGCCGTGACCACTGACCGCCCCGCCGCCTGGCACCGAGCCTGGCATGGAGAAGCTGCGAATCGGCCACGCCCCAAGGGTCCCCCCGGCCTGCAGACGTGACCTTGCTCTGCCTTGTTCCTGCGCGCCCCTCCCTGCAGCCACGTCAGCTGTCGCCCAAGTTCTACAGCATGGCCGCGCAGATCAAGCTGCTCCTGGAGATCCCCGAGAAGATGTGGAGCGCCATGGAGGCCTCGCGGTACCTCCACGCCACGCAGCTCTACCTGCTCTGCCGCCACCTGCACAGCCTGCTGCAGCTGGAGGCGGCGGCCTCCCGCAGCAGCCCGGTCCTCGCGCGGTTTCCCATCCTCGTCCGGCAGGTGGCAGCAGCCAGCCACTTCCGGTGAGAGGCTCGCCCCCGGCCCCCGGCCCCCGGCCCCCAGCCCCCAGCCCCCAGCCCCCAGCCCCCAGCCCAGACCCCAGTGATGCTAAGCTCCGCCCCTGCAGTCTTGGGGGCCGCGCCCGTGACGCTAAGCTCCGCCCCTGCAGTCTTGGGGGCTGCGCCCGTGACGCTAAGCTCCGCCCCTGCGGTCTTGGGGGCCCTGCCGAGGCTCCTGCCCCAGGTGTGCGACGTGCCCGGCCACCTTCCAGGTCGACCATTCTGTACGAGAGCAAGGTGCTGCTCAAGTGCCAGGCGGTGTCGGACCAGGCCGTGGCCGAGGCCCTGTGCTCCGTCCTGCTGCTGGAGGAGAGCTCTCCGCGCCAGGCCCTCACGGACTTCCTGATGGCCAGGAAGGCGGCCATCCAGAAGCTCCTCAACCAGCCACACCACGGTGGGTGCGGCTTCGCGCCAAACGCTGGCCCTTCAGCGCGGGGCAGGGAGGCTTCCAGAACGTTCTCTGGTTCTAACTTGACTGCAGGCAGTGGCTTGCTTGAAAGCGGCCGGTTTCTTCTCGCAGGTTCGGGCATCAAAGCCCAGATCTGCGCCTTGGTGGAGCTGCTGGCCACCACCCTGAGCCAGGCGCACGCCCTGTTCTACACCGCGCCCGAGGGGCTGCCGCCCGCCCCGCCGCTGCCCTGCGGCCTGCTCTTCTCCACCCTGGAGGCCATCACGGGCCGCAGCCCTGCCGGTGAGCTCCAGACGGCCTTGCCTTCGTCGGTCATTCGTGTTTGCTCAGCCTCTTCCGCCTTCCTTGTAATGCACACCCTTCGTGGAGGCCTGGGCCAGTGGTCAGGGCAGCGCCTGGACTCCTGATCCACAGGTGCCCTGGGACGTCAGCACGGTCACCGCGGGGGGGCAAAGCCAGGCTGGCCGGGAACGTGAAGCCCAGGGCCGCACGGACCCGAGACCTTGCGCTCCCGCGCTCGGCTTCCTCTGGGGGCGGCGCCGGTGCCGTGCAGGGGCGTCAGAGGGCCCTGGGTTCTGCACGGCGGAGGGTGCCGAGCCGCCGGAAGACGAGGAACGCGCCTCCCAGAGGGGCCCAGCGCCTGGGGAGCCGGCCTCGCCACCCGGGAGGAGGGGTGCTCACCTTCCTCTGCCTCACGGCGTGGGGTGGCTCCCCGCTGGCTTCGGCGCTTCTGCTATCAGGTGCGGGGGGCCGCGCTGCACTCATTGCTTCCTTCTACTCCTCCCTCGGCTCTGCCACTCCTCGGCAGGAAGCCGCCTCACTCCCGGTGAGGGAGGCCCTGGACTGCGCGCTCCCCTGCCTCGGGGGTCTGCTCGGACCTGCGCGGAGGAGAACCGCGTGGCGGGCGGCAGTGCGGCGCCCAGTGCGCGCACGGCCTGCCCCTGCCGTCTCAGCACCCCTGCCCTCTGGCGCCTGCCCTCTCGCGCCCCGGCCCTCTGGCGCCCCTGCCCCCTCGCACCCCTGCCCTCTCAGCGCCCCAGCCCTCTCGGCGCCCCAGTCCCTGACCTCTCGCGCGCCTGCCCTCTGGTGCCCCTGCCCCCTTGCGCGCCTGACCTCTTGGCGCCCCAGCCCCTACCCTCTCGCGGGCCTGCCCCGGCCCCCTCACACCCCAGCCCCTGCCCTCTCGCACACCTGCGCTGCCCCCTCACGCCCCTGCCCCGCCCTCTAGGGAAGGGCGCCGGCGTCCTGCAAGGGGAGATGAAGCTGTGCAGCTGGTTCAGGCACCTGCCGGCGTCCGTCGTGGAGTTCCAGCCAGCACTGCGCACCCTCGCGCATCCCATCAGCCAGGAGTACCTGAGAGACTCCCTGCAGAAGTGGGTCCACATGTAAGTAAGAGCCAGGCAGCTGCCCTGGGCCCCGGGCAGCGGGAGCAGAGCAGCCCGTTCCCCCGGGGCGTGCGCGTGGCGGCCTCTCACTCGGGCCCACCGCGACCTGCGTGGGAGAGCCAAGGAGGGAGGCGGCCCTCCAGAGGCTACGTAGAGAACTCTGGGCTCTCTTCATGTGGGGGTCTGCACGTCTGAGTTCTGCAGCCACCCCATGGGGCTGCCGGCTTCCATGCCCGGGGAAGCAGGGGCCGCAGACCCCACCCCCACCGGGACACCCTGAGGGGTGTTTAGGTGTCGGGCCCAGGCAAGAGGTCACTCAAACGGAGTCCTGCGATTTTTCTGAATAAACCTGTGAGGACCACAAAGCCCATGCAGCCCAAGCAAAACGACCCCCTTGCAGGTGTAAGGAAGACATTAAAAACGGGATCACCAGCCTGCTCATGTACGTCAAGAGCATGAAGGCGCTGGCTGCCATCCGGGACGCCGTGTGGGACCTGCTCACCCACGAGGCCGCCAGCCACAGCTGGGACGTGATCTGCCGGCGGCTGCTGGAGCAGCCACTCTCGTTCTGGGAGGACATGATGCAGCAGCTGTTCCTGGACCGGCTGCAGGTGAGGGGCAGGGTCACGTGGCCCCGGTGGGGGTGCAGCCGGCGGGCGAGGTTCCCGCCTCTCCCTGCGTGCCGTCTGCGCTGCTCTCTCGCGGAGAGCCAGACTCCTCTGGCCGTGGCCCAGGAATGAGCCCGTGCCCATCGGAAGGGCCACGTGGCAGCGAGCGCCGCGAATGCTGGGAGACGCTGTCGCCCCAGCTCTGAGCGTGCCCTAAAGGAACAGTGACGGCAGCTGCGCTCTCTCTCTCTCTCTCAGACGCTGACGAGAGAAGGCTTCGACTCCATCGCCAGCAGCTGCGAAGAGCTCCTGGCTTCAGCTTTGCAGGAGCTGGAGGGCAGTGGCAGCGGCAGCTCCGCTTGCAGTAAGCACGTCCACTACGAGCAGAACATGTGCCTGTTCCTGTGGTCCGAGAGCGCCGGCGACCTGCCCCCCGACGCCGCCTGGGTGACCGTGGCCAACCGGGCTCCGGCTGCCGGCAGCGGCCTCTCCATGAAGGCCCGGGCCGTGAGCCCCTGCGTGCAGGGCTTCTGCTCCGCCCTAGATGCCAAGCTGAAGGTTAAGCTGGATGACCTCCTGGCCTACCTCCCCTCCGAGGAGAGCCCCCCGCCGCAGGCCAAGAACTCTGCCTTTGACAGGTACGCGGACGCGGGCACCGTGCGCGACCTGCTGCGGGCGCAGTCCGCGGTGTGCATCGGCCGCATCACGGGCCGCATCCAGGCGGAGCTGCGAAGCATTGAGGAGGCCGTGCAAGGGCAGCAGGCTGTCCGCAGCGGGGTCCAGCTGCACGCCGTCCTGTTCATGGCCAGGCTCTGCCAGTCCCTGGGAGAACTGTGCCCCCACCTCAAGCAGTGTATCGTGGGAAAACCTGGGAGCCCCGAGAAACCAGCCAGGGAGCCCCGGGCTCTGAAGAAAGCAGCCAAGGGGAAGGGTCAGGACGCCGCTCCCACGCAGGCCGAGTGGCAGGAAGTGAGAGAGATGCTGTTACAGCAGAGTGTGCAGGGCTACCGGGTGTGGAGCGCCGCGCTCGTGAAGGTGAGCCATCCCCGCCCCGCCCGGCCCCGCCCGCCCCGCCCCGCCCCACCCCGCCCCACCTTGTGCAGGCCCTTCGATGGTATGGGCACCTGCGGCTCATACAGTAACTTCCTCGCCCTGTCCACGCGTGCCCAGGCCGGCTTCCTCCCGTCAGGTCACAGTGACGGCCTCTGCCTGGCCGAGAGCCCCTGCTTGTGTTCCCCGGCCCGAGTGCCGCTCTCCCTTCCTCTCCCCTGCATCTGATGTTTGGCTGATTAGCAGCAGGATTCCCTCCTCACGCCCGTGATTGGCCTAAAGAAGTGATGCTGGCCACACCCCACCGCACGCGCAGCGCCACGGCTCAGGCTGTGCCAGAGATCACAGGGTGTGCCGCAAGGTGCAGGCCCTTCCAAGGCTCTGGAGAGCTCACGGGGACATTTGCCTTTTATCTCCAGGTCTTGACTCAGCGGTTCGCCCAGTCATTGCTTCTAGATGACGCTGGCTCCGTCCTGGCCACGGCCACCAGCTGGGATGAACTAGAGATTCAGGAGGAGACCGAGTCTGGCGGTAGCATCACATCCACGATCCGGCTGCCTACACAGGTGAGCAGGTTGCACCGTCACAGGAGCCCTGGGCTGACCACGGGGAGGCTTGCAGTCAGGCCACATCCACTGTCTGGGCCGCGTCAGGAGTGGCTGGCCGAGAAGTCACTTCGTGAGTCTGCCTTGGGGTGGCACGCGCTCTGTGCTAAAGGGAAGCACTGACCATAAGGTGACAACAGCAGCATCACACAGGCCCGCCTGCCAGGCCACCCCAGACCGCGGAGGGGATGACGGAACGGGACACTGACCACGGCGCTTTGTGTCTGTTAAGTGGGCCACCTGCCGATGCCTGGCTGCCGGGGCCAGCTCCCGGCACTCAGGCCTCGTGAGGACGAATACGTCCACTTCTGCTGTGAGCCATGGCCGTGGCGCGGGTTAACAGCGTGGCCCTCTCTGGTCTGTTCTAGCCGTCCTGGTACGTGCAGTCCTTCCTGTTCAGCCTCTGCCAGGAGATTAACCGGGTCGGGGGCCATGCCTTGCCGAAGGTGACGCTGCAGGAGATGCTGAGGAGCTGTATGGCCCACGTAGTGGCTGCCTACGAGCAGCTCGCGGGAGAGCAGCAGAGGAAGGTGGGTGTTTGCCCTCGGCGTTCTCCCGGGCGTGGGCGCCCACAGCAGGGGTCCGGGTGTTTAGAGAGGACGCAGGCCAGGCCTGGGTCCTGTGCGGATGCTGCGTCTTGTCGGGAGGGCCCACCTTCCAGCTCCACCGTCCCATCACCCGCTTCTCAAGGGTCAAACCGACCGCGCTTCAGAATCGTAGAAGGTCCAGCCAGTTGCCCACCATGGGCTTTGGGCAGATCATGAACCTCTCAGTTCTCAGGATCAAATGCAGACCTCCTGAGAACGCAGCCCCCGCCCCACCCCACCCCGCCCCGGGGTGTGAGCTAGGACCCTGTGAAGCTGGGCAGGCACAGGCAGTCACTGTAGGGGCCCTCCACTCACTCCCCTCCCGCCTCCGCAGGGCAGGCTGCCCCGTGCGGATGCCCCTCTGCTTAGTGACATCTGAGAACCAGGGGCAGTGGGGGTTGGGGAGAGCTCACTGTCCGCTCTGCTGAGCCGCATCAGGGCCTCTCCTCCAGCAAGGGGTTGTTTCCCCTTTACAGTGACCTACAGCCCCTGAGGCCACTCTCAGATGTTCTAAGATGCTTTTATTTATTTTTTAAGATTTATTTATTTACCTGAAAGGTAGGGGGACAGAGAGAGACGGATCTTCCACCTGCTGGTACACTCCCCAAATGGCCACAACAGCCAAGACTGGGCCAGGCCGAAGCCCAGAACCAGGAACTTCATCCTTGTCTCCCACATCCCTGCTGCCTCCCAGGCGCGTCAGCAGGAAGCTGGATCAGAAGCAGGTTGGCCAGGACTCAAGTAGGCCCCCCACTGCGGGGCGCAGGCATCCCAGGGGGCGGCTGCACGGCCCACCCTGCGGCCTGTTGTCAAAGGGCTCAGTCCCCTCCCTGCTGTTAGCTTTTCCATTTTAAGACCAAGTTTCCAGGCCAGCGCTGAGGCCTACTAGGCCAAGACTCCACCCGCAGTACTGGTTCGAGTCCTGGCTGCTCCACGTCAGATCCAGCTCCCTGCGGATAGGCTGGGAAAGCAACAAAAGATGGCACAAGTGCTTGGGTCCCCGCAGCCACATGGGAGACCCGGAAGCAGCTCCTAGTTCCGTTCCAGGCTTCAGATCGGCGCAGCTCTGGCCACGGCAGCCATTTGGGGAGTGAACCAGCAAATGGAAGACCTCTCTGTCTCTCCCTCTCTCTGTAACTCTGCCTCTCAAATAAATAAATCTTTAAGAAAGAAAATGAGAATTAAGACAGGTTTCTAACACAGCCTAGTTTTGTTGTGGGAGTGAGAAAGCGGCTGCTTAGCCAGCACTGAACTGCTTCTCCTGATCTCCCCTGGCTGGGCCTGGGCATTCGTTTGCAGAAGGAAGGTGCGTTCCCAGTGACCCAGAATCGGGCACTGCAGCTGCTGTACGACCTGCGCTACCTCAGCCTCGTCCTGACAGCCAAGGGTGAAGAGGGGAAGAGTGGCCGAAGCAAACCGGACTCCAGGTGCCGTGTCCTCCCTGCTGGGCTCTCCGAACATAGTCTCAGCTAGAGGTTTCTAACCTTAGGAGGTCATAGACACTTGCGTTCAGTAGAGACCAGACTTGATTCTGAACTGTGATCTGGGCTGTGCAGGCCAGCGCTCGTGCTGTGCTGGGCGGTGGCAGTGAGGCACTGGGCGGTCCACACTGTACCGAGCCAGGACGGCCAGCAGTTAGGTGCACTTAGGGCACTCCCCGCCCTAGCAGCGTAACCCGCCCGAGGGTGAGGAGCTTCCGTGGCCCGGCCTATCCGTGCTTTACACAGTGCGTGCTTGTTTCTGGCAGGGCAAACGGCCACCTGCTGCACACATCCATGGTCAGGCCAAGTCCGGGGACTCCCACTCCTCTCTGAGGCAGCCCAGCTGAGCTCGGGGTGCCCTCCCCAAAATCAGGGCATGGGGAAGGAACGGCCTTGCTGCAGGTGAACCCTCTGAGCACCATCAACAGTGACGAGTGGGAAAACCAGCAATTCAGCAGAACAAATACCGTTAGGTTTTTTATCCTAAAAAAGTGTGGGGTATCATGATATTAATCTTCTTCCCAGGATTGAGAAGGTCACTGACTACCTGGAAGGACTCATTGACCCGTTTGACCTGGATGTGTTCACGCCACACCTCAACAGCAACCTTACCCGCCTGGTGCAGCGAACCTCTGTAAGTCAGGGCAACGTGCCCACGGGAAAGCGCGCCCCGAGCTCAGCTGACTCCTGCCCCGGAGCCCAGGACGCGTGCAGCGTGAGGAGGCGTTAGCTCGTGTGGTCACGGGGCTGAAAGCACTGGAGGGTCTCAGATGCTGAGGCAACCCGGGCTGACCACTGCAGTCCTGGGGAAGGATTTAACGCTCCGCCCGGGCCTCAGCAGAGAAGTAGAAGGCCTGCGGGACTGAGACTGACTGGGGATGGCAGTGAAGTCACTCTCAAACATGGACACCCTCAACAGCACATAAAGTAAAACAGCGTGGAGTTACTGAGGTGGCGCTTCCCTCACGGTGTTTCCTGTCAGGTCCTGTTTGGACTGGTTACTGGTACGGAGAATCAGTTCACCTCGAGGAGCAATGCAGTCAACTCCCAAGAGGCCCACAACATCCTGCCCCTGGCATCCAGTCAGATCAGGTAACCGCGGCCCGGATCTCCCGCACGGCCCCAGCCCGTCCCACGCGGGCACCACTGACGTCCTTCCTCTCGTCTTGGAGGTTCGGGCTGCTTCCCCTGAGCATGACAAGCAACCGCAAGGCTAAGCTGACCAGAAGCGTCCAAACCAAAGCCCAGGTCAGTGCCAAGAGCAAGGGGTTCATCTGTGTGCATCCCGTCCCTGTCTCCCACCAGGCCACCCAGTTAACTCCTTTTAAGCAATCGATAAAGAACTGAATGACAGAATACACTAATGATGCTTTTAATGGCGACGCAACAGAGAAGTACAAGGTTTTACTAGCTTGAGCTAACAGAAGTTTTAAAAGATGCCCATGTGGCCTCCCAATAGAAAGGTTACCTAGAAAATACGCAGGGCAGGGTGGAGACGCAGCTGCCCGCACAGCAGCGTGCCTGTTGACTTGGAAAACTTGGTTCTGGTGGTCGGAGTAGGACCCTCCTGACTTGTACTTGGTGGGAAACAAGGTTGCTGCCTGAAGTTTTACGTTTTCTTGTTCACACACGTTTTGTTCCAGTAGGATGCCATCCATTAAGCCTGCAGGAGTCCTCCTTGGTATTTCTGAACGGTGTTGTGTTTGTGTGTCTTTGAGAGCGCAAACGGCTTGTCTCCCTACAGCGTGTAGTTGTGTTGGCTGTACTGTTAGACAAAACATTAGCAGTGTGTCCCTGCCATGTTCCCTGCCATAGACCCTCAAGAATTCTCATCAAACATCTGGTTTTAAAATTTGAGAGATGGCAGTGGAAAAGAAAATGCTTGCTAGAACCACTCACCGGGTAAGCACAGGCCTTGCCGACTGCCCTCCACGCCGCGCCCCACCTCACGCGGCCAGCCTTACGTTTTATCCGTGCGCGAGGCGGCGGCGCGGAGGGGCCGCCTGTTTGCCCTTTGCCGGCGACAGTCGTGCTGTTCGCTAAGTCCTCACATCTCGACACACAGCAGTCTGGACCGAGCTCCCCCTGCTTCTCAGCTCCCCCGTGTGCGCTGTGTGGACTCCGGGTGCAGGGGCGGGTGAGGCGGGAGGCTCGGGAGGACTCCGAGTGCAGGGGCGGGTGAGGCGGAGGCTCGGGTGGACGTTAAGGCACTTTCCTCTGCATCCCACGGCAGGCTGACCCCCCAGCGCTCTCCCGAGCGGAGGACCCGATGACGCACGCCGGCTCCCTGTTCAGACAGCTCGTGAGCGAGGAAGACGACACGTCTGCGCCGTCGTTATTCAAGCTTGGCTGGCTGTCCAGTATGACTAAGTAGCCTGGGAACATATCCGCCTCTAAATAAATACTACTGCATCACTTCTAAAGAGGCCCCCGCTCGTTTGTCCGTGGCCACACCAGCCGTTCCAGTTTCGAGGAGGGAGTGTAGCCCCTAGCTCCTGCCCGGGTCGCTTTAAGCACAGAGTGAATCCCTGTGCAGGAGCTCACTGTACTTGTCAAGTCTGCATCAGTGCAGATAGCGTCTGCTGCTTATCAGCGTGCACCAGTGCCAGACCATACAGGCTGCTGACAGAGCAAGTGCGTGACACGCACGTCATCACGCATCGCTCGACTGGAGCTGTGCCGTGTTTTCTCCCAGTCTGCGGTGCAGATGGGGGCACTGACACAGGAGAGATCTGGGTGCCCCAGAGTCTGAAGGAGATTCTCCCTGGAAGTCGACGCGTAACAGGCAGCGGGAGGCCGGGAGGCCGTTCCCGGGGAGGGCGCTCACACAGTCAGCCTGGGCGTCCTCTTGGGAAGCAGAGTCCTTGCAATAGCACGTCTACACACTAAGAGGTAGTATGGCAGTTAACTTCAGTGCAAGACTGAATCAAGCTCTCTACATTTTGGAAAAAAGGTATGTTTTCTCATGGAAACTAGATACTCTTTACTAGTTTATTGAGTTAAAAAATTGAAGATCCCGCATTTTTAAAAGGCCCTTTTACATAAAGTAGAATTCTACTTGACAGGTCTGGCGATCAGTCTGAACTGGACATACTATGGATACAACACGCAGATGAGACTTCCTTATACCACTACCTGGAAACGGACCTGATTCCTCCCTCAAAAGAATCTTATAAAAAATTGCTTCAAAGCCCCTTTGAAATTGCAATAGTGCAGCAAAACCACAAGTAAACAACTGCCTGTTAACCTGTTATTTCAAATATAGACGGAAAAGCCAACAGGCATTTTGTGTGTGTGTGCAATTTTTTTTTAAACAAATCGTAAGCTGAAAAATCTGCACAGCACTGTCCCTTCACAGAAGGCAGGAAGCCGGCGCGTCATGTCGGAGGCCGCCCTCGGTGCTGCAGGCTGTGGAAGTGCGCCTCCTTCAGGGTCTGGTTGATGTGGAAGTAAGGGCCGTGGCACAGTGCAGACTGCTCGGGCACGGGCTGAGGGGTGTTGGGGCTGGACCCCGCCATGCTCTGGCTCAAGCTGCTCTCAGCCCCGCTGGCCCTGTCTGGGCTGTGGATGCTGCTGCTGCTGCTGCTGCCGCCGCTGTCACTGCTCGAGGACTGGAAAGGAAAGAAGAAGCGCTCAGACGCGGCTGCAGAGCCCCCGTGGCCCCCTGTGCACAGCAGAGCTGCTTCCCGCTCGGCTTCACACACAGATCCATTCACCTAAGACCTCTCATTCCATCCTCACAACTACCTGGGCAGGCGGAATGCATTTACTCCCCCTGCACAGCCCTGGGAGGCAGCAGGGACTGGACTCAAACTCCACATCCCTTCAACTACATCTGTACACCTACTACTCTACATCTGTCTGCTTTCACCATTCATTCTGGTGATGAAAATTCTCAACCTCCAAGGGCAAGGATCAGTCCTGGGTACAGGTGTAAAGTATAGCCATGACATAGAAGGCTTCTGGGCACAAGATAGAAATGACACCCCAAGGCAACCTGTGATCTCTCATCACAGACACACAATGACGCTCGACAGCTGCAGAACACACACAGCTCAGCGCTCTGCTTGGGTGGGTGTGCGTGTGTGTGCACAAGCGAGCCTCACTTTTTCTTGGATGAAACTACGTGACCTGGTCTATTTGTCACCAGGAAGAAGCTACTCAGTAATGCCAGATAAAAGGAACTTGAAAGGGCCAGCGCTGTGGCGTAGTGGATTAATCCTCTGCCTGCGGCACCAGCATCCTACATAGGCACCAGTTTGAGTTCTGGCTGCTGCTCTTCCAATCCAGCTCTCTGCTACGGCCTGGGAAAGCAGTAGAAGATGGCCCAAGTCCTCGGGCCCTGCACCCACGTGGGAGACCCGGAAGAAGCTCCTGGCTCCTGGCTTCGGATAGGCACAGCTCTAGCCATTGTGGCCATCTGGGGAGTGAAATAGCAGAAGGAAGGCCTTTCTCTCTGTCTCCCTCTCACTGTAATTCAACCTCTCAAATAAATTTAAAAAAAAATTTTTTTTTTCTTGACAGGAAGAATTAGTGAGAGAGACAGAGAGAAAGGTCTTCTTCTGTTGGTTCACCCCCCCAAATGTCTACTATGGCCGGCGCTGTGCTGATCCAAAGCCAGGAGCCAGGTGCCTCCTCCTGGTCTCCCATGCGGGTGCAGGGCCCAAGTACTTGGGCCATCCTCCACTGCCTTCCCAGGCCACAGCAGAGAGCTGGACTGGAAGAAGAGGCGCAACCGGGACAGAACCGGTGCCCCAACCGGGACTAGAACCCGGAGTACCAGCACCGCAGGTGGAAGATTAGCCTAGTGAGCCGCAGCGCCGGCCTCAAATAAATAAATCTTAAAAAAAAAAAAAAGTAACCTGAAATTCCTGCCTTCCAACATTAGGCATCCCAAAAGGTAAGGTAAAGCTAAAGAGTCCTTTCAGAATTATAGTATTTTACAGTTTTAATATGGCATTTCTAATAAATGACAATGCCAATAACCTGATTAGCAATTCCTGTATTAAACTCAACATAATAATGGAATAGAAGAAAGCAATGCCTGAGAAAGTTAGGACTGTAGTAATTAATCATCTGCTTTATGCCTTTTTAACTTGGCTTTTGGATACATCCAAATTCATGCTCCCTTAAACAAAGACACTGGCTTTGAAATGTCCTCTTACAAACAAGTAAAATCTACACATCACAAAAATGACTTGGGGGCCAGCATGATGGTATAGCAGGTCAGGCTGCCAAGTGCAATGCCTGCATCCCACGTGGGTGCTGGTTCCTGTTCCCATCCAGCTCCCTGCTCATGGCCTGGGAAAAGCAGCAGAAAATGGCCCAAGTGCTTGGGCCCCTGCCACCCTCATGGGAGACCCAAATGAAGCTCCCGGCTCCTGGTTTCAGCCTAGCCCACTGCTAGCGATTGCAGCCACCTGGGGAGTGAACCAGCGGATAGATCTCTCTGTTGAATGGAGGGAACAGCACTGTGGCACGGCAGGTTGAGCTGCTGTCTGCAGTGCCGGATCCCATGTGGGCACCAGTTTGAGTCCGGCTGCTCCACTTCCCATCCAGCTCTCTGCTGTGGCCTGGGAAAGCAGTGGAAGATGGCCCAAGTCTTTGGGCCCCTGCATCCATGTGGAAGACAGGAAGTTAATGGCTCCTGGCTTCGGCCTGGCCCAGCCAGAGCCATTGAGGCCATTTAAGGAATAAACCAGCAGTTGGAAGATCTCTGTCTCCTCTCTAACTCTGTCTTTCAAATAAGTGAATAAGTCTTTTAAAAAAAATGGAAAAATATTACTGTTAGAATGAAAAGATTATGGTTGCTCTCTATAACTTTTTTGCAATGTGATCACAGAGTTTCACTACAATCCAGTGATTTTTAAACCAAACTGTAGTTGTTTCTGAGCCAAAGGTTAGCTACATCTTGAGAAGATGCAAAAAAGAAAAAAAAAATTAACAGCAAAGCAAAATTCACAAAGCATCCATCAGTAATAAACCTAAGACTTGTCATGGTCCACATGTCATCTGGAGCCACTGTTAACATAGGTCACTGCGCGTGGGTAACAGGCGACAGCCTGCCCACAGTCAAGGAGGAACTTCACAAACATACTCTAACACGTTGCTGGAATGAAGTCAGATGGAAGGTCAGCAGCAGAGTTAATTAAACTGAAGATAAAAGAGGTCAAAATCAATTCAAGATCCAAGCTCTGCCCCACAGGCCTCTCCTGACCTGGTACGACAACCCAGAGCGGCACATGCACCGGCAGTCAGTGTTTAACAAGGAGGTCACTGCACTGGAGGAGAAACCCACCGCGCAGAACGCTTTGTTTCCTCTTAGTCTGTTCTCTTTACTGTTTTTCGTTACAGGCACTGTCTGAAAATCAAGGCAAAACTTGAATCAGTTTCTAGCAAAGTCAAGTTTTCATCTCAAATATCTACTTCACACTTTAATACCAAGGGTAACATTACTCTGAGAAAAAGTAGAAATTCTGTAAAATAAACAGACTAGAAAAAATTTCTACAGTTTTTAAAAAGGGGGTAAATGTAGCTTCTAATTCATTTTTTAAATCTTGCCACTCAACTTTATAGAAACATGTATAAGGGGACTAAAAACTTAGCGTACATAAACACCTAACAATACAGAATTGGTTCCATTATAATACATCCACTGTATACATAAATACAATGAAATTCTATTGGCCAATAATGAAGAGATGTAGGAGTTCTAAAACAGAAAAAAAAGTCTTTAACATTTTAGTTTATACTAAATAGCGTGTATGTCACCCGATATGTTTAATGTTTTTCTTTAAGATTTACACACATATATGTACACCAAAAATAGTCTAGAAAAGATAACAAAACATTTAGGATTTAGACCTTCTGTTTTAACTTCTACTTACTAAAAAGCGCCTACAAAAGTAAGACTGAGGTTTTCAAAAGCTCCTGAGGGCCAGGTCTTTGGGCACAGTGGTTGCCGCCTCACCCAGGACACCTGCATCCCATCCTGGAGTGCCTAGTTCCAGTCCTGGCTCCACTCCACATCCAGCTTCCTGCTAACCCACACCCTGGGGCAACACGTGATGGCTCAAGTCCTTGGCTCCCTGCCAACCACACGGGAGTCTGGGACTGAGTTCCCGGGTCCTGCCTTCAGCCTGACCCAGCCCCAGATCCGGGGGCATTTCAGGAGGGAACCAGCAGGTGGGATATCTGTGTTTCTCTGTCTTTCAAATTAAAAAAAGAAAAAGCTATAGATACTGTCAGTAAGACTTTCGGAAGCCTGCTTTACCTCCTTAACTACTCAAGAACCTGTAAGACCGCCTCAGCTGCCTTCACTTGCACTGAGCAGCCCGATGATATCAAACTATTAAAAACAGCCAACGTAGAGTCCAGGCGAAGGCACTCTGTGTGCTATTTTAATACACATAAACACTACACGTATATTACTGGGAAAGGTAAAAACAGCAGAATCTTTTAGTTCAGTTTCTGCCAATTTTTTAAGCCCCACTGTACATTTCTCTACAACATAATGTGATTCCCATTTTCTGACAGTTCAGGCAGTCTTCTCACATTCAGGGAGACACAGGGAATGTCCACCATCTACAGGTGCACCAGACCTTCTCAAATTTAGAGTAAAACCCAATAGTGAGTAGCAGCAAGCACAAACAAATGAAAATGTTCAACACAGTAAGGAATACTGTTATGTCAAACTTCTTTTCAGTTATTCAAATTTACACGTATTTGGTACGTACTTGGTGACAAAACTAAAAATTCTTACAGGACAGGGTCAACAAAGTTTTAAAGTTGTAGTCAGTCTTGACACTGGCAACCACTAAAGTAACCTACTTAAACAATGCAGTCATTACTTACTTTTAACCCTAAAGGAATAACACTGAATTTTAAGTCTCAATCAGTATCTTAAGGTATACCCAGCACGGGCCAACATCGTGGCACAGCAGGTAAAGCTACCACCTGTGACACTGGCATCCCATACAGGCACAGGTTCGAGTCCCAGCTGCTCCACTTCCGATTCAGCTCCCTGCCAGTGCTCCTGGGAAAGCAGTGGAAGATCACTCAAGTCCTTAGACCCCTCCACCCACATGGGAAACCCAGAAAAAGCTCCTGGCTATGGACTGGCCCAGCCTCAGCCATTGCAGCCATTTGGAGAATAAGCCAGCAGATGATTTCTTTCTGTCTCTCCCTCTGTAACTCTGCCTTTCAAATAAATAAATCTTAAAAAAAAAAAAAAAAATCCAGATATATCTAGCTGTAAAACTGTTTTGTCTTCTAAAACCAAAAGCCCAGGGCTGGCGTGGTGGTGCAGTGGGGTAAGCCACTGCTTGCAACACTAGCATCACACATCAGAGCACCTGTCTGCGCCCCAGCTGCTCTGCTTCAGGCCCAGCTCCTTGCAGCTGTTCCAGGGAAAGCAACGGAAGACAACCTGAGTGCTTGGGACCCTGCCCCCACATGGAGGACCCAGATGAAGTTCCAGGTTCCTGGCTTCAGCCTGGCCAAGTCCCAGCATTGGCCATTGGGGAGTAAACCAACAAACGAAATACTTATTTCTCTCTCTCTTATGGCTCTGCTTTTCAAACACATAAATACATAATCTTGGGGCTGGCATGGTGATGCAGCAGGTTAAGCCTGCCTACAACGCTGATATCTCACAGCAGTGCCAGTTCAAGATCTGGCTGCCCCACTTTGGATGCAGCCCCCTGCTAATGCACCTGGGAAAGCAGCAGAAGGCGGCTCAAGTGTTGGGCCCCTGCACCCATGTGGAACACCTGAAGAAGCTCTGGGCTCCTGGCTTTTGGCCTGCCCCCGCCCCAGCCATTCAGCCACCTGAGAATGAGCCAGTGGATGAAATATCTCTGATTCTCCCTCTTTCTAAATAAATCTTTTGGGGAAAAAAATGTGTTTACCACACTTGGTGAAGCTTTTTACTCTGAATGCCTGGGGAGAAAGCCACTACCTGATGGTACATGGTTGCGCCAACACTACTGCCATCCTAGCATTTACCTTGTTTCACCTGTTCCTGAAAGACAGCAAATTCTGTTACTGAAAGAAAAGGAGAGTCAAAGACTTCGGGCCGAGAAAGCCCATCAGACACAACTCCTGCTGCCAGGACCCTGGCTCCTGTAAACACTCCCGTCGGACAGTGTCTCAGAGCGAGGTGCCACACAGCCCAGCTTCCCTCCTCTCAATTTCCACTCGGACTTAGTGCTGACACACGACCAGGATATTTTCAAGACAAATCTGTATGACCAATCCACGGAGACGAAGGCCACAATCTGCAAAGTTAAAATCCCTTTCAAATCCATGAATAGGAACCAAAAGCAGTAAATGTATGAAGACTGGCAAAGAATCTCTCCAGACAGACAAAGGCGAGTCCTGCTGAGAGACCTGCATGGAAAGGGAGTCAGCTTAGATGGAAACAAAACCTGCCAGGACGCCCAACTGCAGCCCCTCGGCGGACACGGGGCTGCCCCGCACGGCCTAGGCTCTGCAGTGGGCTCTACATGGGGCTGGTGTCAGTCACCTCTGCAATGCTGGCATCCCCTATCAGAGTGCTGGTTAGAGTCCCAGCTGCTCTGTTTCCTGTTCGGCTTCCTGTGACTGAGCCCGGAGAAGGCAGTGGAAATTGGCCCAAGTGCTTGGGCACCCACACGGGAGACCCAGACGGGAGTTCCAGCCTTGTGACTTCCGCCTGGCGCAACTCCAGCTGCTGCAGGCATTTGGGGAGTCAAACAGCAGGTAGAAGATCTCTTTCCTTCTCTCCCCATCACTCTGCCTTTCAACTAAGTAAATCTTTAAAAAAAAAAAAAGTATTAACACCCAGGGCCCACCCCAGGACCACACTGGGCGAATAGCAGGGCACTGGCTGTCCTCATGACCAACCACTGTGCAAACGTCTTTGTGCACACGATGTGCAAAGAGACATCATCAGGCAGCCCCCACCATTCAGGAAATACCCACTGGGCCTAATCAGCAAGAAAATGGCGCTGCACCCACTGACGATGACGGTCCACAGCCCAGGAGTCTGGCCATGACTGCTGACTGAGAACAAGCTCTCAGCAGAGCCTCCAGGGATGAAGAGGACGTCTAAGAGACCGGGGGGGGGGGGGGGGGGGGTAGTTAAAGCCCCGGCCTGCGGCACCAGCTGCTCTACTTCCCATCCAGCTCCCTGCTGATGCACCTGGGAAAGCAGTGGAAGACGGTCCAAGTAGTTGGGCCCCTGCACCCACGTGGGAGACAAGGGGTTGGCTCCTGGCTTCGGATCGGCTCAGCTCCAGCCATTATGGCCATTTGTGGAGAGAACCACTGGACGGAGGACTCCTCTCTCTTTTTCTGCCTCTCTGTGGCTCTGTCTTTCAAATAGATAAAATGAATTAAAAAAAAAAAAAAATAGAGATGGGGTGGCAAACTGAGAATTGCACGAGCAGATCCGAAGAGTGTTTGGGGAGGAACAGTGGCGTGGCTGGGCCCACACAGCAGGAAGAGTGGGTGACAGCAAGACAGATTACCAGGAGCTGTGAAGCTTCCCCGAGGTTCTGTGCACATAAGGCATGCTCATGACTCAAGCTGGGCTCATGCCGCCCTCATGGGAGACCTGCATGAAGTGCCCAGGGCTAGCAGTCCCGGGTGTGGCGGCACTTGGAAGGTGAACCAGCAGATTTTTTTTAATTGACTTTAAAAAAAATGTATTTATTTGAAATGCAGGGTGACAAAGAGATGTTACGTCCTCTGATACACCAAATGACTGCAACAGGTAGAACTGAGCCAGGCCAAAGCCAGCAGCCAGGAAATTCACTTGGGTCTCCCACATGGGTGGCAGGGACCCACCACTTGGGTCCTCTTCTGCTTTCTCAGGAACATTTTCAGGGGGCTGAACAGGAAGTAGAGCAGTCAAGACATGGCCAGTGCCCCCATATGGGGTGCCAGCATCACAGGCTGTGGTTAACCCACTGTGCCACAATGCCAGTCCCAATTAATTTTTAAAAGGAAGTAGCCAGTCCCAATGCTGTGGTACAGCAGGTAAAGCCACTGCTTACACCGCCTGCATCCCCTATCAGAGCCCTGGCTAATCCACTTTCCACCGGGAAATCAGCAGGTGACAGCCAAGTACTTAGGTACCAGCTACCCGGCGAGACCAGGATTGAGCTTCGCCCAATCCCAGCCACTGTGGCTATTAAGGGAATGAACCAGCACCTGGAAGATTCTCTCTCTCTCTCTCTTTGGCCTTTCAAATAAATGAATAAGTTTTTTTTTTTTTTTTTTTTTTTTTTTTAAAGGCAATTTAAAAAGACACAGCCATCCTCGTGCTCGGGCTGAGGGTTGCAGCAGCCCACTGGCAGGTTTTCTCACACATCAAGCAGAAGGCCTGGGAACTGTGGAACGCAAGGAAGGAGGGAGGTGAAGGAAACGACCAGCTGACCCGGAGCAGCCAGGCCCAGGCCCAGGCCCAGCAAACAGCGGCTCAGCTCGTAAGTGTGTGCTGGGCTGGGAAGGCCACGGTGAGCCTTGGCCAGTTTGCTTAGCAGAGTCAAGGAGGAAGCCAGGGTCCAAAGAAAGGAAGGAGAGGCAATGAGGAAGTTCCGAACGAGGCAGCAGGCAACTGAAGCCATGGGGTGGAGACGCTCAGAGAGCACACAGGAAGCTGGGGGGCAGAGCAGAGGAGGACGGGAGGGAACACCCTGGAGGCTGGACAGGAACCCGCAGGAGAGGCTGCCAGCAGGCCAGGGCCCACTCCCTCCTCTGCACTGGAAGGGAAGACCCCAGCAGAAGAGGACAGACACGGAAGGAGCTCATCACTGGGCCCACGGCGCGGAAGCTGCAGCAAGGGGCGTCTGCCCTCAGCTGAGCCCACCCGTAATCCCACCATTCCAGGTGTGAGGTCCGTCTAGAGACAACCCATGTACATCCATGGCAGAAACAACCCTGACATTTCTCCTAATATGAAGGGAACTACAATAGTGGGAAAATGGGAATAAATAAGGTATTTTGGCACAAAAAATTTTTGAAATACATGCAGTTTCTCATAATACGCAATTTCAACTTTTTAAAAAAAGACTTATTTATTTGAAAGGCAGAGTGAGAGAAGACAGAGAAATAACTGCCATCCACTGGTTCACTCCCCAGATGACAACAGCCACAGATGGGCCAGGTGGAGCCAGGAACCAAGAACTCCATCTAGGTCTCTCACATGGGTGGCAGGGACCTAAGCACTTAGGCCACCTTCTGAGGCTTTCCCAGGCACACTGGCAGGGAGCTGTACCACAGGCAGAGCAGCTGGGAGTGGAACCAGTGCCCACATGGGGTACTGGAGTTACAAGCTGCAGCTCAATTCACTGCACCACAAAATTGACCCTTCCATTAACTTTTTTCTAAAAAAAAAATATATATATATATTTATTTATTTATTTGTAAGTCAGAGTTGCACAGAGAGAAGAGAAGGTGAGGCAGAGAGTGAGAGAGGTCTTCCATCTACTGGTTCACTCCCCAGTTGGCCACAACAGCCGGAACTGCACCAATCCGAAGCCAGGAGCCAGGAGCCAGGCACTTCCTCCAGGTCTCCCACATGGGTACAGGGGCCCAAGGACTTGAGCCATCTTCTACTGCTTTCCCAGGCCATAGCACAGAGCTGGATTGGAAGTGGAGCAGCCGGGACTTGAACAGGTGTCCATATGGGATTCCGGCAGCAGCTTTACCCGCTACACCGCAGTGCCGGCCCCAGTCCATTAACTTTTTAAAGTACCTCATAACCCTTAGAAAAGTGCTGTGGCGTAGTGGGTTAAGACTCTGCCTGTAGCACCGGCATCCCATATTGGCACCTGTTCAAGTCCCAGCTGCTCCTCTTCTGATCAAGCTCTCTACTATGGCCTGGGAAAGCAGTGGAAGATGGCCCAGGTCCTTGGGCCCCTGCACCCACGTGGGAGACCCGGAAGAAGCTCCTGGCTCCTGGCTTCGGATCGGCAGAGCTCTAGCCGTTGTGGTCATTTGGTGAGCGAACCAGCGGGTGGAAGACCTCTTTCTCAAATAAATAAACTCTTTAAAAATAAACAAAATTCCCCTGAGGGCAGCACTGTGGCGTAGAAGGCTACTGCCAGCATGCCATATGGATGCCTGTTCGAGTCTCCGCTGTTCCACTTCCAATCCGGCTCCCTTCTAATGCGCCTGGGAAAGCAGTGGAAGATGGCCCAAGTCCTTGGGCCCCTGCACCCGCGTGGGAGACCCTGGCTTTGGCCTGGCCCAGCCCTGGCCACTGCAGACACTGGGGCGTGAACCAGCAAAGGAAGATATCTACCTCCTCTCTCTCCCTGTCTCTCTAACTGCCTTCCAAATAAATAGGTACATCTTTAAAAACAAATTTTTAAAAAGATATGTACGTGTATCTCTTATGTATTTAGTAACAGACTTTCACATTGCTTTAGGAAATGAGTGTTAAGACCCAGCTTGGGAGCCCACATTCCACACTGCAGTGCCTGGACTGAAGTCCCAGCTTCCCGTCAGTGTGCGCCCTGGGAGCCAGCAGGGGAGGCTCAAGCAGTTGGGTCCCTTGCACCCACGCAAGACCCAGACTGAGCTCCAAGCTCCTGGCACAGCGCAAGGGATCTCTCTCTCCACCCCCACCCAGCCTTCCAAATAAATAAAAAAAGATTTCTTTAGAAAACATTTAGTTTCAGAAAGAAGCTACTGAGGGGGCGGGCATTACGGCGTTGCACGTTAGGCCACCACACAGGACACCTACCACATCCCTGGTTCACGTCCCTGATAGCTGCCTCCAATCCACCTCCCTACTAATGTGTCCTCGGAGGATGACAGCTCAAGTACTTGGGTCCCATCACTCATGCTGGACACATGGACAGAGTTCCTGGCTCCTGGCTTCTGCCTGGCCCAGACCTGGCAGGCACTTAGGTAAAATAACAGTGGATGGACGCACACTGTGTCTCTGCATGTGTGCCTGTACTTCACTCTGCCTTTAAAAAAAAACAACAAAAGAAAACTTCCTGGGGTAGCTATGAGCTGATGCAATGTATTCTTAACATTTCAGGGGCCGGTGCTGTGGCGCAGTGGGTTAACACTCTGGCCTGAAGCGCCAGCATCCCATATGGGCACCGGTTCAAGACCCAGCTGCTCCACTTCTGATCCGGCTCTCTGCTGTGGCCTGGGATAGCAGCAGAAGATGGCCCAAGTCCTTGGGCCCCTGCACCTGCGTGGGAGACCCAGAAGAAGCTCCTGGCTTCGGATCAGCGTAGCTCCGGCCATTGCGGCTGTCTGGGGAGTAAACCAGCAGATGGAAGACCTCTCTCTCTCTCTCTGCCTCTCCTCTCTGTGTAAACTCTGATTTTCAAATAAATAAGTAAATAATTTTTTTAAAAATGTCAAAGGCTTAAACTGTGAGCAAAGTTTTTTCAAATGTACTCTACAATCAGATTAACAGGACAGTTCTTCCACCCTGAAGGGATCACTTAAGAAGTTAATTTCCCAAAGTGAATTTTCTACAGGATTTAAACACACAACCCTACCAGTTTCACCCAACAGAATCTGCCACAACAGGTCTGACTCTTGGGATGTACCGTATACTAAGGTTATATATAGGGTAGGCAGAAACTAAGGGTTTTGCAATAGCATTTGAAAAATCTTGCTGATCATTCCTGACATCATCTAAATCCAGACTGGTCTAAAAAGAATATCATTTAACACTCAGCTAATTCTTATCAGTTAAACAAACTTAGAGAATCTTAACTTTAAAGATCTATGGATTGCCGGCGCCACGGCTCACTAGGCTAATCCTCCGCCTAGCGGCGCCGGCACCCTGGGTTCTAGGCCCGGTCGGGGCGCCAGATTCTGTCCCGGTTGCCCCTCTTCCAGGCCAGCTCTCTGCTGTGGCCAGGGAGTGCAGTGGAGGATGGCCCAAGTGCTTGGGCCCTGCACCCCATGGGAGACCAGGAGAAGTACTGGCTCCTGCCTTCGGATAGGCGCAGTGCACCAGCCGCAGCGGCCATTGGAGGGTGAACCAATGGCAAAAGGAAGACCTTTCTGTCTGTCTCTCTCTCTCACTGTCCACTCTGCCTGTTTAAAAAAAAAAAAAAAAATCCATGGATCTCCTGGTTCTGGTATTACTATTATTATTATTATTATTTTCATTATTTTGGTCCTGCCTCTACTGACATTAAAAATTGTCCCTTTTAGTAGACACGACAAAGGGGGCACAGGCTGTTGCAATGAACTATTTCTATTTTATTTCCAACAGTTTTCACTTTATTTGATGCTAGTTCACAGTGGCCTGAAAAATCAAAACAGTCTTGATAAGTCAAGGTGAAGGCTTTAAAAAATTGAGGCTTTTGTATTTAAAAAAGGCATTACTTTTATTTCTCAGGTATTTATGAATCAGAAGCCAATTTCACATGGAAACTCCTAATTTGTACACAAAGGTATTGAAAGTAAAGACAATTACGCCTACTAATTGTAAAGACACAACTCACACTAAACAGAATCAGCCAAGGTAAACCTTGCAGGTTTTCACCATCCAAACAACAGCACCAGATGAGAGAATGTTGTGAGCTTTAAACAGGATCTATCATGGAGACAAATTAACAAGCACTCCCTTTCTTGCTAACCAGAGAAAACTGAGCCTGATCTAGACATCAACTCACATGGTTTGTCCCCAACA
Organism: Oryctolagus cuniculus; assembly: GCF_964237555.1. Taxonomy (NCBI): domain Eukaryota; kingdom Metazoa; phylum Chordata; class Mammalia; order Lagomorpha; family Leporidae; genus Oryctolagus; species Oryctolagus cuniculus. Next base: position 6,785,818 of record NC_091448.1, on the reverse strand, counting down.
ACTTTACAAAAAAAGTATCTTAATCATACTAGTAAATTTATATCCAATTTTAAAAATGGTATTCAAAGGCTCACTGGAGTCAACATTCAAATTTAAAGATTTAAAGATTCTAGCACTAGTTACAGAGTTCTGGGAAAAAAATTCAGACCCCAATTTCTTCTAGCTAACTGCTTTATAGCTAGTAACTTATCACAGCACTTACTGGGACAAATATCCTCCAGGGGCCAGCGTTGCGGCGGGCGCGGCAGGCCGAGCTGCCTCCTGCAACACCAGCCTCCCACAAGAGCGCCAGTTAGTTCAGGCTGCTCTGCTTCTGAACCAGCTCCCCGCAAACGTGCCTGGGAGAGCAGGAGCAGACGGCCACGCACTTGGAGCCCCGTGGGAGGTCCAGATGGGAGAACCTGGACGCTGGCTCCAGCCTGGCACAGCCCCAGTCACTGCAGGCATGTGGGAGGTGGACCGGTGGAGCCCTCTCTCATCTCTCTGCCTCTCTGTAACTTTGCCTTTCAAATAAATAAATCTTTTAAAAAAAATTTTTTCCCAAAAAATTTTTTCCCAATTAAAAGAAATAGGAGAGAAGAACTGTTCTTTTCTGTCCCTGTGATCCCAGCGAGGCCCGTTCCTCGGTGAGGTCCCTTCAGCCCTGCGCTCTGCCCGCTAGTGACGGCATATACATCAGCATTTGTCCAACTGGGGCCCTGCTCTCCCTGCCTCTCAGTAATCAGTGTCTTTGGTGTGGGGAGCAACTCGGACTAGACTGTTACTGGAATTAAGACTTATTCTATGCATCTGCTCTCCCACAATATGGCGCTGGGAGAGAAGAAAACAGCTTCTACACAGCTGCCTCCAGTTCAGCCAATAAACTGTAGGACTTGCTCCTGATTGGAGGAGAGCAGCGTGCTCGGCGTGTGGGCAGCCGAGTTGGGATTGGCGGAGGAGGACTATAAAGGAGGAGAGAGACGGCATGCACCAGGAACATCTAAGGGGAACACCTCAGCCGAGTTGGGATTGGCGGAGGAGGACTATAAAGGAGGAGAGAGACGGCATGCACCAGGAACATCTAAGGGGAACACCTAAGGGGAACACCTGTGCAGCCCCCGAGAGAGCCGGCCGGCGGTGTGCCGCTCCCCCGCGGAAGTGGGGAATGTGGCAGGGGGAACCGCCCTTCCACGGAGGTGGAAGGGACAGTAGCCAACCCGGGAAGAACCAGCAGCAAACCCGGGGAGGGCCGAGCAGACAGAAGAACAGCGCAGGGTCTTGTGTCGTTCCTCCACGAAGAGGGGGAGCGACATTTGGCAAGTGACTTCATTGTCCTGGCTCCCAACTTTTCCTTCTGAAAACTGGAGACAATAACCCCTAGGGAAGGGCGTGTGGCACAGAGCTTAACGTGCCACGCTGAGGTGCCTGCATCTCACACTGAACGGCCTAGACGGAAACCCAGCGCTGCTCCCAGTTTCCGCTTCCTGCCCGAGCACACCCCGCCAGGCAGCTGCCACGGCTCACCCTGCTGGGTTCCTGCCAACTGCACGGGAGACTCACAGGGAGTCCCGCAGCCCTGGCTTCAGCTTGGCCAGACCCAGCCATCGTGGGCATTTAGGAAGTGAATCAGCAGAAGGGTGAGCACTTTCTCTCTCCCTCTGCCTCCCCCACCAAAAAAAAAAAAAGAAAAATTTAAAATATATATATAAAATGGAAGGAAGAAAATGCAAACAAAATAAAGTTTCTTTTTTTTTCTAAGGTTTACTTTATTTATTTGAAAGACGGAGTTACAGAGAGAGGTTGAGACAGAGAGAGAGGTCTTCCATCTGCTGGTTCACTCCCCAGATGGCCGAAACAGCCGGAGCTGCACTGATCTGAAGCCAGGAGCCAGGAGCTTCTTCCGGGTCTCCCACGTGGGTGCAGGGGTCCAGGGACTTGGGCCATCCTCCACTGCCTTCCCAGGCCACAGCAGAGAGCTGGATCAGAAGAGGAGCAGCCGGGACTCAAACCAGCGCCCATATGGGATGCTGGCGCTTCAGGCCAGGGCTTTAACCCACTTCACCACAGCGCCGGCCCCTAAAGTTTCTCTTTATACAATTAATTTGAAAAATCAGCTTTCACTTCAGAGTATCTAGGAAAAGAGACAAATACTAGCTTCATTTCACAGGTGACTACGATTTACTTACAGCAAAAGTTAACAGTTGAATGTGGGGACCAGTGCTGTGGCGTAGCAGGTAAAGCTGCCACCTATGGCACTGGCATCCCATATGAGTGCTGGTTCGAGTCCCGGCTGATCCACTTCGAATCCAGCTCCTTCCTGATGGCCTGGGAAAATAGCAGAAGACGGCCCAAGTGCTTGGCTCCTGTACCCACATGGGAGACCCAGATGTTCCTGGCTCCTGGCTTTGGCCTGGCCCAGCCCTGGTCATTGCAGCCATTTGGGGAGTGAACCAGCAGATGAAAGATCTAACTCTGCCTTTCAAGTAACTAAATCCTTAAAAAAAAAAAAAAAAAAAAAAAAAAATAAGGAATGGAATGGTACCTGTTTGCCACTGATTCCCTTAGTTAATTTAAAAAATAATCATAATGAATCATTTTGTTTTATACAACTGTCAGAAAGCAGTCAAACGCCCCTAAACCTGCCGTGCGCTGCCAACATAATGACGTCCTAGAGCCGTGAAACCTCGATTCGTCTGGCTTCCCTTCCATCTGAAAGGTGCTCCCTGGCTCGCCCTTTGACCCCAAGACTGGTTAGTACTGCACTCGGGAGGGACCCCGACTGGTTAGTACCGCACTCGGGAGGGACCCCGACTGGTTAGTACCGCACTCGGGAGGGACCCCGACTGGTTAGTATCGCACTCGGGAGGGACCCCGACTGGTTAGTACCGCACTCGGGAGGGACCCCGACTGGTTAGTATCGCACTCGGGAGGGACCCCGACTGGTTAGTACCGCACTCGGGAGGCACAGCACAAGATGCTGCTCTGGGAGATGCTCCAGGAGCCAGGCTGGGACTCATGCTGTAACCGTCTAGACTCCCAGTGGGCTCCGATAAAAGTTACCCGCACTGACCTTCCACCGCAACGAAGACAACTAGTCTCCCCCTCAGATTACTAATCACACAGCGGCTCAACAGGTGAATTCCTCTGGACAAGTAAGAACGAGGTGTGTGTGACCCATGAGATTGAATAACAACACCTTATTTTCTTCTGGGATACTAGCATATAGATTTTAGAAAGCAAGCAAAGGTCATCTTATACAAACAATTAACACTAATACTAAAGCATTTGTCTTACTTAAAATCAAAAAGCAGAAATGTTTATTTAAAAAAAAGATAACAATTTCTATTTCTGCTCTCAGGCATCAAAACTGTAACTACAGGGAAAAAAGGTTAATGCAGAGAGTTAGACCTGGTACACCTGTGAATTAATGTGGACGTCACACAGCAGGACTCACACAAACACAGGTAAACAAACAGTAACTTCTGCAAAGTCTTTTAATGAATTGTCTTAAAATCCAAAATAATAACAGACTCTAAAACACAACTACAGTTTTATCATCAGATGTTCATGGTAGCTTCGAACCTTTGGTTTTCTTTCATCTCTGATATCTCTATCACATTAAACAAAAGCTCAACTACTTTTCTGTTAACCATTCAAAAAAAAAAAAAAGGAAAAAACAGAGCAGATAAGATCTGAAAGGGAGAGGGAAACACGCTAGAGAAACTCCAGCCTCCATATCGGCAGATTCTAATCTTAACTTGTTCCTTACTGTTTCCTAAATTAATATCATTACATGACAGTTACTGATTTTCCCCCTGGGGGGAGTTACTTTGAATTATTGATAAAGAAAGACTGGAAATAGGTCAAATCCTATTGTCAAGAACTAGTTAAAGCACAAATTATTTTACAGGCTCTTTACTTCAGATGGGCCTAGCTCCGGCCATTGCAGCCATCAGGGGAGTGAACCAGCACATGGAAGATCTCTGTCTCTCCACACCCCACCCCACCCCACCCCATCCCCTGCCTCTCTGTAATTTTACCTTTCAAATAAATAAATCTTTTTTTTTTTTTAATTCTTTCAGAGAGTCAAAGTCTTTAGGTGTATAATCTAATAGAAGCATTACTTAAGTGTTGGCTTCCTTTCCCTACCACAGCAGCCTTCCAACTGCACAAAAAATTTCTCCCCAATATACCAACTGCAGCATTCTCTCAGGAAACCAAGAGCTCTCCTTCCACCAGCCTCCCTGCCCACACACAATAAAAAGCCAGAACACCTCAAAGGGGGTTTTGAAGAAACACACCTTATATATTCTGCATGTTTAAAGTCTCTATTAAGACATGTGAACTGAAGCAACAATGACAACGATAAACTTAATGATAATGGTTTATAACTATCAGAAAATAACTTTGTTTCTGAAATGTAAAATAGGGAGTTCAAAAATGGGCTTTCAAAGGACCCTGAAACTTCTAATACACATCAAGTGAATGTGTGAGAGACAGAAAGAGGGAGAGAGAGTATGTGTTTGAGAGACAGAAAAGGAGAGGAAGGGAGAGAGGGAAGGAGGGAGGAGAGAGAGAGAGAGAGAGAGAGAGAGAGTGTGTGTGTGTGTGTGTGTGTGAGACGCAGAGGAGGGAGACAGAGACAGAGGGAGTGTGTGTGTATGAGAGACAGAGAGAGAGAATCTGTGGGGTTTACTTGGGAGAGGCCACACACCTTCACCAAAGGGGACATGTCTCACAAAGAGAGCGTGAGGGGATGTTGAAACTACTGAAAATCGCTTTTTTTAATAAACAAAATTTGCTTTAATTACACAGCAGAATCTGGGTTGTACAGCCCAGCAGTGAGAACAAGAGACTACGTGACTGTAACTCCTACCTCTGTGTCCCAGGAATCCTGAAAGACAGGGTTTCTGCTACTTCTTTTGGTCTGGGGGGGAAGATGGTTCTCCTCTTCATTGCCATTCCTTCTCCTTTTCCTGAAATTAAATCACAAGGAGGAAAAAGAAAATCCAACAATTGATCCTAAAAGGTAAACCATGCAACATACTCACATAAATTTCCCACCCCTGCCTGAGAAGAGATCATTCATCCCATTATATCCCAATGGGTTAAAGTTAGAACAATACCGTCATTGGGCTCTGGGAACAAAAATCTAAGAGAGCAACAGTAAAGTCAAGCTTAAATTAGTTAAGCTAATTTCTAAAAAGAAGCCTGAACATTTTAAATGGATGCCGGGAATTAAATAAGAACAGGAAGAGGTCAATGACTAAGACTGCAAGCTCTGTCTGATTAAGGTTTTCTTCCTTCCACACTCCCTGAAATCACAATTCCAAATTACCTAATTTTACTCCCTTTCCACATTCAAGAATGGCTGCCTTTGCCTGTATTCCCAGAAAATCCTCATAAAATTGCTGGCTACACAGAAACAGCCCTTTAAACTTTAGCTGTCTTCATCCCTGATTTTTCCCCAATTATCACACTAAGCAAACACGTCCCCCCAGTGATTACTGTGCTGGGTAGCCACTGGAAAAGCAGCTCTTGTTCACACTGGGCTCCCACCCTGCCCACCCCAGCCAGCTCCACCAGCCGGCAGCCACCTCGCCGGGTTGTTGCTCCGAGACCACAGCTTGTCTGCAGCACGAGCCGCTTACAATTTCTAGGCTGAAAGGAAAACCACGCGTCTTCCTCAGGCAAGTGTTCTCAGGTGCACGCGACAGACTCTGCACATTCCGCACAGGGTTAGGCAGGCAGAAGGCTTCAACCCCAGTCGGAAACGGGAAATACAGGAGGTGTAACGGAGTCCCACTGCCTGGCTGTACTGTCCAATATAGCAGCCATGAGCCACACACAGCTATTTAAAATTACAATAACTGGAACTAAACACCCAGTTCCTAGGTCACAGTAGCCACATTTTCATGGGAAGTGGCCCCTGCAGCTAGTGGCTGCTGCCACTGGACAGCACAGATGGAGGACACTGCCCCTGTGGCATAAAGTTCTATTGGGCAGGGCCAGCCAGAGGCCCCTAGACGCAAAGGAGCAGTAAGTACCCATTAAAATAAAATTCTTCAAGTTTCAAATTTAAATAAAGGGCCAAAAGGCTGTGAGAGAAGAAGAGCTTCTATGTTTCCTGCACAGTTAGATGCTTCTCAGGGAAGTGGAGTTGCTTTCTGGGGCGGGACTTACACCTACGGGTCAGGGTCTAAGTGCTGCGGATGCTTAATTCAGTACCTTCCGAGGCACCCAGAGGGGCGCAGCTAGGGGCTGGTGCTGTCTGGTGCTGGCTCAAGTCCTGGCCCCTCCGCTTCTGATCCAGCTTCCTACCCACAGCCCGGGAACCAGCAAATGATGGTTCAAGTTGCTGAGTCCCTGCACACGCACATGAGATCCAGATGGGGTTCCTGGCTTCAGCCTGACCAATGGCCAGTGCAAGTATCTGGGGACAGGAGTGACAGATCAAAGATCTCTCTCTCTCCCTCTCTTTCATAAAAAATATAAGTAAATCTTTAAAAACAATTAATTATAACCCTGAGCTCAATTCTCTGATTCGGCAACATTCTGAATATATGTAACTTTATTAATATAGAGTACGGATCTCTTTAGATTTGGAATGACAGTGAGTGTGTGCTTCTGATAAAACTTAAACCAATCTGCACTAGGCGACCCCATTTCCCTCATTCTAAAATTCAGCTGCTTTGAAATAAGGTCATCATTTCCACTCCTTACCTCGCTGCCAAGAGGTTAAAAAAATAGATGGATATCAGCTTTTAAAGGTCACTGAGTGGCTGTGCGACTATCATACAATTGCGACTTCTACTCTCGCGCTCATGATCACAGAACTGCGGCAGTGGCAAAGCAGCAGCAGACGGGACGCCAGGGGCCTCGCCAGAGAAACTCCCCAGCAGCAAGACGCCGCCTGCACGCCCACTTTATCAGCGGGACGACAGCCGCCTGGTGCCCTGGGCTGCTGAGTCACCCTCACCGAACCTGCGACCTGGTCAACATGTGCGTTTCTGTGTTCACAATGGGGAACGGCTTTCCGGTGACAAGGACGTGACTGCCAGGGAGCCGCATGGCACAAAGGATGAGAGAATGGAGGACCGGCAGGCCCTGTGCATTTCAGCCTAACCCCGGGAAAAGCCCACGCAACATCGCCGCCTCGTAACCAGCACATTTCTCACGGTACCAGAATTTTCTCTCTGGCCCACAGGTGGCCCATTTCTTGGATGGTACTAGTCCAAGAAGGCCCGTACCCAGGGTTCACTGGCCTTTTTCTAGGCTACTAGCAGATTCCAGCCTTGAAACAGCTTTCCTTCAACATGCTGTGTAATAATTGGCACGGCTACACCTTCATGCACATCCTACCGGTGCATCCGGGCAGATTACACCTTTCCGCACCAATGTCGCAGGCCAGGCTGTAATTTCCCCGCACCCTGCAACTGATCAGACTCGCCCCTGGCCGTCTGAGCACAGGTGCTGCTCCCAGCTTCAGCCTCCTAGGAGGCCGGCTCCAGCCAGCGCCCCACTTGAGGAGGCCGCCTCCAGCACGCTGGAGGGCAGCAAAGCAGCAAGCCGAGCGCGTGAGTGCGGTGGCTTCCAGACTTTTTAAAAGTGGAACTCTTTCTTCTTAGTGCAAAAAACATTCCCAATAAATATGAGGTTAAAAAAAAGCCTGTTTAAGTAACAAGTGAATCCGAGGTGAGGCTCTGTTACAGGCAAGCACAGACCTCCTGGCCACACCCCCCGCCCTCTGCGGCAGGGCCAGGCGGCCGTGGACCGGTCTGGAATAGCCCCAGCTCAGCCCCAGCTCTCCTCCTAGGAGTAAGCAAACAGATTCCGAGTGAGCGGACGCTGGCGCAGCTGCTCCCTCCGACCCCAGGGACACAGCGCGAAGAGAAAGGCGAAGAGGAGCCTGTGCAGAGCCGAGGACCCCTCTGAAGGGTGGGCCGCAGACAGGGGGACGTGACTGCTCCGCGGGGAAAAGGAACCCACCGGCATAAACACATCTGGACGGTGGGGACGCAGGCCTGGGGAAAGGGAAAGCTCTGGTAGGAAGTATTTAAAACTTCTCCCAGATACCTAAGATTCCCCAGGAGATTATCAGAGGGAATGACCCTACCTGAGATTATCAGAGGGATCGACCCGAGATTATCAGAGGGAACTACAAGAGATTATCAAGGGAACCACCCGGGATTATCAAGGGAACGACCTGGGATTATCAGAGGGAACTACACGAGATTATCAAGGGAACCACGTTTGGGAAGCGGACACAACGGCCATCAGGTGAAGCTATTGCATCTGCTCCTACTTCCCACGGCCCGGGAGTGACAGGCCCCGCTTCTTGTCCACCCCAGCAGAGGTTTTAGGTCCACCTGCTGCGCGCCCAGACCAGCAGTCCACGGCAGCAGCTCGGGCGACCCCGGGTTTCCCTTAAGGACCCCGAAGTCACGGCAAAATCCCGTTTCCACGCAGGGGCCTCGAGGAAGGGCTGCCGACCGCCGCCGGCGCAGGGGGGCCGGCCCCAGCAACATCGCGCCGGGACCCCCGAACTCACTCCGCGCCTGCGGCCGAAGAGCGGCGAGCCCGGCACGACCCAGGAAAAACCAGCCGCCGGCAGAGCCGGGGCTGGGTGACCCCCACGGCCTCACCTGGAGCTCCAACCCGAAACAAAGCTGGCCCTCTCCGCCCCGGGGTACCCTGACCAAACTCTCTCCAGCTCCGCACGCGGCAGGCACAAAAGCCCCCGGCCCAGGCTGGGCGGGAAGACGGCGGGTCGGCCGGCCTCGGAGCCAAACGGCTCGGCTCCCAAACAGTTTAGAATCCTGCTGCAGGCCGCCGCGGCCAGGATCGCACCCGCCCCGGCTCTCGGCCGCACCTAATCCCCGCCGCCCACCTGACCTTGGCGAGCCCCGACCGGCGCCCTCGGGGGCTCCCTCCCTGCCTCCCCCCCACCCGCCTCAATTTAGGGCACGGACGCCCCAGGGCCACCGTCTCTCTTCCGGGACCGACCTGACTCCATTCCGAGTAGGAGGAGACCGGGGCGCGGGGCGGGAGATGGAGACGGGGCAGCCGGGACCCGCGGGAGTCGCGCCCGCAGGGACCAGGCAGCCGGCCACTCGCGCATCCCTGTCCCCTCCTCCCGCGGGCGCCAGCGCACCCCAGACGGAGGCCCCCGCCGGCTCGGACCCCTCACCCCGCGCGCCCCCTCGGCTCCATCCCTCAGACCCGCCGGCGGGCGAGCGAGCGGCGGGAAGGGCACGGGGGTCCCTTCCCTCTCACCTGGGGCGCAGGCGCTCGCTCATGGCAGCCGGTGGAAGGGAGCGCCGCGGCGCCGCACTGCGCGAGGGAGCCGACGGGGTCGTGTTCCGGCGGCCGCCACGCCCACCCCCTCGGGCCTTGACTCTTGCCGCCGCCCGGGTGGACGCTGCCGGCGGTGAGTACCCCTCGGTCGGACCCGTACCACCGCTACTTCCGGCGTCTCCTCCGCGCCCCCCCATGTCGCAGCCGCCGTGGTACCGCCCTCCTGCGCCTGCGCAGTGGCGCGACGCCGGCCGCGCCGACCGGTAACCCCGCCCACGGGAAGAGGCGCGTCTGAGGGGGAGGAGCGACTGGGAGCTGCGGGGCGAGGACCTCGTGAGAGGTAGCCCGAGCTCCGCCTGTCCACAAATAAGGGGTGGCACCCGGTATAAAACTGAGGCCAGGAGTACAATACATTAAAGTGTGTCACGATGCGATGGCACAAGACCTTGGATTAAGTCCCTGTGAGGATATTTTTACAAACTGAGAGCCCCGTCAGGCAGCTGCGTGGACGGCCTGCCGGGGGTCCTGTATCCGGGGGTTGGGCCGGCGCTCGCGGGCAGCCCTGGGGGCTGCGACCTGGGAGCTCCGGGACCCTGAGGTGCGGCCCGGGGACGCTGCGGCTCTGCCGGGGTCGCGGAGGGCGGGGCTGCTTCTTGCGGCGGGGACTCTGCTGATGGGGCGCGGGGTCGCCTCGGCGTGGGGGGTCACGACCGCTGGGCGGAGAAGCGCGGGTGCGGCGAGAGGAGGAAGAGGAGGAGGGTGAGGGTGAGGGGTAGCGGCCGCCCTGTGCCCGCGAGGCTGGCGGGCCTGGACCCTCTGCGCCCCGGGACAGGCGGCCCGGCTGCTCCTGTCGGCGACGGTGACCGGGACGCGGGAGCACGGGCACCCCCGGGGAAGCCGGCCCTGGGGAGCGCCGCTGGGGAGAGAGGCTCCCGGGGCGGCGCGGGTTCGAGGCCCGGCCGATGGCTGGGAAAGCAGTGGACAATGGTCCAAGTGCTCGGGCCCCTGCGCCTGCGTGGGAGACCTGGAAGAGGCTCCCGGGGCGGCGCTGGTTCGAGGCCCGGCCGCTCCGTTTCCGTCCCTGCGCCCTGCCGATGGCCTGGGAAAGCAGTGGACAGTGGTCCAAGTGCTCGGGCCCCTGCACCTGCGTGGGAGACCTGGAAGAGGCTCCTGGCCGGCCTGGCCTATCTCGGGAGGGAACCAGCGGATCGGAGGTCCCAGTCTGTGGCTCTCTGTACCTCTGAGTTCCACAGGTACTTGAGCTGCAGTTGTGTGTTTGCAAATTCGGGGGCCGCGGCTTTCATCCTCTCTGTGCCTTGTCTGACTTGGTGCAGCCTAAGGTGGGTCGGTCGCGTCGGTAACTAGATTGGCCAAGATTATTTGTCTCGAAGATAGTTTCTTTTAAGATTTATTTTATTTGTTTAAAAGACATTTAAGAGTGGTGCAGCGGGTAAAGCCACCGCCTGCAGTGCCGGCATCCCATATGGACGCCAGTTCGAGTCCCGGCTGCTCCACTTCTGATCCAGCTCTCTGCTGTGGCCTGGGAAAGCAGTAGAAGATGGCCCAAGACCTTGGGCCCCTGCACCCGCGTTGGTGACCTGGAAGAAGCTCCTGGCTCCTGGCTTTGGATCGGCGCAGCTCCGGCTGCTACAGCCAATTGGGGAGCGAACCAGTCTCTACCTCTCTCTGTGACTCTTTCAAATAAATAAAATAAAATAAATCTTTAAAAAAAAGAAAAAAGGGGCCGGCGCCGCGGCTCACTAGGCTAATCCTCCGCCTTGCGGCACCGGCACACCGGGTTCTAGTCCCGGTCGGGGCGCCGGATTCTGTCCCGGTTGCCCCTCTTCCAGGCCAGCTCTCTGCTGTGGCCAGGGAGTGCAGTGGAGGATGGCCCAAGTGCTTGGGCCCTGCACCCCATGGGAGACCAGGAGAAGCACCTGGCTCCTGCCATCAGATCAGCACGGTGCGCTGGCCACAGCAGCCATTGGAGGGTGAACCAACGGCAAAGGAAGACCTTTCTCTCTGTCTCTCTCTCTCACTGTCCACTCTGCCTGTCAAAAAAAAAAAAAAAAGACAGTTACAGAGAAAGGTCCTCCATCCACTGATTCACTGCCCACATGGCTGCAGTGGCCAGGGCTGAGCTGAGCTCAGGGGCTTCTTCCTGATCTCCCGCGTGGGTGCAGGGGCCCAAGCGCTTGGGCCATCTTCCACTGCTTTCCCAGGCCACAGCGGAGAGCTGGGTCAGAAATGGAGCAGCCGGGACTTCAACCCGCTGCACCACACACCAGCCCCAGTCGTTCTTTCCATCTGTTTCGTGGTCAGGGGTATGTTCATCACATTTCTGTGTAATGATAACATTTCTGTGTTTACAGAGAGAATCCAAACGACAAACATCACGGGCCAGACTCAGTGCTGGGGTGATGCCCTCTGCCCGCGGAATTTTATTTTGCAGAAGGAATAAAGCGGATAAAATAACTTTTAGCCAAACTTCGGAGTTAAACATTTTCTTTTCCTGACTCTAAGGATAACAAGGTACATATATTTTAACTTTCTTTTACACAGTGTGTATTTAACAAAGATTTCAAACTAAATAAATTTGCCAATACCCCATTGTACCACAAACCCTAAATAAAAAGTTGGGGACCATTTCTCCTCCATGTTTATATTGGTACATATGTGTGCATCTTATATATGTGTATTTGTATAAATGAGGGCACTTCAAAATGTTCATGGAAAACGGGGTTAAAAGAGAAGTTTTACTTTGCGAACATATTTAAAATCCACACATTTTTTTTTCATAATACACTGCTGGGACTCGAACCAGCGCCCATATGGATGCCAGCGCTGCAGGTGGTGGCTTTACCCACTGTGCCATGGCGCCAGCCCCATGAAAACCCTTTGTATTCATGAATTTCTTTTCATCCTGCTCTCTACGAGCATTTGGAAGTTCCCCTCATGTATGGGGACACACATACATGCTACTAACACATCACATGTTGGTGGAGCTTCACTTCTCATGGGAGTTCTGAATTTATTAATTGAAGGGCAGAATTACAGAGAGAAATCTTCTAACTGCTGATTCACTCCCCAGATGGCTGCAATAGCCAGGGCTGGGTTAGGCCGAAGCCAAGAGCCAGAACTCCATCTGGGTCTCCCAGGTGGGTGGCGAGACCCAGGCATTTGGGCCATCTGCTGCTTTCCTCGGCGCCTGAGCAGGGAGCTGGATCAGAAGCGGAGCAGCCAGGACTTGAACCAGCGCCCATACGGGATGCTGGCATCCCAGGCAGCAGCTTCACCTGCTGTGCCATGCCAGTCGCTCTAAAAGCTTCCTGCAGGGCCTGCACTGCGGCATAGCAAGTAAAAGCCTCTGCCTGCAGTGCCAGCATCCCACATGGTGCCAGTTCAAGTCCCGCGGCTCTGCTTCCAATCCAGCTCCCTTCTAATGTGCCCAGGAAAGCAGCAGAAAATGGCCCAAGTCCTTGGGTCCCTGCACCCACATAGGAGACTTTGAAGAAGCTCCTGGCTCCTGGCTTCAGATCAGCCCAGCTGCAGCCATTGTGGCCATTTGGGGAGTGACCCAGCGGATGGAAGATCTCTCTCTCTGTAACTCTGCCTTTCAAATAAATAAATAAATCTTTAAAGCTTCTTTTTGTACCCCATTTTTATATATTACTGTGGAAACTTCTACTCTCTGATCAGTGACTTTGGAATCCTGTGCTTGAAAGATATAGTTTTGGAACTTCTCCTTTATACTCAAGTGATACCAGTTGACTTGCTGTAACCTTAAATAGCAAACATTTTACTCCAGCTAGTATTTTGGACATTTTCTTTTCTTTGATCATTTATCAACTAGATGTAAGTCTCTCACCTACTTGTATGGTAGATTCCCTAGGAAGCTGTAAGAAATGTACAAATCTGAAGTTTCCTTGTAGCCTGAATTGTTACGAATAACACAAAATACTAATTTACAAACTAGGTGCACCTCATAATTTCATATTTGCCCTTTGCAGGAAGAAGATGAGTGATAATCAGCCCAGAATGGAGGTGTGCCCTTTTTGCAAGAAGCCATTTAAAAGATTAAAATCCCACCTGCCGTACTGTAAGATGTTGGGAGCAACCTTACCTGGTGACCAAAATGTTCAGCAGTCTAAGCCAACTACGCCTGCACGCACTAAAAAAGTGAAAGAGCCCCTCAAAGATTTAATTAAAGCCAAAGGAAGAAAGTTAGAGAGTGAGGGAAAAAATACTAAACTGATACGGGACAAGCCAGCACAGACAAATGAGCCCCCTCCAGGCCTGGCCGTTGGCTCAGAGAGAGCAAGCACCACCACAAAGCCAGACCAAGACATCAGCCATCAAACTCAGCTCTCGTTCAGGATGTCAGAAAACACTGAGCCCAAGGTCAGTTTCCACCCAGAAACCGAGGCTCAGTTTTATGCACCAGAGGGCGCATCTCCTAGAAGAGGACTTGGCGAAGATTTACCTAAATCGGAAGGAAGGAGATGCAGCCCTCCAGAAGCAGAAGCCTCTCTCCTGGCTGGCTCGCTGGAACCGTTTTTGTCAAATCAAGGAAGAAAATATCCCTCAGCTGCGCAGACCACTTCTGCTGACCTGAAACGGGACACAGCTGATGCCCCAAGACAGGGACTTCTGGTAGAACCACTAGATGTGCCTGTTGGTGGTCATCACAGCTCTCCAAAGACCCTCCATGAGGAGGCTAACGGAGCAAGGCTGGCAGCGTGGAGCGGTGAGAGAGGTTCCGCGGGAAGGGCTCGCCTCTGCGCCATCTCTGCTGATGGCAGAGACACTGAGACTCGGCGAGAGGACACAGAGTCACTCATGTTAGCCCTTAAAATTAGCCCATTAGGAAAAACCCAAGTCCAACAGAACCAAGAAAAAGGACTTACCCTGGGAGCAGAGGCCTGTGGGAGCAAAGGAAATGCCGAGGCAGGCGTGTCTGGCACAGGGGTGCAGGAGTGGACTTCCACAAGCAGCTTCAAGACTGGTGATTCAGCCATAGAGAGGATATCTCGAGACGAAGGTCTGCATTCACCTGTGTTCACTCCAAGGGAGAAAGCTCACGATGGGTGTCTTTCTGTCCTGCAGTCAAGGAATCAGAGTCTTACCTCTTTGGCTATCAGAGTGCTTCAAGAAGAGAAAGCAGGAGGAACTCGGAATCGAGTCCCTGATGTAGGAGGATTAATGGACAGTAAGGGGCCGGGCTCTCTGGACCGCAGATCTGGCCAAGCCTTGCCCTCTGGGTGCCAGCAGTCTTTGCAGTCAGCCCAGCCTCACGTTTCTAAAAGCCCCTTCTTCAGTCATGTTGACCCTGGGGAGAGAAAGACCCTTCCCAGTTCCATGGGGCTGGAGTGGTTTCCAGAACTCTATCCTGCTTACCTTGGACTCGGGGTGTTGCCGGAGAAGCCTCAGTATCGGAATGCAGTGGTCCAGACGCCTCAGCTCATCAGTCCCGAGGGGGCGGGTCACTCGCAAGGTAAACATCCCGCCACTCACAGCGCTCTCTGCCTTTGGAATCAACAGCGTTTTTCACTATCAGCTTATTTACACCTAGACTTTTCAGTGCAGATTTCTGATTGTTCTGAAACGTTGCTTTTGCTCCAGGAGTCAGCAGTAATGGTTTCTCTCTCTCCCTCCCCCTCTCCCCCTCCCTCCCCCTCTCCCCCTCCCCCTCCCTCCCCCTCTCCCCCTCCCCCTCCCCCTCCCCCTCTCCCCCTCCCCCTCCCCCTCCCCCTCCCTCTCCCCCTCTACCAAGTGTTGAAGTGGGCTATGACAGGCTTGTAGTACAGCTAGTGGCTGAATTTCTACATTGGGAAGAGGCATGACCAGTAGAGGCTGGGTGGTTATTCAGGCTGCACAGACCCAAGACAAGCATAAAGACTTCAGAATTCCCTTGAATGGAGCAAGCACTGTGTTCAGAATGTAATCAGGACAGGTCATCTAGGAACCAGGTTTGAGGTTTATGGGCAGAGGCAGCATCTGGAATCCACGGTAGCAAAGAAAGCATGAGCGGAAGCTGTGGAGTGGGAGGCAAAGCCGGGGTACACTTGCCAGGGAAGGGTGGCGGTCAAGACAGGGGGTGGAAGTGCAGGCTTGGGAGGTGAACTGGGCAAGGGGAAGGCCAGAGATAGAAGGCAGGAGTGGACGCTGGCCCGAGCCTGGCTGTGAATCAGTCTCGTCAGGAGCTTCCCAAATGTCTTCATTTTCCTCACCAGGAAGCCTTTTTTTTTTTTTTTTTCCTCCCGATTTTCTAGGGGCATCAAATAGTATCTAGTTCGAGGTCAGTGGTGCTTTCAGGCATATTTTCGCAGGACCTGTGACAACTTGGATAATGGGTATTGTGAAAATACCACATAGATTTCAAAACACTTTCTGATGGTTCTCTTTTTCAAGATTGATTTGTGTATTTGCAAGGCACTATGACAGAGAAGGGAGAGAGCGACCCTCCACCTGCTGGTTCATTCCCCAGATGCCTGCAATAGCCAAGGCTGGGCCAGGCCAATACCAGGACCCAGGAACTCTATCCAGGTCTCCCACGTGGGTGACAGGAACCCCGTGCTTGGGCATTGTGCTGCCTCCCAGGCCCGGCAGCAGGAAGCTGGATTGGAAGCAGCGGCAGGACTTGATCCCATCAGTGCGTTCTGATACGGGATGTAAGTGTTCCAGGCAGCAGCTTAACCCGTTGTACCGCAGTGCCTGCCCTCAGAATAAATTTTTTTTTGAACCAAAATAAACTTACCTTTTAATAGCATTTTTGCATGAACTCTTTGAAGTACCTTCCCTGAAACTCAATTTCCTTATCTATGAAAGAGGATAACACTGCCCCAGTGTTGATACAAGGGTTACGTGAGAAAACCACGTGAACAGGCAGGCATCGTGCCTTACACAGGCTAACCTGGTGCTGTCTGCCCACAGCCCTGCCTGCAAGCATTGAGGGAGTCCTTTGGGTTCTGAGACAGGAAGGGGCAGATGACCTATTGAAGGTCTTGGCCTGAGCAAGGGAATGTATAACCCATTCTTCTTAGCCAAGATTCCATGAAAGTTCAAAGTTGTTTAATAAAGATTTATTTATTTTGAAAGAGTTACAGAAAGCGAGCTTCCATACGCTGATTCACTCCCCAAATGGCCACGAAAGCCAGCACTGGGCTGGGCTGAAGCCAAGAGCTTCACCTGGGTCTCCCACGTAGGTACAGGGACCCAAATACTTGGGCCTTCTTCCTTTGCTTTCCCAGGCCATTAGCAAGGAGCTGGATCAGAGGTGGAGCAGCCAGGACGCAAACCAGTGCCCACGTAGAATGCTAGTATAAGCAGTGGTTTTACCTGCTACACCACAACGCCAGCCCCCAAAAGTTCTTTTTTTTTTTTTTTTAAGATTTATTTATTTACTTGAAAGAGTTACACGGAGAGAGAAGGAAAGGCAGAGAGACAGCAGGGTGGGGGAGTCTTCTATCCATTGGGTCACTCCCCAGTTGGCCACAATGGCCAGAGCTGCACTGATCCAAAGCCGGAGCTTCTTCAGGGTCCCACGCGGGTACAGGGGCCCAGGGACTTGAGCCATCTTCTACCGCTTTTCCAGACCACAGCAGAGAGCTGGATTGGAAGTGGAGCAGCCGGGACTTGAACAGGAGCCCATATAGGATGTCGGCACTGTAGGCGGTGGCTTTACCCGCTACACCACAGTGCCAGCCCTGTAAATAAATCTTTTAAAAATATATCCGTAAGGGGCTGTTGCTGTGCCGTAGTGGGTAAAGCTGCTGCCTGCAGTGCTGGCATCTCCTGTGAATGCCGGTTCAAGTCCCGGCTGTACCACTTCGAATCCAGCTCTCTGCTATGGCCTGGGAAGGCACTGGAGGATGGCCCAAGTCCTTGGGCCCCTGCACCCGCACGGAGACCCAAAGGAAGCTTCGGCAGTTGCAGTCGTTTGGGGTGTGAACCAGCAGATGGAAGACCTCTCTCTCTCTTTCTCTGCCTTTCAAGTAAGTAAATAAATCTGTGTGTGTGTGTGTGTGTGTGTGTGTATGTGTGTGGAGCTGCTGTCAATGGAAGTTCAACCATGTAAGTTGGGCTTGAAATGTAGGCACTTTTGTGGCAGGCAAAAACAAGACAGTGTCCAGGAGATGCAAGGGAGGGACGATAGGTGTGGCCATGGGTTTCGGTCTCAGGCCCTCCGTTGGAAGCCAGCATGCATGGGCAGCAGGCAGAGAAGGCACTGAAAACAACCAGAACAAGATAGGTGGGTGCCGAGCAGGCCTTCCTGGGCTGTAGGCTTACGAGAGCCCAGCTCAGAGCCTGGATTGATGTCGCCTAAGTTTGGCTTAGTCCATAGCCGGAAGTGGATAGGCTTACCTGGCACTGCTGCGGACGTGACCACACAGGCAGTTTGTGTGTTTTTATTTATTTTTTTTTTATTTTATTTTATTTTTTTTTGACAGGCAGAGTGGACAGTGAGAGAGAGAGACAGAGAGAAAGGTCTTCCTTTTGCCGTTGGTTCACCCTCCAATGGCCGCAGCAGCCGGCGCACTGCGGCCGGCGCACCACGCTGATCCGATGGCAGGAGCCAGGTGCTTCTCCTGGTCTCCCATGGGGTGCAGGGCCCAAGCACTTGGGCCATCCTCCACTGCACTCCCTGGCCACAGCAGAGAGCTGGCCTGGAAGAGGGGCAACCGGGACAGAATCCGGCGCCCCGACCAGGACTAGAACCCAGTGTGCCGGCGCCGCTAGGCGGAGGATTAGCCTAGTGAGCCGCGGCGCCGGCCACAGGCAGTTTTCATGATGTCTTTCTCCTCATTTTTTCCAAGATGCATGAATTACCCGTATTGTTTGAAGGGACTAGTCTTAGCAAGGGAGTTAACTCCAGAGAGCCTGGTCCCTTACTGCCCATTGATGCTCCGTGTCATACCTTGGAAGCTAACGTGGTTCTTTTCACTGTTACCCTAATAAAATGACTGTTGAGTCATGTTTTAACATCCACAGCAACTTTGACCTCCTAAACCTAGCATCAAAATTTGCTTGATTTGTCCTTCAACCTAATGAACCAAACCAAGACCAGAGAACTCTCAGTGGTAGAGATTCCCTGCCTGCGTTAAACATAAAGACAGGTACGGGGAAAATGTGGGTGAGCAGCATACGCCCTCTTTTCTGGTTTTCCTTAAGGTGTTTGTGTATGAAGCACAAAGAAATGTTTGCTAGCCAGTAATAGCAGTGGGTGACATACGTGTTGACTGTAGCTGGTAGTGACAGACGTCCTGAACCCAGACACCCCAAACATGCCACAGAATCTGAAGCTTTGTGAGTACCAGCTTGACACCACAAGTGGAAAATTCCACACCGGACCTCACGTGGCATCACAGGCACACTAAAAATGTTTAATAAAACCACCTTGAGGCCGGCGCCGTGGCTCACTAGGCTAATCCTCCACCTAGTGGCGCCGGCACTCCGGGTTCTAGTCCCAGTCGGGGCGCCAGATTCTGTCCCGGTTGCCCCTCTTCCAGGCCAGCTCTCTGCTGTGGCCCGGGAGTGCAGTGGAGGATGGCCCAAGTGCTTGGGCCCTGCACCCCATGGGAGACCAGGAAAAGCACCTGGCTCCTGGCTTCGGATCAGCGTGGTGCGCTGGCCGCAGCGTGCTGGCCACAGCGGCCATTGGAGGGTGAACCAACGGCAAAGGAAGACCTTTCTCTCTGTCTCTCTCTCTCACTGTCCACTCTGCCTGTCAAAAAAAAGAAAAAGAAAAAAACCACCTTGAGGCTGTGTTACACGGTGCATATGGAACAGAAATGAAGCCATGTTTAGACTTGGGCTCCATCCTCAAGATTCCTCACTTGTATACGTTCAGATAGCCCAGAATCCAAAGTCTGAACCATCTCTGGCCCCCAGCATTTCAAAATAAGGATGCTGGCGCTCTAGTGTAGCAGATGGTGGGTGTGAGTGAGTCACCTCATTACGGTGTGCACAGGGGTCACCTGGGCACACTGTGGTCCTCAGATCGCAGCCGAGCAGAGCTGCTGACCACCAGGGGGCTCCTCACGCAGCCTTCTGAGAAAAGGCTGTTTTCCACCTGCCATGCATTTCACTTTGAACACTTGGTGAAGTCCAAGGCCGAGACCGTTAACCTACCTGTTCAGAACAGGCTTTCCTGAGGCCCAGACTTGGGAACGCTGGCGATGAAATGTTGGGGAGGGGGTAAATGCAGCTGAACAATCACCGTGACTTCTGTTTGGAACCGTAGTTCCTCTGTTGGAAAGAAGTTCGACTGACGTGAGTGTGGAACCCCCGCCCGGCTTCTCCCTACAGAGGCTCTTGGGAGCTGTGCAGCAAGGTGAGACTGGACTTGCTGACTGCTGGGTTCTGTTGCTGACTGCAAACATTTGGGAGAAGCTTCTGTTGCTTCAGGCTTTTGTAACGAGGAAGAGGAAAAGAGAAGAACAAGTGTGCTGTCTCCCCAGCCTTCTGTTATCTCGTTTCATTTTGGAGTTTGACCAAAGCTAATAGAATAGGAGCTGCCAGTGACGGAGCAGCTTGCATTTCCGATGCCCTCCTTCTGCCTCTCCCATAGTGACGAGGCCTCCTCCTGAAGCTAGCAAGGTTTTCTACCTCAGATGAACCGGCTGTGTTAGTCTCCTCCCCACTGCAGACTAAGCAAGCTCCCAAAAGAAGTGTGATTTTGTTAAGGTTAGGTCTTTGGATTTTAGCCTTTTCATGTGCATAAACTATGTGTTTGTGAACTGTGTCTTTGTAAGTTCTGTTAACTGCAGCTCAGTCGCCCAAGCCAGCTGAGCTAGCCGGAGTAGCTCCCAGACCGACGACGGGGCTTCCTGGTGCCAGGTCACATGTAACGGCCAGGCGTGTTTCCTTTTGCACAGGCTGGATCCGGTACAGCGCCACCGTAAGGCAGCGTGGAGTCGGTGGCATCACGATGCTCTTCACGGGATACTTCATCCTTTGCTGTCGCTGGAGTTTCAGGCATCTGAGTAAGCCTTTCTGTGTCTCTAGCCTAAATGACAGGCCGCGCTGCACTGTAGGCACCTTCTGAATTGCTTTTCCTATTCCAGTTTTGCAGTACCCGACATCCCCTAGTAAATGAGCTATTGCCTGGAGATCTGGGTTGTACATGGGGAGGGAGGATTTGAGACTTTGTTTATAATGGCCTTTGTAGGATTTGACTGGAATTTACATAATTGCCCCTGTCCTCCATCTAATGCTGTCCTTGGTGGTGTGCGGTCTAGAAGATCCACTGGCCAAATCTGTGTCCCTCAAAGAGGGCAGGTGCTGTCCTTGGTGCCGCATTTGCCTTGAAACCACAGCGGGGTGGCCCAGAGGGGAGCGGGAACAGAAACCGCTGACACTCGGCAGGGTGCCGGCGTCTCCCAGCGTCCCAGTCTTTCTGCATCCAAAAATCAAGCTCCCCTCTAGGAATCTGAGCTGGCACCAAGCCTTAGCCAGAAGGAAAATGCCCAAATTTATTTCCCTTTCAAGGTAACATTGGCTCCTTTTAAGTACTATGTAATTAAATGTATCTTCATAGTTTAAGGGGAAAAAAGACATCATTAGGAACCCAAAAAATGCAGTATTTTCTCCAGTTAGAAAAATAAGCTCCAAGGACAAAATTTTTTAAAAAAAATAAAGACGCTTTCAGTATAAAAGTACAAGATTATAATGGACAAATAAAGGTCACTATATTTTACGTACAGCATGATGAAACTTTTTTAAAAAACCGGGGCTTGACTGTAATTGGAGGGTTTTGGCTAAATCAGTGCCTGGTAAGGAGGGCAGGTGGCCCAGCACAGCCCCGTGGCGAGCACAGTCCTCTGCTCGTCTTCCCACACAAACAGTGCGGCCCAAACCAGGGCCCACCGAGGTCAAGGCTCCCCTCAGGGTTTGCCAGTCTGAAAGCGGTCTACTTGGTAAAACCTGGTGTTAATAGGCACAGGCTTAGTAGACGTTTCATAAATTCATAAAACAAAAAACGGAACAGTAGGTCTGTGTCTGCGAGAGGTAGAAGCCTACATCAGGAGAGGGGGAGGCCGCCGCGTGGGTCTGTAACCTTTATCTCTGTTTATCCAAAGAGCTGCAGCGCTGGCGTAAGCAATGTTGACCTGGACGCCGCTTACGAAAGCTCTGGAGCTGCGAGGGGCGTGCGGTGCAGACGGCTGCGGTACAGGTTTAACCGTTTAAATTGTATTGGGACAGGAGAGGGGGAGAAGTGAATAAAGGTATTGGCATCTGAAACAGTTATGTAGGAAGTAGATGTTTCATTAAGGCGGACAGATGGGATTCTGTCCAGATGCTTCTCTGGCTTGCTCTCAGGAAACTTGTGGGAAATGGAATTAAAAGTATGGATTTATTTTGGTGCAAAAATGTTTTTTTCATAATGCATGGAAAATGCAGATTATGAAAAAACTTTACATGGATTTTAAATATTTTTGGCACCAATATAAACTGAATTTTAATTCCACTTTTCCATGACCTTTTTGAAGTCTCTCACTCTCTCTCCGCTTTGCTTGTAATATCCGCGTGCCAAAATATGAGGTCAGTCCTTCCTACGCCTCATGAGGCTCTTTCAGAACCAAGGAAAAGCAGATGGTTCTTCTCAGGCCGGCGCAGACCGCTTGTGCGCTGTTCCCTGCACTTCTTCCCAGAACGTGGACTCTGGCTCCCTAGTGGGGATGATTTAATTCGGCCACAGATTCTCATGGTTAAACATACTCACAAGTGTGTCCCCATCTACGAGAACTTTCCATAAGGAGAAAAGTCAGAGTTGAGGGCGAGAATTCTAGTCTAGTGCAGGCATCAGGAACTGCGCTGGACCTCCAGACAGGGTCCTCTTGAAAGGGCCCTTCCGAGAGGGCTGCGGGAGTCCGAACCTGGGTCAGCATGCGGCGGCCCCGCAGTGGTGCGCCCTTAGTCCCTTAGCCCCTTCAGCAGGCCTCTGCCCCTCCCCTTCTTTTTTATTTTTTATTTTTTTGACAGGCAGAGTGGACAGTGAGAGAGAGAGACAGAGAGAAAGGTCTTCCTTTTACTGTTGGTTCACCTCCTAATGGCTGCTGTGGCCGGCGCACCGCGCTGATCCGAAGCCAGGAGCCAGGTGCTTCTCCTGGTCTCCCATGGGGTGCAGGGTCCAAGTACTTGGGCCATCCTCCACTGCACTCCTGGGCCACAGCAGAGAGCTGGCCTGGAAGAGGGGCAACCGGGACAGAATCCGGCGCCCCGACCTGGACTAGAACCCGGTGTGCCGGCGCCGCAGGCGAAGGATTAGCCTAATGAGCCGCGGCGCCGGCCTGCTCCTGCCCTTCTAAATGAAGTCCGGAACCCAGCCCCGCTCACACAGCTGTTGGCTCTGGCAGCCTCACCCTGCACTGGCAAAGTTGAGCAATTGCAGCAGAAACCCTGTGCCCCCCAAAACTCAAAAGTATTTCCTGTGCGACCCCTCATAGCCCCCGCCCGAGGACAGGCGACCCGTCCAGGTGTCAGAGTTACACAGACCGGAGATCGGCGCCGGCCGGGTGAGGAGACATTTACATAGGAGTCTGTCCCGGGTGCCCGTGCTGCCCTGGACTGCCCGTCACCTGGAGTGCCGTGGGAGCACACAAGGGCAGCATGGCTGCGACTGGTGTCGCGTGCCAAAACCAGAATGCCGAGACACCGACAGCACTTAACCATTTGGTAATCACGATACACAGATGTGTGAAAAAGAGGTCCAGTGATCCATTGATCCTAAAGGATGTCTGCTTCCTGTTGCTCAGTGTAGGGCACAGGGGAGACCCTGTAGGCGGGGGGGGGGGGGGGGGGTGCTTGATATCATTCAGGACCAAGGATTATCTCACACGTGGTGGGAATGAGCAACACTCTTTAGCAGAATTATTTAAGTTACTGTGAATGCATTCTTAAATGATGTGGAGGGCTTTGAAATAGAGCTTGGAGGTATCTCCGTGTCCTGGAGTTGTTTGCAAAAGTCCCCAAAGTAGTGGAAAGAAAGGCTCCCTTGTCGTCTTGCTGCCACCGGGGTTGGGAGAATAACTGAAGATCGTAGATTTTTTCTTCGTAATGTTCAGAATAGTTTAAGAGAATTGTTGAGATAAGCTGATGACCAGGTAATTCTCTTCCTAGATTTAGACCTAAGCAAACTCAGCATGATCAAGGAATGTACTTCATAGCTCCAGTGTGCAGCTTCGGTGTAAACTTGCCCAAGGTGCATTTTTACGCGAATATCCCTGTAAGTTCATTTGCACAGCCAGGCCCGAGCAGGAGGTGCAACTCTGCCACCTGCAGAAGTCCTCTCCACAAAGCGGGGGGAAAGAGAAGGCGGCTTCCCAGGATCCCCCGCGCTCAGCAGCCTTCTTCATTTGGCTCTTAGTCATGCCGTGCGCCTTCTGGGGCACTGACGACAGCTTCCGTAAGTAACCAGCCATGTTCACATCCTGCTGCCGGCGCAGCAGCACGCGTAGAAATTGGGGCGGGGACATTTAGGCTCGTGGTAAAGATCCCTTCACCCCTGGGTTAACTCCCAGCCCTGCCTCCCAATTCCAGCTCCCTGCTAATTCAGACCGGGGAAGCAGAAGTGACGGCTCAGGTGGCTGGGTCTCCGCCACCCGCCTGGGAGACCTGAGTTGAGTTCCCAGCTACAGGCTCTGGCCTGGGCCAGCCCTGACCTTGTGGATATTCAGGGAGTGGACCAGCAGATGGGAGGCCTGTCTTTCTGCTTCTCCAATAGTAGTATTTTGTTGAGTCATTAACAAGCTGTTTAATGCTTTATGCAGAGCCTGCATATTACTACACCACTCTGTATAATAAAAGTATTTTTAAAAAAATATCAGTCTGAGCTAATCATTTGCCTCTTCCAGAACCTCACCTGTGAGGTGAGTGCGTGTGTCACTGGGGCAGGTTACTCCACTTCCTAGAGCCCCCTTTGGCTGTAATGGGGATAATTATACCTACTTTGTAGGGATTCGTTGAGAAGCCTTGTGTCTAAATTCTGGCAAGGCCTGACTTATTAATAGCGCTTGTTCTAAAACCATGTTTGCCTTTAGACTGCATCCAAATTCTAAACTTGAACCAAGGAAGAGAGACCCCACTGTTCTCCACCTCAGCGCAGCTGACGCTCGGCCGCTTGCTCAGTGCCAGTGTACACACAGACACTGTCTCAGCTCTGGGGGCCGCGCTGTCGGGATCGCAGTCCCACAGGCATGGGTGCTGCCGAGGCCTCCCCTGGCCACCTTGCTGCCATGTCCTCACATGACCTCACCCCTGAGCAAGCGCTCTCCTCCCTTCCAAAGGCCCCACCTCCTAGGACCCTCACCCTGAGAACTCTGGGTACATTTCGGGGGGCAGCAACACTCGGTACACGGCAGGGCCTTTGCCTGCACTACCTGAGCTTGCTTCCATTCTGGGTTTCCCACACCTCTGTTCTTGCTTTTCCTGCACCATTTCCCACGTGGCTTCCCGCCCTGCTCACAGCCCCTCCCTCTGGTCTCAGGGTGGTGCTGTGGGGGAGGATGAGCCCCAGGGCCACCACTCCCTGAGGCAGACAAGGCTCCAGTGACTGTGACGTTCTCCCCCTGGGTTCCCATCTGCTTTGATGTCACAGCGTCTCAGGTTTCATCTGGAAGGCAAAGTGCTGTCCCAACAAGTCCCAAATGTCCCCTGCCCACCAGGCCCCCTCTGCCTTTGACCCTCAAGCCTGACCTGTCCCCTTTGTGCTGCAACCTGGTATGCCTGTGGGCTGCCTTGGGGCCAGGGGACACTCCCAGGCCTCCACACCTTTCTAGAAGGTTCTGCAACAGAACATGTGTCTGAGCGTGATGCCTCCAAACCCGGCTTGCCCCTAACCAAACCGCACAACCACGGGCATCTGGGGTCCACCCACGCCCAGCCACCTCCACCCGCAGAACCTCAGCAGGGGCCTTGCCAGCTGATCGGCTGCCCCGCTCGGCCAGGGCTGGGAAAGGCCGGAGCCCACCTCAGGACTGTTAAAGGGTCGTCTTCAGCCTTCAACAGAAAGCCCTGCAATAGGCAGCTCTCCAGGAAGAGGGGACGCACCCTTTAAATGCGACTCAGAGCCGAGGTCCTCTTTAAGGACCAATATGCATTTTTTTTCCACCATGGATTTTTTTTTTTTTTTTAATACAACCGACGTGGGCACTATTTCCGCTGGCCTTGCAAATTGCATTTTCCCACAGGAACGCTCCTGCTTCCTGGTTGTTCAGGGTTGGAGGGGAGAGGGCGGGCAGAGCTTGGCGCTGGCTCAGCAGGGGAGGAGTCTCCAGACACAGCCCCCGGAAGTGGTCCTCCCCCAACGTGCTTCCCTGCTCTCAGGATCGACCCCTCCACTCAACCCTCCTTGTGTCCGCGATAGGCTCCCTAGTCAGATTTTCAGGAGGGGGAATGATGGGAGGGAGTGGCTTGTCCAGGGTCACGGGGCGTGGAGGCCCATGTGTCCTGGGGCTGCCCCCAGGTGACCCTCCATGCAGAAGCAACTCGCCATGCCAGCTGGGCTCCTCGTTGCTCCTTAAGCACGTGCCCTGCGTGGGCCTGCATTTTCCCATCTCATCCCTCCAACGGCCGTGACACTGCTTGTGTCCTGCTCATCTTGCAGAACAAGGGAACAGCCTGAGGAGGTTACGGAATTGGCCCACGTAGCCCAGGGCGGCCTAGAACTGGGGCTCCTGGGCAGGCATTCTTCTTGACCCTTGACCCTGCAGCTCCAGGGGGCAGGCTGCTGCCCTCACCCACCAAAGGCAGGGGCTTTGTCGCTCTTTTCTGTTCTTCCAAAAAGTTCTGCTTGGCCACCCTCCTTTCCAGGGAATTGAATTGCGTCCATGTTTGATTTCTGTAGTGGCATGTGTGGCTTCATGTTAAATGCCCCGTGTCACCACCTGCTCTCCCCCAGGCCAAGTCTTTGTTGTGCCATCCACTGCCGCATAATCCCCTACCTGAGGGAGGAATGTATTCCTAAGTCTAACAGCCGTCTGGGGAAGCAGCTGTCCTGCCAGAGAAAACCGTGTCACACATTGCCAGTTTCCAGCAGTGGAGGCCACAGGCACAAGAGGAGCCACAGGCACCCCGAGCCACGCGCGGGAGGGGGGGGCCCGCGGGCACCCCGAGCCACGCGCGGGAGGGGGGGGCCCGCGGGCACCCAGAGCCACGCGCGGGAGGGGGGGGCCCGCGGGCACCCCGAGCCACGCGCGGGAGGGGGGGGGCCCGCGGGCACCCCGAGCCACGCGCGGGAGGGGGGGGGCCCGCGGGCACCCCGAGCCACGCGCGGGAGGGGGGGGGCCCGCGGGCACCCAGACCTGCCTGGGGAGCACAGGAGCTGAGCACAGGGACCGTGGATGTCCCATGCCCTCCAGCTTTTGAGTTTACCCACATTCTACTCCTCCAGCTCATGGACCACTCGCTCCTGCCACAGTCACAGGCTTCCTATCCTGTCCGTCACTCTTTGCCTTACAGGATAAAGGGGAGTGACTGTACACACACCAGCTGCTCCTGCACCGGGTCCCCTGTTTAGGCTGCTGGTGGGCTCACTGGGGAGTCCTGAAAACAGAACAGCCCCTAGACAGATGGGGCCAAGGAGGACCTTCCATGGGGCTCGTGTTACGGTGTGGGGGCGGGGTTAAGCAGCTATTTGCAACACCTACGTCCCGTATCAGAGCGCCAGTTCAAGTCCCAGCTGCTCCTCGTCCGATCCAGCTCCCTGCTAGTGAACCTGGGCAGGCAGAGAAAGAAAACCCAAGTGCCTGGGCGCCTGCCATTCACAGGGGAGACCCGGACAGAGTGCCTGGCTTCAGCTGACCAGCCTGGCCTTTGCAGCCATCTGGGGAGTGAATTGGCAGATGGAAGATCTCTCTCTCTCTCTCTGTCACTCTTTCAAACAAATGAGGAAGAGGAGGAAGAAGTATGCAGTTCCCCAGACCAGGGCTCTCAACTCCTGCCAGCGGAATCTGATGGGACAGGAGCCTGCCTTGCGGCACTGACAGGAGTGAGTGCATGTTCCTAAGTTCAAATCTCAAGACAAACCCTCGATGGTCTAGGGAACCTGAGGAGATAATCCACTGGGTGCCTGAGGCCTGGAAGAGACCAGGGTTCATGTTAGGGAACTGGCGCAGTTGTAGCCAGGTGGCCGCATGGCCCAGCTACCTGAGCCAGGCTCCACCCCCATCCTAATGGGATTCACTGCTCCTGCTTCCCTGCCCGCCCTCAGGCAAAGTTTTAAAAGGGCCTGTTCCTGAACACGTGCTCTCTTGCCCTTCTCTCCTGCTCTCTCTCGGTTCCTCTCCAGCCTCCTCCTCTGGTCTCTTGGCTCTGCTCTCCTCTCTCCTCTTCTCTGCTCTCTTCTCTGCTTGCTAGCTCCTCTCCTCTCTGTTTCTCTCTTGCAGTCTCCCTCCCTTTTTTTCCTTCGCCGCCCCTTCACTCCGGTCTGTAGGTTGTTCCCCAATAAACCCTTTCCCTTACTCCGGTGTCCGGTGTGCTTTGCGACGGCTAACATTAAGATATAACAGCTCAAGCTTAGGCTCGTGATCCCGGAGAGCAAGGCTCTGGCCTTTTGAAGACCCGTAAAATCCAATGAACCGGAAACTCAAAGGACCCGCCTCTCTTTCGCGTCGTGCTGGTCTAACTAATCTGCTGCAGAATACAGAAATCAAACCTCCCGACAAGGCAGAAGCGGTCTCCTGAAGATGTGATAAAGACATGGATTTTTTTTTCTTCCTGATAAATCAGAAAAGAACAAAAAAAAAAAAAAAAAAAAAAAACCAAGGTGCTACCTTCTCTCCTTTGCCAAAACCTGCCACCTTAAGGACTTGCTTATACACAGAGAATTTTAACAGGCAGCCAAACAGGAAACCAAAGATGTTTCACTTATCAGCCTTTTAAAGAATCAGTCCTACGGAGATGCAAACAGGATCAGGTTGTTGCGACTTTCCACACTGGAACATTTGCTTAACAGGATGTTACCCCCTCTCCCTCCCTCCTGAATTCTCACTCCTAGAATCTCGTTCTCACCGGGAGTAGAAAAGGCACCACATCCCACCCTGAGCAAAACAGCGTCTGGGCCTTACCTGGTGGTGGGGAAGCAGGCACTTTGCCAGGAGGGGGGTGTGGGGAGCTGCAGGCAGCAGGAGGTGCTGCATCCTGGGGCGGCTGATCAGCTGCAGATAAAGCAACATCATGAAGAGACACCAAGGGCAGAGACTGTAGTGGCAACGACACTGAGGCTGGGGGCTGGCTGCAACAGCTTTCCAAAGGCCTGTATTCACAGTTTGAATTCCAAAGGCAATCCTTGACATCAAAGAAGTCCCCGAGTCATTGCAGATGGTGTCTGTCCCGCTGCCCTCCCAGCTTCTGGGGCTGGGCTTCCCTGAAGAGTTTATTCTCTGTGCTCCTGCCTGGCCTCTCACACTTACATGGCAGCCCAACAGTCCGGGGTCAGCAAGGGCATTGCACTCATTCAGCTCTGCTATCTTATGCCCAAGAACCGCCACAAACAATGCGTAAATGTCCCCAGGGTGGTCCCTCTGTCACCCAAACAGCACACCTGAGACCAGGTAGTTTATAGAGAAGAGGGGTCATTGGCTCACAGTTCCCGAGGCTGGAAGCCTGGGAGAGCGAGGGTTCACACTGATGAGTCAGCATTAATCCACGCAGGAGGGCTCCGCCCCCAAGCCAAGCACCTCCCACTAGGCCCCACCTCCATCACTGCCACGTGGACAAGCGGGAAATGATGTGCGTGGCCCCATTCCAATCAAACCACAAAGCACTGGAACTAATCAATTCCACATGTCACAAAACTTTATTATTTTTTTCTCCAAGCTTTATAAAACCACGCTCAGCTCCCCTGCTGCGCAGATGCAGACGGCGGCCAGGTCCGGCCTGCAGGGCGCAGTTCGCAAAGCCTCCACGCGGGCCCTCGTCAACACTTGGCATCGGCAGGGTCTGGGCGCGTGTCGGAACCCGGGGTGGCCCCGATTCGGGAGATCAACGTCGGACCCCAAGTCCTGAGCTGGGCCCCGTTCCCTGTAACAATAACCACACCTGTTACCTAGCTAAGGGAAAGGAAAGCTTGGGGGCTGAAAAAGGGAGGAGCCCCCCCCCCACAAAATGCACATCATGGCGCGTGGAGCGGAGGCTGGGAGGTGGGCGAGGGTGCTGGGAGGTGGGCGAGGGTGCTGGGAGCAGTGTGGAAGGAGGCGAGCGAGGCACACGGGCACTCACCTGCCTGCAACTCGGGTTGAATGCAAGATTGATCTTGGGACTAAGGAGAGAGAGAGAGAGACAGACAATTACAGCCAGGCTCTCGCCCTCTCTTCTGCTCATTAACATGCTCTGCGCCAGCCTGCTGCGGATTTCATATTTCAGAACCCCCGTGGGGAGGGAGCCAGAGCTGCCCGCAGGGGCCTGGAGGAAGCTGCTGTGATGTGTTTCTACCCTTGTCTCTGGAACAGGGGGTGAGGGTGTTCGTCTGTGCCCGCCCTAGCGTGAGCACACATTAATGGGGCGAGTCAGAGTTCAGATGGCCAGCGGCAGCACCACATCCAGGGCTCGGACAGGGCCGAGGGTGGGTGTGGGCGGATGCTGGCCACGCGTCTGCTCCACGCAAGGACCTAGACCTGGAAGGCCAGGCCCACCCTCTGGCGGGAGCTGCACGTGAGAGATCATACTTACTGGGCAAACTGGCATGTGGGTCCCTCGGGGCAGAAGCCAGCGAGGTAGCGGAGACACATGGTTCTGCGGGTGTGGCGGTACTTACATAGGGGGCCTGAGGGAACCAGAAAGCGATCAGAAAGGTAGACTTGAGGGGCTGGCATTGTGGCATGGCAGGTGGAGCCACTGTCTGTGATGTTGGCTTCCCATATGGACACCGGTTCAAGTCCCAGCTGCTCCACTTCCTCATCCTGCTCCCTGCTGATGCGCCTGGGAAAGCAGTGGAAGATGGCCCTGGTGCTTGGGCCCCTGCACCCATGTGGGAGACCCGGAAGAAGCTCCTGGCTTCGGATCAGCACAGCTCTGGCCATTGCTGCCATTTGGGAGTGAACCAGCAGATCCAAGGTCAGTCCCTCCCTCCCTCTCTCTCCCTCTCTCTCTCTCTCTCTCTGTGTGTGTGTGCCTCTCTCTTTCAAATAAATAAAAAATAAATCTTGGACCCGGCACTGTGGTGTGGCAGATGAAGCTGCCACCTGCAGTGCCGGCATCCCATTTGGGCGCTGGTTCGAGTCCCGGCTGCTCCTCTTCCAATCCAGCTCTCTGCTGTGGCCTGGGAAAGCAGTGGAAGATGGCCCAAGTGCTTGGACCCCTGCACCCGCGTGGGAGATTGGGAGGAAGCTCCTGGCTCCTGGCTTTGGATCTGGTCATTGTGGCCATCTGGGGAGTGAACCAACGGAAGGAAGACCTCTCTCTCTGTTTCTCTCTGCTACTCTACCTCTCAAATAAATAGAATCTTTTAAAAAATTTAAAATTAAAAATAAGAAAAAGGTGGACTTGAGCAAAGGGGGAAGCTCCCTGGGAAGAGCAAGGTGGTCCCAGGCTCCGCATGTAATGGGAACGTGTAATCTCGTCCCTCCCACACTGCCCTGAAGCATCCACTTCGAGCCATGAGACCAAGGTGGGGGCAGGGGCCCCTGGGGAGGTGTCTGGGGCAGCTCCGCTGGCAGGTCCTAAAGTAGGGAGCAGAGGGGGTGCCACAAACGTGCTCCGTGTCTCAAGGACTCGCGTGGGCATGGACCATATCTGCAGTCTTTATTTATTTAGCTCTAGAAGATCCAGCTAAGGACGCTACAGTCTCGCTGACCCCCCTCCATCCCCCCAGAACTCCTCCCTAAGCCAGCAGTGCCGAGAGCTCAGTAGGAACAGAGCAGCTGTGGGTTCAGGAGAAAGGAGACACAGAGCTCCAGACACGGGGGACCCTGGCCAGGAGCTTCCCTCCTGGTTTGGCTACAGCGATGGGAAGGCGGGACTGGCCTCAATGACTCCAGACCCCATCCCCAGCTGGGCAAGAGAGTGCAGGTGAACTGGTGTCTCCTTCAGGCCACCCCCGTGGCGTGACCTTCCTGGGGTCAAGTAACTTGTTCAAGGTCAGGCAGCCTGTCAGGGTCGAAGGCAATACCTGAACCTAAGTAAGCCTGCCCCGGGAGTCACTGTGCACCTGTGGGTCCCTCCACGGCCCCACCCCTACAGAGAGTCACCATCCTGACCACCCACGGCCACCAGGGCCTCGGGTCCGTCCAGTCCTCACCATTCTTGCAGAAACCTTGTTCGTACCAAGGACAGTCCCGGGGCTTGACAGCCGACTTCACGTGAAGGAAGGAACACTCCTTGTTGTTGCAGTCACCTGGAAAGACCGGCATGCTTTGCCTGTAAGGGGCTTCTCTTTAGGGTCGCTTTCACCTCCCAAACTGGACTGATCCTGCCCCTTGCGGAGGCATAAGCCACTGGTCTTTGGGTTTTTGTTGTTGCTGTTTTTTTTAACAGCAAGGTATTGCTAATCCTTCCTAGAATCCCAGTCGCATTTGCGCAGCGGGGCACGGGGATGAGGGTGCACTCATGGAAGAGTCAGGGCGGGGCCAGACGTGAAGAGGGAAGCAGGGACACTGAAGGCTCTCAGAGGCTGCCAGGGAGGAAGGGAACAAGAGAACAACAGCTGGAGACCCCAGAGGGCGGAGGCTTTGAACACAGAGGCTGCCATGCTCCGTGGCCGGACCCGTCTCCTCCTCTCTACTGGGAAACCCAGGTGGCTTTCAGAGCCCCGGGGAGTCATTTCGTGGGGGGCAATGCAGAGAGGCAGGGAACTGCTTCAAATTGGCGTGGGGCGGGGGTAGGAGGAGGCTGGCACCATGGAGCAGCAGGTAAAGTTGGCACCTGTGACGCCAGCTGGCTGCTCCACTTCTGATCCAGCCCCCCTGCTAATGCGCCTGGGAAAAGCAAAGGAGGGTGGTCCCCAAGTCCTCGGGCCCCTGCCACCCACGCGGGAGACTGAGGGAGCTCCTGGCTGCAGCCTGGCCCAGCCCCACCCATGCTGCAGGCATTTGGGGGAATGAACCAGTGGATAGAAGCTCTCTCTCTCTCTCTCCCTCTCTCTCTGAATCTGCCTTTCAAATAACTCTTTAAACAAATTGGCATGGAGGTGAACAGATGCTGACCGGAGGAATACCCGTGGTCCCGCCAAGCCTAGGCTAGCATCTGTCCGTGGAAGAGACTGGCCTCGCGCTTCACTTGTGTACTAAGGGGTGCCCAGGAGGCGCCAGCAGAGCCTCCAAGAGCGCCCACGCGCCTCTGCGCCAAGTGGACAGTCTCTGCCTGCTTTCTCTGTCAGCCTCCTTAGCAGTCTTAGGAGCTCAGGGCTCCTCAGGGCCCAAGGGAACTTCAGAACTGCTTCGCATCGGCCTGAAATGCTTGCCGTGACGCCTCGGGCTCCTGCCAAGCCTGGCTGCCCCTGCAGAGGAGGGCCCTGCTTCCAAGGCGTGTTGAGCCCCATTCACTCCCATCCCTGTCATCTCCCAAGTGAGGAAGCCAGTGCTTGGACAGGGGAGACCCACGTGCACTTCCCTGGGCTTCCTCGCGCCGGGGAGGAGCTTCTGTGCCCACCACCACGGCACAGCACTCAGTAGGGCTGAGACTCGGGGCCCAAGCCTTCTAGGGACTGGAAGGACCTCTCCGACTAGGGATGGTCAACATTTGCTAGGCAGAAATACAAGGGATCTTCAAAATGTTCACAGAAACGTATATTATAAAAAAAAACATGGATTTCACAATATTTTTTGCTCCAAAATAAACTTACCTTTCCTTGCATTTTCCAGGCACGTTTGGATGTGCCCTGGTGATGGGGAAGCGCTCTCTGTAACCCTCTTGCCTTCCCACCCCAGTCCGGACACTCACCGCGCTGTGCGCCTCTCCTGGCCAGCAGGTGGCAGCAGCACCTCAGTCTCCAGCCTTTAGGAGCCACCCACACACCTTTAGCTCACTGGAGCAGAGGGAGGCCGTCCTGGCCCCTGTGAACTGCCCTGTGCCCCTCCCACACCTCCCCCACAACACGTTCTAAAAGGAGAAGCTAAATCCAATGGGGAGGAGAGTGACTTTGATATAGTAGAAATAGACTCTTGGGGCAGGCACTGTGGTGCAGCAGGTGAAGCCGCCTCCTGCAGTGCCAGCATCCCAGCTGCTCCACTTTTAACCCAGCTCTCTGCTGTGGCCTGGGAAGGGCGTGCAAGATGGCCCTAGCGCATGGGCCCCTGCACCTTGTGGGAGACCCGGATGAAGCTCCTGGCTTCGGATCAGCTCAGCTCTGGCTGTGGCAGCCATTTGGGGAGTGAGCCAGTGGATGGAAGATCTCTCAAATAAATAAATAAATCTTAAAAAAAAAAAAAAAACATAGGTCACACAGCCTAAT
The DNA here is from genome assembly GCF_964237555.1 of Oryctolagus cuniculus. Lineage (NCBI taxonomy): Eukaryota > Metazoa > Chordata > Mammalia > Lagomorpha > Leporidae > Oryctolagus > Oryctolagus cuniculus. The sequence goes on along the minus strand of NC_091448.1, from coordinate 6,752,154 downwards.
CGTGGTTCTAATCGTGGTTAACATGTCTGTCCCTCATAATCAGAATTATCTGAGGACAGAAAGGGACCTGGGCCAATTCCTGCATCCAAGCCCAATACAGCTGAGCCCCAGGTGGAAAGCAACCAAGGGTTATTGAAGGAATAAATAAGCACGCGGCCTTTTAAGTGACAGATTCAGGCATGATGAGGGCAGGGGGCAGGCCCCAGATCAGTTTTGTCCCTTTCAGATGGACACGTGGGTACCCCCTGGAACTGTCAGGACCCTAACCTCCCAGCAGGCAGGAGACACAGTGCAGGTGGGGGGGGGGGCAGAGCTCTGTCCCCAGGACCTCCCCATAGGCACCAATGAGGAACAGCTGCCTGGGGGGAGCTGGCACCAGCCTAGGTCAGGGGTGACCCTGCGCCTGGCCCCAGCTCTCTCTGCAGGTCAGTCTTTTTGGAACCATTTGGAAACCTCTGGACTAGGTCACTCTCCAGGCTCCTTCCAGCTCTGAGAAGCACCAAGCTGCACAGACCTGCTGGGCACACTCTGCCTCAGATCTCCAGTGAGGCAGCAGGTGGCCGCAGCCTCCCCTGGGAAGGCAGAAGGGAGGTGCAGCCCGAGCACACGAGCCTAGGGGCCGACTTCCGAGCCTCGGGGGTTTAGGTTTCTCGTTACCTTTTATTTCCGACAAGTGATGCGAGTTTTCCATGTACAGAAGCCGTGCAAAGTTTTCCTCTAAAATACGAGTTAAAAATAGCAAGGCAGCTGATAGAGCACCCAGCGATGCAGGTGCTCCCTTGGCGGGGCCGGCATCACGAGAGGGGCTCTCGAATGCCTGACACGTGGGCAGCCCTGGCCAGGACCCCCACCCTCCCGCGACCGGGGATGGCTGGTTCCTGACCAGCCCGGGGACGGAAGCAAAACCCCCTTCCCTTTGGGGAGCTAACTGGGGTGAACCTGGGCACAGCTCTGCTTTTTTGGGGGGTTTGAAGAGGCAGGCAGCTGAGATCAGGACAGCCTGGTTAGTCCCCCCAGCCCCTCTCCGCCTTCCCGTCTCACCGACACCACTGCCGCCGCCCCCCGCCCCAGGTGAGCACCGAGCCTGGCCGGGCGTTACCGAACGTGGAGTAGAAGTAGCACTCGGGCATCCTGGTGGCGTCGTAGCGGTGCAGGAACCGGCAGTGGTCACCCTTCTTGCACAGGCCCCGCAACCAGTGTTTGCACACCACCGTCTTCTCCCCGTGCTCGTGCCGGAAGGGGCAGAGCGTCTCTGCAGACACCGGAACACCTGTGTCCCCCACCCAGCCCCGCCCCTGGCGCACAGTAGGCGCTCGTGAGGGGCCCGCTGAATCCACAAATGTCAGGGCCAACGTTGTGGTGCAATGGGCAAAGCCACCTCCTGCGGCGCCGGCAGCCAGGCTGAGAGCTGGTTTGAGTCCCAGCTGCTCCGCTTCCCCTCCAGCTCCGTGCTAACGCACCTGGGAAAGCAGCAGCAGATGGCCCGAGTACTTGGGCCCCTGCACCTGACCTGGGATGGAATTCCAGGCTTCGGCCTGTCATTGTGGCCATTTGGGGGAGTGAATCAGCAGATGAAAAATCTCTTTCTCTCTCCGTCCCTCCCTCTCTCTAACTCTACCTTTCAAATAAATAAGTAAGTCTAGAAGTAAAATTTAAAAAACGCTAGGTTTCCTGACTTCTAAGGCCGACCAGGCTGACATAAGAGCCATCTCTGTGAGGAGTCACAGAGGGTCTTCCAATTTTCGTATCAGGTCGCTATCGCCAGCGGCTGGAAGAAGCCTGCACCCACCAAGTTTCTAACCAGGCCCGGCCTCGTGCACAGCCAACTCTCCGATGCAGCCGGGGAGCAGCACAGGCATTCTCTATGCCCCCTTGCAGCCACTTCTCGGTTCTGGCCTACAGGAAGACAGACGGCGTCGTAGCTGCTGATGGGCCGAGCTGAGGGGTTGTCACTCAGGCCGTGGCCACACCTGCAGGGCGCTGGCTGCCCCAAGCCCTGGGTGATCAGAGACCTCACGGCCCTTCTCACCCCCTTGTCCAGGGTGATCCAAAGATAAACAAGGCTCCGAGTCCTCCCAGTTTGCAAGGACAAGGCCTTTGGATCGCATCGCAGGTCCTAAACTCATCCGCACGGGCGGATTTCTTAACCTGGATCTATAGGCGGGTTCCAGGCAGGCAGGGGGTCCCCTAACATGGGAGGCAAGCTTTCGTTTGGTTTTGCAACTGTGTCTTTCTCTGGGAAGAAGGAAAGCTGAGAGTCCCTGTGTGGAAGCCAGGCCTCCGCAGAACGGCTGTGCCTGGGGAGAGGGTGTGGTTTGAGCCACGGCCAGGGCTGGAGGAGCACGGGAGACATTTCAGAGACCTCGGCCAGAGCCACCAGAGGGCTAAAGGAGCGATGGGGCCCTGGACAACTGGCCGGTTTCCTGTTGATGTAGGGAAGCAAATCAGAGAATAAAGAAGGGGTGGCCACCTTCTGGGAACACCGAACCCCGGCCTGGCTACCCGAATACAAATGCTGCTGAGACAGAGAGATCAGAGGGGAGCAGCCGGCGGCTCGGGCACCTTAGCAACCTGCAAGACTGAAACTCTGCCCCAGCCCAGTCCGGCCCGGCCCAGCCCGGCCCAGCCCGGCCGGCCGCTCACTCACCTTTGGCGCACGGGCCCTTAGGGAAGAAGTTGCACACAGCTGAACTTGACTCTGGAAGGGGAAGGAGGGAGGAGGAAGGCAGCTTCCCCAGTGTCGAGGCTGTCTGGGGGCCTTCACACCCACCCCACCCGAAAGCCCCTCTAATCATCCCTCAAGTTCAGGCCCGTGGGTCCCCAGGTCTGGGCCCTTTGGGGGCTGGCCTCCAGAGCTAGCCTCGAACCTCAATACCGTAACCCTCAACTCTGATGCTGGGGCGGGGAGGGGGCAAGCTCGCGGCCTTCCTCCCCGTCTCTGCGTCTCTCTGCGGGGCAAATGGAACCAGAAGCCACAGAAGAGAGAGATCCAGCGAGAAAGGCCACCCCGGCTCCCAGGGAGCAGGGCAGAGAAGGCTGCTGGGGGTGAGGGGGACGCCTCTCTCACTGCCCCTGCCCGGGGTGGGAAGGGGGCCTGCTCATTCACTGTCCAGGGTTGGGGAGGGGGCTCCTCACTCACTGTCCATGCCCTGGAAGGGCAGGAGCCCCGTGCCCCTCTGCATCTCCACATCGTGCTCGAAGGTGAAGGTGAAGCGCTCCAGGCCGGCAATGACCTCTTGCATCTTAGCCGCTTAGCCGCTGGCGCCCTGCAGGTGGACCCTATAAGGCTCATCAGAGGCTCTTAAGGGGCCAGGGCCTACTGCTTCCCCTTCCCCGCCTCCCCCAGGATGCCAGCTGCCACTCTGCTACGCAAGCTGGGGGTGGGGGGGACAGCAGTGGGGCCCACTGCCTCACCCCTCCCACCCATGCAGGTGCAGGCACCCCAGGGCCCCACACCCCCACACTGTGTACAGAGGCAACACGGGGCGGGGGTGGGATTAACGCTCTGCAAACACGCACAGGGCACGTGGGCAGACATTCCCAAACCCTGCTCTGCCTACAAGCCTGAGATGCAGCCACAGGCAAACCCAGGGTTGCACAAACCAACACCAGCAAGGCTGCGCGGATTCCAGCACAGCTCAGGGGCCAGCGGCGGGGGTGCAGAGGGAGCTCCCCCCACCACTACCGCCCCCCCATCAGGTCCAAGCCAAGCCTCCCCTCTGGGACCCGGATTCTGGCCCAAGTGACAGCCCTGAGTGAGCTCTTCACAGGAGAGGGGGGAGAACCAAAGGCTGCTGGAGTCGGAAATAGTTGGATGAATGGTGCTTTGTTTACCAGGAACACAATCTCCACCCCGGCTGGCTGGCAGTTGAGCTGCCCAGGGCTGGGTGGCCTCCCCGGGCCTCCCCACCCCTGAGATAGTGCTTTGCGAAAACTCTCTATGCAAATGTTGTTTTATGGTCACTGCACCATCCCTGCCCCGCAGGGGCCCCAGACTTCTGAAAATGCTCTCAAAAGAGCATTTGAGGGCTTTAAGGAGACCCGGCTTCCCCGCCCCCTCCCTGCCCTGGCCCCAAACTGGCCCGGCCTCTAAGTGGAACGGCTGCTCGCAGAGTCACATCGGCCTTAGATGCCCAGAGAACCAGAACCCAATGCCCTCCTGCACTGGGATGGAGCAAGGAGACGTGGGCAGTGCCCTGCAGGCCACGGCTGGCTTTTGTTTGCTGTGACTGTGCGCTGAGGTTTGTTGTTCCTTTGAACTCCAGATCAGAAAAGAAAATAGCTAGAGATAGACACCTGGAGCCGAGGCGGGACTGGCAGGGGAGGGGGAGGAGCCCAGAAGTTTCCAGAAGCTTGGGCCTCCCTCTGACTACGCTGGGGGAGCCAGAGGGGCTGAGCTGCAGGGCTGTTTGTTGGGGGGTGTGGAGGAGGGGTTCCTGGGTGGAAGTCCAGCATTCTCCTGTGCATTGGCGGTCAAGGACACGGTCAGCTGTCGGCCAGGCTCGTCGAAGGCGGGCAGCAAGCTCACGGGGCAGCCAGGAGGGATCAGGAAAGCAAGGCCTTGAGATGCCAACAGCAGCAAGGCTGGCGTTCAGATCCAGGTCTCGTGTTGGTCTCCTTCCAGCCTCATCCTGCCCCCACCACCAGGAACAGCCCCTCCAAGTGCAGGACACAAGCAGGTAACACAGAAGTACAGTGGGGGAGGGAGGAGCTGGGGGCAGGGCGGGGTGGCGGGGAGGGAGCGTGCTCAGAGGAATCTGAGGATGATCGGGGAGAACATTCCAGAAGGTCAGGCGACGGGCAGCGTCCAGCCCGGGCTGATGGGCAGGGGTTTGGGTTCGCAGAGCAGGTCAGAGAAAGATGGTAAGCAACAAGGATGGAGAACAAGTGGGAGCCCGGCCTGGGGTCCTCTCTGGACAAGCCTGGGGTCGGAGTGGGGGGGGCACCAGAAAGGCAGCAGAGCACCCCTGAGGCCTGGGTTAGGGGATGCTTTACAACACAGCTGCAGCTCAGGGGTATTACCCTAGGGGCTTTCCAGTGCTCTGGTGGCCTGAGCGGCAGTCAGGGGTCAGGAAGGAAGGCCATGGGCCGGCGCTGTGGCACAGCAGGTTAAGTCTCGGCCTGCAGCCCAGGCATCCCATGTGAGCACCGGTTCGAATCCCAGCTGTTCCACCTCCAATCCAGCTCCCTGCTAATGTGCCTGGAAACAGCAAAGGAAGATGATGCAGACTTAGGGCCCTGCCACCCATGTGGGAGACCCTGGTGGAGTTCCGGGCTCCTGGATCCCAGCTTTGGCCTGGCCCCAGGCCTAGCTGTTGTGGCCATTTGCAAAGTGAGCAGTGATGGAAGATTTCTCTGTCTCTCCTTCCCTGTCACTCTACCTTTCAAATAAATAAATAGATCTTTTTAAAAAGAAGGAAGAGGTGGAGGCTCACGAATGAGACACCCAGCTTCTCTCCTCTTCCTGTCAAGGCCCTGCCCTCCCTGGGCTGCCCATCCACTGTCTATGCCCAGCCAGCAGGTGCATGGTGGCTGTCCCTCTACCAGTCACTCCTTGTCAGTTTGACACAAGAATGATGGCCCCAGGGTAGGTGTTTGGTGCACTGGGTTAAGCTGTCACTTGGGATGCCCATATCCCAATATGGCAGTGTTGGTTCAGGTCTCAGCTGCTCTGCTTCTGATCCAGCTCCCTGCCAACGCACACCAGGGCAGGCAGCAGATGGCTCAAGTCCTTGAGTCACATGGGAGACCCAGCTGGAGCTCTTGACTTCTGAGTTCAGCCTGGCCCAGCCCCAGATGTTGTGGGCATTTGGAGAGGGAACCTGCAGATAGAAGAGCTCTGCTTTTCAAATAAAAAAGAAAAAATTTCAATTGAAAAAGTGGTGGTAGCTTGGTTCATGGTGCTTGCCAATTTAAAGAACGTTTTGCAGCATATTGAACTCTCTCTCAAAGTCCTGACGCCTGCTGCCTGTGCATGTGACCTTGTCTGGAGATGGGGTCTTCGCAGGTGTCACTCGGTTAAGGCTCCAGCCATGAGATCCTCCTGGAATCAGGTGAGTCCTAGACCCAATAATCGGTGTCGTTAAGAAGAAGGAGAGGGGGCTCTCAGACCCACAGACCCAGAAGAGACACAGGGATTGGGATTCTAACAACTACAAGGGAACGCCCAGGATCCCCGGCTGCCACTTGGGGTGGGGGCTGGAAGAGGGGCCTGGACCAGCTCCCCCCCCCCACACACACCCCCAGAGCCTCCAGGAGGACCCAAGCTGCTGACACCTCCATTCTGAACTTCCGGCCGCCAGGGTGTTCGAGAACACACTTCTGTTGCGTTCGGCTGCCACATTTGTGAAATGTGTCACGGAGGTCCCAGGAGACCAACACCTGCCCATCTGGAAATTCCGTCTCGGCAGGCCTCACCCCTTGTTCAGTGAGCAGCAGGGTGTCGGCTGGACCCCAGGGAGACCAGAGGGCTGCCCCGTCCCTCATTCTTAGGAGCTCCTGGCTCCCAAAGTGGACTGGCTCCCCATTGTCTCAAGACAATGTGAGCTCCAGGCCTGACAAGTCCTGGGGGCCGGGGGCTGGGGGCCGGGGGCCGGGGGGCCGGGGCCAGCGCCCTGATGTCCCCTCTAGAACCTCACAGTCAGCTCCTCTGTGCCCTGCAGCTGCTCCTCAGTTCTGGTGTTGTGGTTTATTAATTAATTCATGGGCCCAAAGCAGACGCCCAAATCGCTGCACAAACACTCATGTTAATTTTTAATCACCATCATTACGGGGCCCTCATTTAACTTCCTGAATCATCACCACGCTGCCCCTTTCTCTTTTTAACTGCACGGGCTCTGAGAGGCAGGGCCAGCTTTGCAGTCCTCTGGCCGCAGGGCCTGGCTGGCGGGCTCCCTGCGCCCCACCTCCCTGGCCTTGGCGCCACCGGCCCTCCTCCCTCTTCTCCCTTGCACCTGCCTCACTTCCCACATGGACACCTGAGTTCATAGAAACAGTGTGGGCGGTGGCATCAGGCCAGGCATTCGGTCGCCTCTCTGAGCCCCAAGCTCCATAGCAGTGGAGGGAGACCCAGGACAGTGACCCCCCTGTGGGGTGCCTGACGCAGGTCCCATGAGTCATCCGTCCATGAGATAAAGGACTTGTCTGACGTTACACAGCCCCTCCCTGGCCCTTGCCCCAGGTAAGACATCGGGGATGCCTGTGGCCTGGGGCTCCCCGACCCAAGTGTCTGCCTCCATGTCCCAGGGTCCCAGGTGCCACCCCTTCTTCAAGTTTATGACCACAAAGGGCCCCCTGATGACAGGTGCTGTGGGGTAAGGGCTTCCCGCTCATCCAGATGTTGTTGGAGGGGCTCCGGGGAGGTGCAGCAGGGACAGGCAAGGCGCCGTGTAGGAAACAAGGGGTCAAAGGACCCACAGCTGCTGCTACTCAGCCACAGGGACAATGAGCCAGTGTGTCCTGCTCTCTCCACTGAGCTCGATATGCCACTCAGCGGGGGCAGCTGGTGGCCTCCCAATGGCCACTTGAGGAGCAGGCCAGGGGGCCCCAGCAGCCAGGACGGTACCACAGGACCGTATTTATGCAGGAGCTCAGTTTGTGTGGGTCAGTCTGCTGCAGGGCCTACATCCAGAGAAAGCCACGGGTCTCCCCCAGAGGCTGGGAACAGTGACCGGACCACTTTGTTGTCAGCCAGGGCTTCCTCCAGCTCTCCTGGCGAACCTTACAGTCTTCTACCCATTTCACAGATGGAGAAACCAAGGCCAGAGGTGAACGACCGACTGCCTAAGCTTCCACGGCCAGTAGATGTCAGAACAGGGACCTAGAATCCCCTTTACTGCTGATCGCTATACCCGGTGTCCTCATTCCAACCCAACCTAGGAAGACAGCTGTTACGGCGTCCATGACCCAAAGGCTTAGATGAGCATCCCAAAGAACACGGGTTCAAGTCTGCATGACCCCAGAGCCATGCTCCTTCTGGCCTGCCCTCCCCCGGGGCTGGGAGGAGGACCCAGAGCCCGGGGTCCAGGACATGACTGGGGCTTGGCTCTCTCCTGTGAATGGGGCATGAGGGTTAAGGTTCTGGCCCGAGAGCGAATCAGCCCCAGATAAAGTCGTGTCCTGATGGCGTTTCTCCTCCCGTGTTGCCACTGCACATTCCTGCTCCTCTCTGTGCCCAGAGCCCACAGGCTGTGCAGAGGCTGCCCAAGGCCTCCTGGGGCCCAGAGGGAAATGTTCACGGGCACTGGCGCCACCCACGTCACCAGTGCCAAGGGGAAGCCACAGGCATGACTGTGGGCAGATGTGAGCTGGCAGGTGCAGCAGGCAGGGCCGGTGCAGGGCGCCTCCCGGCCTCTTCCTCCCTGTCCATGGTCCTTCTGGCTGCCCTCATGGGCTCCCCCCACCGACCCCCAACAGCCTGCGGGGCCTGTTCACTCATTCATTCATTCATTCATTAAAAAGTATTTTTGACATCATTCTGGAAACAGAAGGAACGAGACACAGCTGTTTGCTGAGGCTGGCGGAATCACTGTTCCCCAGAGATGTCCATGTCCTACCCGTGAAGATGTCACCTGCAAGGCAAACGGGACTTGGCAGAAGCGATGAAGCTAAAGACCCCGAGATGCAGGGATGATCTTCAGTTGTCCAGATGGACCGCATCCTTATAAGGGGAGGCGGGGGTCCAGGGAAAAGGGGGTGGGGGAGGGAGACAGAATTGAAGATGCTGCACTGCTGGCTTTGAAGACAGAGGCAGGGACCGAGAGCCAAGGGAAGCAGAAAGCCAGGAAACAGACTTTCCCCTGGATGGTGCCCAGGGGAAGCTGATTGGGTCTTCTGACCTCAAGAACCGGGAGCCAATACAGTGATGAGGTCCTGAGCCGCTACGTTTGTGGTCATTTGTTGCAGTAACCATAGGGAAACCGGCACAGGGGGAGCTGAGTGCGAAAGCATTGCTGGATGGCTCAGCTCTCCGCTGGGCATGAAAGGGAGGCCTCTGGGAGGAGGCGGGCAAAGCACTGCCCCGCTTTCGGGGATGATGGTCTCGCAACCCCAGCAGCGGGATCGAGTTCAGGTGCACGTGGGAAGCGACCTCTGCAGAAGCAGACGGGGCCGGGAGGCCCAGCCTGCGGGGTCACAGGAGGAGCCCACCTCCAGAGTGGGTCGGATTTGCACTTTAGAAAGGGCACTCTGGATGCACAGTCCCGGTGCCACACTCCACAGAGGGTCTCAGAGAAACGCGTGTCCAGAAACCCACGTCGCAGAACCCAGGGGCGGCCGGGAAGGGGACAGGTCCCCAGCCCCGAGGTCCTCTGTCCTTACTAAAATAGAAAAAGGTGGGGGCAGGGGTTTGGGGTGGGATTTAACACACAGCTTGGGACACCCACACCCCAAATTCCAACGCTGCCTCCAGTTCTACCATTCTTGCTCATGTGCACCCTGGGAGGTAGCGGGTGAGGGCTCAAGTACTTGGGTCCCTGCCACCCAGTCCTTGGGCTCCTGTCTTCAACCTGGCCCAGGGACAACTGTTGCAGGCACTTGGGGAATAAATCAGCAGATGAAAGATCCCTGTCTTTATCTTTCTGTCTCTCTCAAACAACATGAACATAAACAAATAAAAATAAAAAAAAATAGAAAACCATAGAAGGTCAAGGTTAACTGATTACCAGCAAAGTTTGACTCCGTGGTGCCACAACTCAAAGGACGGTGTTGTGTTCCCTGGGGGGATGTCTGACCCACACACCCCCCCTGGCCGAGGGAGACTGGCTGCCACAGAACGGGGAACGGCCACTGGCCAGGCCCCTGGGGTGGATTGATTCTCTCCACTGCGCGCAGCACTCTCTTTGATGGATTGCGGGCCAAGGTCACGCATGTGATCTGCCTTTGGGTCAATTAGGTCTGGAAGGAGAACTCCATTTTCATCACCGCAGCCTGCCCTCCGGTCTGTTATCTCTAAATAATTCTGGGGTCACAAAGCGGACAGACTGGGCACAGATGGAAAACTCCTGCAGGCCCCGGCTATTGACAATGCACTAATCAAATGCACTGCTCTGTGTGCAAAGCCCGGTGAGGGCAGGCAGCCCAGCGCACCCCCACCTAGAGAAGCCACCTTCACTGCAGAGTGGGGTGCTGGGAGGGGCCCAGAGAGCACGGGGCAGGCGGGGGAGGACCAAGCCCACCCACCCACCCAGACAGAGCGCCTCTCACTGGGGGCTCATCAGCCCTGAGCCGCCCCTGGCTCTTGCTTCCCGGCTTGGGCTTGGAATTCCACCTCCCAGCCGACGACTCCCACATCTGGATGTCTTTGGTCCAGACAAGCAGGCGGTTGCCCACTGTCTCTGTCCGCCAGGGCTGCTGGGAAGAAAAGCATCCGTAGGCCGAGTGGTTTAAACAACAGATATTTATTTCTCACAGTTCTGGGAAAGTTCAAGACCAACGAGGCGGCAGAGCGAGTTCCTGGTGAGGGCTCTCCCCAGCCCTGCTTGTGGACGGCCCCCTCCTGGCCGCGTCTTCCTACAGACCGAGCTCAGGTCTCTTCCTCTTGTCCACAGACACTCAGCCCCGGGGCTCCACCCTTGCGGCCTCATCGAACCCTAAGCCCCTCCCGAGGGCCCCACGTCCGCACACCATCAACGCTGAAGGTCAAGGCGGGACACGGACACGCAGTCCCTAATGCTTGACCTCAGCTGCCTTCTCGCCATCTCCACTACAAACAGCTCTCGCACGTCTGAGCCCAGACTTACTCCCCCGAGTGTCACCACCAGCCAGAGGCTCGAGCCCCACGCCGGTGTGTCCTTCATCCCCCAGCCATCTCCACCGCTCCTCATCCTCAGGTCTCCCTCCGGGAGCCCCCAGCCCCCAGGGCCCATCATCCGGGTCCTGCACTCTCCCAGCCCACCATCTTCCACTGGCTCCCTGCCTTGCCTGTTGCTGGTTGATTTCCCCAGTTCTCCAGCCCAAATTTCTCCAGCGCGAGGGTCCCCAGTCCTTTTAGGGGTCATGAACATGTTTCATTTATTTATTTTTAATCGGAAGAAAATGTGAATTTTTAGGTAGAAGAAAAGGTTTTGATACATAATATGAATGCCTTAAACTTTTCACAGTCATAAACAGTATTTGAATAACCTCTAAAAACTTCATTTATTTGAAAGGCAGACACAGAGAGAGCTCCCATCCTCTGGTTCACTCCCCAAATACCTGCAACAGCTCAGGCTGGGCCAAAGCCCGGAGCCAGGAGCCAGGAACTCAACCTGGGACTTCCACGTGGGTGACAGGATGCCAAGTCTCTCTCTCTCTCTCTTTTTTTTTTTTTTTTGACAGGCAGAGTTAGACAGTGAGAGAGAGACTGAGAGAAAGGTCTTCCAGGCCGGCGCCGCGGCTCACTAGGCTAATCCTCCGCCTAGCGGCGCCGGCACTCCGGGTTCTAGTCCCGGTCGGGGCACCGGATTCTGTCCCGGTTGCCCCTCTTCCAGGCCAGCCCTCCGCTGTGGCCAGGGAGTGCAGTGGAGGATGGCCCAGGTGCTTGGGCCCTGCACCCCATGGGAGACCAGGAAAAGCACCTGGCTCCTGGCTCCTGCCATCGGATCAGCGCGGTGCGCCGGCCGCAGCGCGCCGGCCGCGGCGGCCATTGGAGGGTGAACCAACGGCAAAGGAAGACCTTTCTCTCTGTCTCTCTCTCTCACTGTCCACTCTGCCTGTCAAAAAAAAAAAAAAAAAAAAAAAAAAAAAAAAAAAAAAAAAAAAAAAAAAAAGAGAAAGGTCTTCCACTGGTTCACCCCCCAAAATGGCCACCACGGCCAGCGCTGCGCCGATCCAAAGCCAGGAGCCAGGAGCTTCTTCCGGGTCTCCCACGTGGGTGCAAGGTCCAAGGACCTGGGCCATCCTCCACTGCCTTCCCAGGCCACAGCAGAGAGCTGGACTGGAAGAGGAGCAACCGGGACAGAATCCGGTGCCCCAATCAGGACTAGAACCCGGGGTACCGGCGCCGCCGGCAGAGGATTAGCCTAGTGAGCCGCGGTGCCGGCCCCAAGCCTCTCGCTGCCTGCCAGGGTGTGCTGGAATCAGGAGCAGGCAGGGCTGGAGCTCAGGCACCCTGATGTGGCACACGCGGGTCCCCAGTGGCATCTTAACCCCTCTGCCAAACGACCGTGGGTTAATGATTTTCACGGACGAGGAGACCTGACCTGGACTGGGTTGCATCCCCCAGCACCTCTCAGGTGCTCACTAGAAAGCTCCTGAGTCTGAACCATAGATGTATCTTTTTCAGAAAATACAACCGCACACTCTGTGGGGGGCAATCCTGACAAAGGAACGAGACAGAATTTGCTGCAACCCTGTGTGGCGATCCAGCCCACCCACCCACTCCCCTGGATCCGCGGAGCTGGGCGGCCCTCTCCACACCTCCCCTAGCTGTGTTCCGGATGAGGAGCCGCGACACCTGCCCCGGGCACCCCTGCTCAGGGAGAGCCCCAAGGACGCGCTCGCTTACCGGTGAAACAAGGACCAGCTTTCCCGCCGTGAATCAGAGCCTCCGGGAGCCCCTTGTTTGTTTCTGCTTTCGAGTTAAAAAACAAACGTGACTTAAAACAAAAACGGAGCTTTATGAGAAGGTGTCTTGTCCTTCCTCCACGAGCCTGGTTCTCAGCCCCCAGGGAGACTTGTGGCCGTGTCTGGGGACACTGGGTCACAGCCTGAGAGGGTGCTCCGGCATCGCAGGAGGCCAGGGTGCTGCCCGCGACCCAGCCCCCACGCCAATGGCGCCGAGGCGGAGCGGCACAGCTCTGGGAGACCTGAGTGGTAGGTCCGGGGTGAGCAGCTTCACTACCTGGGTCTGGCAGGTGCCCATGGACTTGGGGTTGCCTTTGGGGCCTCAGCATCGAGCCCTCCCTAGACTGCAGCCTGGTGGGCTTTGCATGGCTGTGTCTGTGTCTGTTGGAGACCAGGGGGCTTAGAAACAACAGACGTTTATTGTTCACTGTTCGGGGGTGTGGGGGGCCCTGGTATTGAGGTGCCAGCAGAGGCAGTGTCTGGTAAGGGCCCTCTTTCTGCTTCCAGCTGAGTTATCCCGTGGAGCAGGGGCAAGGGGTCTCTCGGGGGTCTCTCAGGGGGCCCTAGTCTGATTCACACAGGCTCCAACTTCCTGACCCCATCACCTCCCAAAGACTCCAACTCCTACCACCATCACCTTGGATGGTGGGGTTTCGACCTGTGGGTTGGGCACGTAGGCACAAACGTTCAGCCCACGGCGTGTTGTAAGAGCTATTGGGGTGGCACAGCAGGTTAAGCCACCACTTGCAGCACAGGCCTCCCATATGGGCGTTGGTTCAAGTCCCGGCTGCTCCACTTCTGATCCAGCTCCCTGCTAATGCGCCTGGGAAGGCAGTGGAAGATGACCCAAGTGCTTGAGTCCCTGCATCCATGTGAGAGACCTGGAAGAAGCCCCTGGCTCCTGGCTTCGGCCTGGCCCAGGCCCAGTCATTGCAGCAATTTTGGGGAATGAACCAGTGCATGGAAGATCTTTCTCTCTGTGTGTGTGTAACTCTTTTAAATAAATTAATAAATTGTAAAAAAAAAATAGCTATTGCCTGGGCCACTACCCCAACCACTTCAAAGATCCCACAAGAATCCCTTTCAGACCTCAGCCATCCAGGTTCGTTACAATCCTGTGGACTCCGTGAGTCTTGAAACGGGCAGGTTTCCCTCTTTGCTTTGGCTGATGGGAAGCTCAGAGTCCAGTTTGCAGCCACTGAGAACCATAGACGCCCACGCAGAGAACATTTCTGTGTACTGCCTCTCGGCTCCAGGACTGCTCGCTGCAGGGCTGTTTCTCCTCTGACCTATATTCATCCTGTTGCATTTTATATTTTTTTGTCATCCACTGCCAATCCCTTTTGGAAAAAGCAGGACATGCTAAGAACACACGACTCAGGGGAGCCGGGTTTTCTGAGGTGCTGAGTGGCACTGCAGGCTCGGGTCCTGCCGGGGCAGACAGCTGCCCTTGGCCTTGTCCTGTGCCCTCCCGGGAGTCCTGGTCTTGGGGAACAGCAGCTCCGAGGTGGCGAGAGCAACAGGTTTCAGAAGCAACACCGCCAACGCCCATCTGCCTGCACACCCCGCGCCTCCCTCCCTCCCCCGTCTCTTTTCCAGGCTCCCATCTGTCTGCTGGCCGGAAGCCAGGGGGCCGGGGTTGGGGGGATGGCCAAGGGGAAGCAGAAAGACAGGCGCTCCCATTTGTGTTCCTAACTTTCCTTTCCTGCATCCTCACTCAGGGCCCCGGGCCTGAATTCCGCCCAGGCTGGCCCTGCAGGTAAGAGGTGTGCTGGAGGCTGTGGGCCAGGCCACAGGTGAGCCGGGCCACACACACCTGGGCCTGACTCCAGCACGGCCCAGCCACCCTCTCCAGCTCTGCAGGCAGCTGCAGACACACCAGTCCCCCTAGCCTGCCTGTCACCCGCCAGGCTGCGGAGCCCAAGCCAGCCCAGTGGATTCCATGATCTCTGCCCTGTTCCGCCTGCAGGACTTGGGCCAGTCCTTCCTCTCTCAGTCTTCAGGACTTGGGCCAGTCCTTCCTCTCTCAGTCTTCCAATCTCTAAAATGGGGGAGGCACGTGAACCTGACCCTCAGCTTTGAGTATCCGAAGGAGGCCCCACAGCCCGCAGGAGTCACCCTCTCTCCCCGTGCCCACTGCCTTCTGGGAACACGGAGCAGCTGTGTTGGAGGATGGAGGGGGTGGCTGGGTGTGACAACGGGGGTCAAAGGGCGAATATCAAGCAGGAGCGATCTGGGCAGCAGCAGCAGAGCCCTGAGGCTGTAGGCTTGAGGAGAGGGGCCCAGCTGGAGCCCTGGCCCTGCCTGTCAGAGACAGGGTCCAGCCAGTGACCCTGGTGCGGGCAGGGCCCTTGTACTGCCTGGTGAGCAGCTCTTGGACCAGGTGGATTGGCAGCTGCCGCAGGGCCAGCGCCTCGTCCGACAGCAAGCGGCACTCCCCTTTCCTTGGGGCTTGTGGTCCTGAGAGAGGCGGGCTCACCCTGACCAACCACCCCGCCAGCTAGGCCTCTGCTGCTCTGCCCAGCCAGGCACTGGCCCTGCCTGGTCATCCCAGGTTCCAATGAGTAAATTATCAAGGTTGGGAGAGGGGCGGGCATTGGGCCCAGAGGTTAAGACTGCTTGGGATGCCTGGGTTCAAGTCCTGGCTCCACTCCCGATTCCAGCTCCCTGGCGATGCACACCCTGGGAGGGGACAGGTGAGGCTCAAGTAGTTGGGTCCTGCCACCCATGTGTGTGACCCAGACTGAGTTCCCGGCTGGCTTCAGCCCTCAGCCTGGCCCCGCCCCAGCTGCTGCTGGCATTTGGGTTCCGGAACGTGCCTGGGCCCGGCTCCTCCACTTACTAGCCCTGGGTGGACCAGTTCTTCTACTTGTCTCCTCTGTAAAAGGGGCCATAGCAACAGTACCCACCTCGCAGAGCGATGACAACAGGACGGCGCCTGCAAGCGGCAGCCACGACCACCCACACACCAGGCCTTCTCTGGGGGCTGTGGAGAAGGGACAGGTGGGCCTGGGCAGGGTGGGCAGTGGGACTGGCGCTGGCTCATCCCTGGGCCAGGCTGTGGAGAGGTGGCAGCCGAGACCCGAATCACTCCGAAGTAACTGCTGGCCCCTAACCCCCAGTTGTCCCAGGTAGGACAGGGGCCGCACAGAGCACCTCTAAGGTGACACGTGCTCTGCCGAGCCCTCGGTGACTCAGAAGACCCTCAGCGACTAAGGAGGGGAAAGACCACCCCCACCCCCAGGACCCAGCCCTGCCCAACGAAGATCTGGCTCAGCGCATGTAAGTGTCCGACGTAGGACCTCACTGCAAACAAAGCGACAGCTACAAAGTGGAAAACAACTGAACGAGGGCCTAATCAGAGGTGGAGAAAGCAACACTGCTCAGACAGGGGCAGGGGCCCAAGGCACCCAGCAGCCCCGGCTCTGCCTAGGCCAGTTCTCGGTCTGACTGTCCCACACCCCTTGCACGGGGCCCTGACCCAAATGTTGGGAAGTGCGGCCTGCACTGTGGGCGCAGTGGGTTAAGCCGCTGCCCGCTATGCCGGCATCCCACATGGGCATCAGACGGAGTCCTGGCTGCTCCACTTCCAATCCAGCTCCCTGCTCACGAGCCTGGAAAAGCATCAGAAGACGGCTCAAGTGCTTGGGCCCCTGCACCCATGTGGGAGACCCGGATGAAGTTCCCGGCTTTGGCCTGGCCTGGCCCCTGTGACCACTTGAGGGCTGAACCAGTGGATGGAAGACCTCTCTCTCTCTCTGTAACTCTGCCTTTCAAATAAATACATCTTTAAAAAAAAAAAAAAAAAAAAAAAAAACAATAAAAAGCCGGGAAGCAACCAGGCCTCTCTACAGGTCCGTGGGTCTTCCAGAATGGCCAGCGCTGTCCCGACGTTTCAGCCGCTGGGGCCAGGGGCGGCCGCCTCCTCCTGGACTTTGCAGAATCGCTGGTTTGTCCGAGTGCTTTTCCCTCTGGGGAGGGCTATGCTGCGCCTGGGAGGGGCAGCCCCCCAGCATCTGCCCAGGCCCCAAGTGACCGGACTTCCTCCCCCGGGTACCTTCCTGTTCCCACTGGGCTGCAGCCCCACTCCCTCCCTGGGGGCCACCATCACCTCTAATGAGCCGTCTAGGGGTGCAGGGACCTGGATGCCATTTTAATTACGTCCCAGGGAGAGGACGAGTGGGCCGGCATGAAGCTCTCTGCAGAGGGTTGGGGGCGAGGGGCACAGCTCGCAGCAGGACCTGAGCCCCACCAGGGCCTATGTAGCCCCCCCGCCCCCCGCCATGTCTCTGGATTTGCTGACAAGTAGGGGCTTCAGCAGGCAGGGCCTTGGTGGCTTCTCGGAGAGATGTGAGGCAGGGGCCAGGGCAGCTGGTCCCCCAGTCCCAAGGCCCTGTTAGCACAGAGGCAGAGTAAGGTGTCTTGTCCCTGCAGGAGGGGAGTGCACGAGGGGCTGAGAGAGGAGCCGCCAGAGGCCGCCCTGGCCCCCCTCCCGGACCCTGCCCTGCCCCCACCCCACCCCACGCTCCTCTCCCAGAGCACAGACCACGCCACCGGTGCTAGAGGGCACTTTTAATGTTTCCTTGCTTCTTTAACAATATCATGAAAAAAAAATACACAGCTTATTTAGAATCTGGCTTAGGTGGATTCAGGGGTGGCTGGGCAGCCCTTTGGATGACCCCCCAAAACCCTGCAGGAGCTAAAACTATGGGGAAGAGTGCACCTGTGGGCACAGGGCACCAGCTAAGTTAGTGTCTCAGTGGCGGGGTCTGGCAAGGACAGGAGGCCGGAAGTAGCAGCCGGCCCCGCCCCGCGAGAACCCCCTTATGGCAGCTACTTCTGTCTCTCCCCTCCCCCACTGGCTACATGAAGACCCCAGGGGAGGGGAGGGGAGGGGGGTCAGCCTGTTCCCAGGACAGAGAATCAATCCCCTGGGCTCACACCCCAGCTTCTACTAGGGTGGTTCCAGGGCACAGCGGGGAAACCTGAACAACTTCCAAATACCACACGGGCAAACTCCTACCTCCCCCCACCCCCCAAAAAAATGCAATTGTCATTTACCTGAAATTCAGATTTAACTCTGCATTCGTTTTGTGTTTTTTGTGTGTGTGTGTGTGTGTGTGTGTTAAATCTGGCAATCCCACCCCCACCCCACCGTGGGCCTTGGCCCAGGGGGGAGCTGAGCAAGGAAGGGGAAATCGTGTGTGGGAGAGGAACCCACTGAGCCCAAACCCAGCCCCCACCCCCACCCCCAGGAATGGTCTATTATTTTTTAAAAATCGCTTTCCAAAAACTGTCTACATTGGCCTGCTTGAGCTGTTAATAGCTACGGGGCAGGGGGCCAACACGCACAGACCCCCACCCTACGCAGTTCTAAGTTTGGAAGCGCTCATTACAAGTGAGCTGGCTTCTTCGTCCTCTAATATGCACTTTGACCTGTCAGGAGAAAGGTTTTCTACTCCGATCCGGGCTTTTCGGCGGGCAGGCCTACCAACGCCGCTCGCTGGCGATATTGCCCTACAAAGATTTACACAGAATAATAAAGAACAAACCAACCCACAGGGCAGTGCCCTGCCCCTGTCTCTAGTGTCGTCCCAGAAGGCCCCCCTTCTAGAAGATTCGCAAAGACCAGCGGCTTGCCTTCTGTTCCCAGCAGGGTCTCTCCCCCTGCAAGGGGGCTTTGTGTAGTGTCCTTGGCTGGCCTCCTGCTTCCGCTTCCGGGGGCGGGAGCCAGGGATGGATGGAGGGAGGAGAGAGAGGCAGGAGAGAGGCGGGGCGCTGGCGCTGAGGCCTGGGCCGACCTGCTGCGGCTGCACGCGGCAGGAACTCAGTCAGCCTCACATCTGGCAGCCATTTGAGGCCAGGCTGCAGGAAAGGGAGCCCCAGGGAGGAAAACCGATTCCTGCTGCAAGAACACAGCCCGGGTCCCGGGCAGCTTCGGGCAGGCAGGGCGCGGAATGAGGTCAGGCTGGCAGACGGCGCCCGAGCCGGCTCCGCAAGTCCTCCCGAGGCCCGCGGACGCCGCCGATGCCCCTCGTCCGCCAGGTCCAGGGCCTGTGGCCCACCGCCGGGCTGCTCTTGGCTGGCCCTGCATCTAAGGTCAGAGGGTGCAGGGGGTGGGGGCGGGGCGAAGGCGTGGAGCGGCCACCAGCCCCCGCCGCCGCCTCACACGCGGATCTCATCCTCTTCCTCCTCGTCCATGAACGAGAACTCCTTGTCTGGCTGCCTGGCCAGAGCGGCCCGGGCCCTGTCCGGCCCCCGGAAGGCCGGGCTGCGCTCTTCCAGGACACCCGAGGTGCAGCTGGAGAGGGAACTGCTGTCCCTCGTGGTGTGGCTGCCCACGCTGCGGGCCGAGCCGGGGCTGGGGGCCGCCGCCGCCCAGCCCTCGTCCTCAGGGACAGCCTTGCCGGCTTCCTGCCTCACCAGGGCAGGGGCTGCTACGGCTGGGGTCGGGGCCTGGCTGAGCCCACGGGCGCCCTCGTGGTCACGGTCACTGCCATCCACCTCCTCCTCCTCCTCCTCCTCCTCCGGGTCCCACTCCTCCTTGTCCATGATGCTAAGGACGTCACCCAGCATGGAGGGCCCCAGGTCAATGTGGAAAGACATGATGGACTCGGCGTGCTTCAGCCCGTAGCTGGCCTTGGGCACCACGGGCAGGTCGGTGAGGTCCCCGAAGGCCTGCTCGTCCAGCAGGGGGTCAGGGGAGGAGGGGCCCGTGGCCCCGTTCCGCCGGGGACCCCCTTCTCCCGCGCCTACCTCCTCCTCCACGCCGCCCTCCCCGGCCAGCGCCTTCTTCACGGGGCTGGAGGACAGGCTCTTGGGCAGCTTGCTGGAGCCCCTCTCGGCAGCCTCCTTCTCATTGAGCTGGGGCAGGGACATGGCGTTCTTGACGAAGAGAGCCGAGTCCCGCAGGGAGCCCAGCATGTCCCTCTGCTCCCGATCGCCCCTGGTCACCGACTGGGACCGCTTGCTGCCCCGGAACTTCCGGGACAGGAGGCTACGCTTGGACGACGAGGAGGAGGAGGAGGCCTGTTCGTCCAGGGACTCCCCGTCAGGCTCGCCTGCCTTGCTGTTGAGGAAGGAGGTGTCCCCGAAGACGTCCCCCGCCCGGCCCACGTGCATGGTGTGGCGGAAGTCGCCCAGCGGGGCGCTGATCATCTCGGCCGTGAGGTCCACGCGGGAGCGGCGCTTGGAGTGCACGGAGCTGGACACCAGCTGCTTGAGGATCGGCATCTTGGCGGACGGACGGGAGGGGAGGCGGGCCCTCCCGCAGGGAGCAGACGGGTCTGCCGGAGCGATCGGAGGTCCAAGCGCGGGGTGGACGGGGTGACAACGCGGCGCTCGCACTCACGGGGCTGCGGGCAGAGCAGGAGGCAAAAGGTCAGCGCGAGCTGGACGCACGGCACCGGCACCCCTCCCCCGCAGAATGAAAGCACGCAGATCGAGCCCCCAATTTCTTAACTGCCCGTTTCTTCACCCACAGACCCTTCCTCAGGGAAAATAGAGATTTTGCAAACCAGGCTAGGGTTCCAGCAGCCAGAGACACGCACTTTCCCTGAAACCTGACAGAGAGAAGAATCTTCTCTTTTAAACAAGAGTGTCTCCCCAACTCTGCAAACCAGGATTCTCCTAGAGCAAACAGGAGGGTGCAGAAGCCATGCCAGGGGCCAGCAGGCAGACAGGCTGTAAGTTCTTCCTGCTGTCTAACCTTGATTCTGGCAGCGTTAGTGGACACCTCCACCTGAGTCACAGTCCTCAGCGGGAAGGGAGCAGACGGGAGGGGCCCTGGTGCCTCCACGCGCGTGGGCAGCCCAGCTCTCTTTCTGAATCAGAACTGGGGTGGGGCTGCTGGGACCCACAGAGCCAGCTCCCCAGCCCTCCAGCACCCCAGAGACAAGGACCTGAACTGTGAGACCTCCACTGTGAGGCCCCAAGCCCTTTGTTGGGGACCCACCCGCTCTGGTCTCAGGGAGACTTTAGCCATTAGACACAGAGGGAGGCAGGGACTCCATCTTCAATGACTCAGCCCCCCTGGGACCTGCAGACCCCAGATGATTAAATCAGAAACCCACTGTGCAGGAGAGCCCAGGAGAGCCCTGAGGTGCCACCCAGCAAGGTCAAGCTGAAGTTCAGTGGTGGGGCCACACCAGGCCCTTTCTCCCCAGGAGGACTTGGCCTACATATTAAGTCCAGCAGAGCTGGACAGGTGGGAGAGATGAGTGCGGGGACTTAACCAGGTATGGTGGGTGGGGGTGGTCCTCGGGGCACCCTCCTTCCCAGTCCACCCTTCCCATCACAGAGCCCAGACCCTGAGAGCTTCCTGACCCTTGATATCCACCCAACAGGTCTCCCTGCCCCCGTCCTGTCCTCTCCCACTTCCCCTTTGCGCCCCTCCCTGCCACCTGTGCTCCCAGCATCCTCAGGGCCCAGGTGGGACACTGCCACTCCCAGGAACCTTCCAGAGCCAGGGCGTCCTCGGCCACCTGCCCCTCCTCCGCACTTGGGCCGTCGCCTCTCCCAACAGGCACCATTACACCACGCTACCCCTGCTGGTAACACTCATCTCCCCACTAGCCTTTGAGCTTCCAGAAGGTTCTGAAGGGTTCCCGCACCACAGAATCCTGCCCCGCAGTGAATGCCGCAGATGGTCTCCTGCCCGCCCCCGACGCCCAGGTTCTCCTCTTCTGCCTGCATCTTGCCCTGAGCTCAGCTCCAGGGCTCTGCGCCGCAAGCCCTGCACACTCCTGACCCCTACACCCACAACAAGCTGCTGCCACCCAGTCAGAGAGCTCCCCCTCCCAGCACGTGCCCCCCCCCCCATCTCTCCAGGATATGCACACACTTGGGCGTGGCTATGTTTCAATAAAACTTTATTTACAGAGAGCTTCAGGCCAGGTGAGCGCAGGGGGTGCACCCGCCACCCCACACCTCGCCCTGTGCATCTCTCCTCCTTGCTCTTCCTAAATTGTAGCCTTTAGCAGTAACCAGTAAAAACAAAACAAAACAAAACAAAAACCAGCTTTCTTTACAAAGACAGATAGCAGGCTTGATTTGGCCTCTGGGCTAGATTCGCTGAGCCCTGAACACTTGGGGGCGTGGTGGGGGGGCTCCTAGGTCAAACTTGGGACAAACTCTCTAAAAAGCAGGGGAGAGGTGAGGTAGGTAGGCTCTGCCTCCGTCACGCTGGGCACAGAAGGAAACTGAACCACGTGGTCCTGGCCACGTCCTCTGGCTCCTGCTATGCCCACGGCGAGCAGTGAAGCAGGACGGAAGCCAAGGGCCCCGACTTCCGCCTGCAGCGGGCTCCTGGCTCCGCTCAGAGGGTGCAGGATCTCAAAGAGCTGGGAGGGCCACCCAGCGCCACTCTTTCGTTTCACGGATGAGAAAACAGGGAAGCCACGTGCCTCCCCCAGCTTATCCCCCAGAGGACAGAGCTGGCCTAGAAACCAACACCCTGGCCCAGCCCCTCCTCCTCCCCTCCTCCAGGCCCTGCCCCACCTCTCAGGAGCCGCATCTCAGTGAATGTCACCAGTGCAGTGCTCCTGCCACTGCTGGCCAAGGGGTCCGGAGAGGAGAGAGGGGAGGAGCGGGGCTGCTGCCTCCAGGCGGCTCCCATGGGGGCCAGTTGTCTCGAGTCCCGGAGGCTCCACTTCCCATCCTGCTCCCTGCTAATGCACCCGGAAAAGCAGCGGAAGATGCTTGGGCCCCGGGACCCACGTGGGAGACCAGGACTTAGAGCAGCTCCTCAAGCGAGGGGCAACCGGCCCCCAAACCTGCCACTTGCACCTGTCCTGTCCAGTCTGAGCTGAGGCTCTGAGATCCCAGAGGCCCAGACCTTGCCCCTGCCCTGGACTGCTGGTCACTGTAGCCCCCTCCTCCCTGGGGCAGCAGGACAGAAAGGGACTCCCTCAGGACCCCAGCTGTCTTGGACCCCTTCCTTGCTGGACATTGAAAAAGAGCTTTTTAAGCTATATTTATTTATTTATGTGAAAGACAGAGTTATAAAGAGGCAGAGGTGCAGAGAGGGAGAGGGAGAGAGAAAGGGAGAGAGGGAGAGGGGAGAGGGGGAGAGGGGGAGAGGGGGAGAGAGATCTTCCATCTGCTGGCTCACTCCTCAGATGGCCACAATGGCCAGAACTATGCAGATCCAAAGCCAGGAGCCAGGAGCCAGGAGCTTCCTCCAGGTCTCCCACATGGGTGCAGGGGCCCAAGGACTTGGGCCATCTTCCCCTGCTTTCCCAGGCCACAGCAGAGAGCTGGATCGGAAGAGGAGCAGCCGGTCGCAAACCTGCAGCCACGTGTGATGCTGGCGCTTCAGGCCAGGGTGTTAACCCACTGCACCACAGCGCCGGCCCCAATGGTTTTGTTTAAAGACTCACTTATTGGGGCCGGTGCTGTGGCACAGTGGGTTAAGGACCCAGCCTACAGCGCCGGCATCCCAGATGGGCACTGGTTCGAGTCCCGGCTGCTCCACTTCCAATCCAGCTCTCTGCTATGGCCTGGGAAAGCAGTGGAAGATGGCACCCGTGTGGGAGACCTGGAAGAGGCTCCTGGCTTCGGATCGGCGCAGCTCTGACAGTTGTGACCATCTGGGGAGTGAACCAGCAGATGGAAGACTCTCTCTGTCTCTCTCTCTCTCTCTCTACCTCTCTCTGTAACTCTTTCAAATAAATAAAATAAATCTTTTTAAAAACTCACTTATTTCGAGAGAGTTACAGAGAGAGGGGGAGAGACGGAGAAAGAGACCTTCATCTGCTGGGGATGAGGAGATGCAACACAATGCCGGACAGCAAGCAGGACTGAGGGAGGAACTCGCTCTGGCCCGAGGCCTGGGCTGTTCCGGGGGGCAGAGGCAGTGTGAAAGGCCTTGCGCACCTACCCAGGAGGGAATCACGCCAACAGGGAGCTGTGGCTTTGGGAGGGGTGTTGCTAAGCACCATGACTCAGCTGGGGAAGTGGCTAAAATAGGCTACCCAATGACTGGGGCCACTCCCCACAACCTCTCCTGGGCAGGACAGCCCCACTCCACCCCGGAAGCCACAGCCTACTTTCCTGGTAGGGAAAGGGACAACAGAGCTGTGGCTGGCAGCTCGCCCTGGCTCCTATGGAAGGCCAGACTGCTCCATCCTCAGCCCCACTAACAGAACCCTGGCTGGGTTTACACCAACCACACCAGCAGCTCAGCCCCAGGCCTGGGACTGGAGGGGGCACCCCCATCCTGGACCCCTTAGCCATCCTTCCTGGCAAGCTATTCAGAGAACAGCACCTTCCAGAGGGGCCCGCCTAGCAGCCTCTGAGCAGAGGACAGCCCACTCCAAACGCCCAGGCAGTAGCCCGGCACTGGCGGTCTTAGCCCAAGGCAGGAGCCAAACCCGAGCTCTCCTGGGGCAGCCATGCAGGCCTTCTACTCTGCAGCTCACCCTGAAACACACAGTACCCATGCTTCAGTGCCCACGGTCACTGTCCCGGGCAGCCAGCCGCCCACTCCATCAGCCCTGCCCCAGGGTGTTCTGTGCACCTGATACCAGCTCCAGGCAGCACGCTAGACAGGTTTTTGGTACACTACTTTAGCCATGACTTGGGCTGGCTACAAAAGGCACTCCTTACTGTCATTCATTCACTGAATGGCACTTGACGACTTACCAAATGTGGACCTGTGATTATGCATATACCACTGCTCTACATAGCCACATGCTCTGCATCCACGGATTCATTCACAGATTGAAGATATTGGGAGGAAAAAAAATTCTGCATGTGGGGCTGGTGCTGCGGCATAGCAGGTAAAGCCACCACCTGTGGTGCCAGCATCTCATATGGGTGTCGGTTCGAGTCCCAGCTGCTCTACTTCTGATCCAGCTCTCTGCTATGGCCTGGGAAAGCAGTAGAAGATGGCCCAAGTCCTTGGGCCCCTGCACCCACGTGGGAGACTCAGAAGAAGCTCCTGGCTCTGAACTGTGTGGTCATTTGGGGAGGGAACCAGTGGATGAAGATGGAAGATCTGTTTCTTTGTGCCTCCACCTCTCTGTTCCTCTTTCACATAAATAAATAAATCTTAAAAAAAAAAAAAAACAAGCCGTGCAGGTGTACTGATCAGGAAAACATTTTTTCTCACCACTATTCCCTGAACAAAACAGTCCAACAACTATTTACATGGTATCTGTGTTGGTGTTGGGTGCTGGAAGTCAACTAGAGACGACTGAAGGTATGCGAGGTGGGCACTGATCCTGGCGGTGCAGACACCAGTTAAAGTGCCCATGTTCCATTTCAGAGTGCCCGGGTTTGAGTCCCGCCTCCTACACCTGATTCTAGCTTTCTGCCAATGCACACCGTGGAAGCAGTGGCGATGGTTGAAGTAATTGGGTCCCTGCTACCCACGGGGAGACTACATTAAGTTCTCAGCTCCCAGCTTCAATCCTGGTCCAACCCTGCATGTTGCAAGCCCTTGGGGAATCAACCAATGAATGGGAGTTCTTGCTCTCTCCCCCTTTTAAATAACATTTTTTGGAAAAGGTATATGGGAGGGTGCGTTTAGGTTACATGCAAATTTCAGGCCATTTTATATGAGGAACTTCAACAGTGTGTATCCTGCTGTGTCCATGGGTGTAGGGTGATGTGAGTATGGGAGAGAGGGGGCTGGGGCAGTCCCTGGGAGGAAAGGCCACCACGAGCTGAGAAGGAGCCAGCGTGCCAAGAATAGCCCGGGCAGAGCAAACAGCACATGCAAAGGCCCAGAACGAGAACCCACGTGGCCAGGGTCCAGGCAGGAGTCTGGATGTCACGCATGGCACACAAAGACACTGTCAACTCGCTAGCAGGCAAGTGATGCACTCCGTCTATGAGAAAGCTCCGGTGGCTCCTGGCGTTGGAGGCCTGGATCAAGGGAGGCAAGAATGCAGCGTGGAGGCGGCTGTAGGAGCTCGGGGCGAGGAGGGAGTCTGGGGCGTGTGTGTGACTGAGGAGGAGGTTGGAGGGGGGCACAACCAGGGCATGGCTGGAGGCAGAGACACCAGGAGCCGATGAGGGGGACAGAGAAGGGATAGCACCCAAGGGGGCGCCAGGCCTTCCAGGGGCTGCTTGGAACCCAGGGTCTGCTTTTACAGAGATTGGGCTCAGCTGGTGGGCACGGGCCTGTCCCATGGAAGGGGAGGTGGCGACACTCTACCCCCGGCTAGAACGCAACTTTGCCAAAACAGGGGAAGCGTTCTGCCCTGCCCTGGGTTCTGTGAGATGCACAAGAAGCTGCAAAACTATGCAAGAAACAGTGCGACAAGGGCCACAGCCCTGCAGAGGGGCGGGGCTCTCCAGAGAAAGATCTAGTGTCTTCCTGAACTCTCACTAGCCTTGTCCTGCAAAGATAAGGCGGGAAGACTCCTTCAGTGACCCAGAGAAGCCCGCATGCTTTGACACATTGTTACATATTCCAGGAGGAAGCTCAATGGGTGGTGTTTTAGCTGACTTCAGCACTATTCTGAATATTTTAGCTCCTCCATGTGCACTGCCAAAAAGCCCTCACATCTGTTTTATTTTTAATTAATTAATTTGAAAGGCAGAGTTACAGAGACGCAGAGGTAGAGGGAGAGCGGTCTTCCATCTGATGGTTCACTCCTCAGATGGCCACAACAGCCGGAGCTGACCTGATCCGAAACCAGAAGCCAGGAGCTTCCTCCCTGTCTCTCACACAGGTGCAGGGGCCTGAGGACTTGGGCCGTCTTCTACTGCTTTCCTAGGCCATAGTAGAGAGCTGAATCAGAAGTGGAGCAGCCGGGACTAGAACCGGTACTGGGATGCTGACGCTTCAGGCAGCGGCTTTACCCACTACGCCACAGTGCCGGCCCCTAAGCCCTCACATTTGAAGAGTGTGCTATTTGCACAAGGAGGTTAAGGTGCACTCTCAGGAAATATTCTCAGCCTGAATAGCTACAATTTTTATTTTATTTTATTTTTTAAATAAACCAGGATGGGTGAAGGGTGTTTGGCCTCATGGGTGAGATGCCTACATCCCACATCCGGGTCTGTTGGTTTCATTCTCGGCTCCAGGTCTTCACTCCAGCCTCTGCTAATGCATACCCTGGACGGTAGCAGGGGTGGCGCATGTGGTTCCCTCACATGTAGTTCCCTGGACTGAGTTTCCGGCTCCCAGCTTTGGCCTGGCCCAGCCCTGGGCATTGCATCATGGATGAGGGTTCTCCTTGTGTCTCTCTCACTGCCTCTCAAATACCTAAAAATGATATTTAGAAATGTCCAGGGTGGAAACACATAATATCTGTCCCAGGTAAGTATCTGGATCTCATAGACCCTAGAAACAGCTGGCTATGTTGGAATCACCCCTTCAGAGTGGAAAGATGGAATTAAAGGACTTGACCTGAAGCCAGGGCCTAATCCTCACTCCAGAAATCCATCCACGGAACAATGCCCCCGTCAGTAGTGTGGGAGCAAGCTCACATTAAAAAAAAAAAAATTTAACATGTAGTTTGTATGTGTTTTTTACAGGTTACATACATGTCCATTGTCACACCATAGGTTAATTCACAAGCTTTAATTGTCCTCTTTAAAAAACAACAATAGAGGGGCCGGCACTGTGGCAGAGCAGGTAAGGTGCCGCCTGCAGTGCCGGCATCCCATACAGGCGCTGGGTGGAGCCTGGTTTGCTCCACTTCCAATCCAGCTCCCTGCTAATGTGCCTGGGAAAACAGCAGAAGACGGCACAAGTCCTTGGGCCCCTGCACCCACATGGGAGACTGGGAAGAAGCTCCTGGCTTCTGCCTAACCCAGTCCTGGCTGTTGGGGCCATCTGGGGAATGAACCAGTGGATTAAAGATCTCCCTCTCCCTCTCCCTCTCTCACTGTAACTCTTTCAAATAATAGAAGTCCTGGTGTGCTCCTCCAACATCCCAGGGGACACTCTTGCATGCCCCTGGGGTCGCTGAAACAGCACCCTCAGCGTCAGGGCTCCCACTGAGACCGCAGGATCCAGATATCTGGGAGACCCAGTGGCAGACCCAGTGGCCTTGGTTGGGCTGTGAGGACAAGGAAGCTGCCAAAGGTCATGGAGCTTGTGAGGGACCCGGGGGCCCTTGCTCCTCAGATACACCTGCCTGGGTTCATGGCCAGGTACCAGGCCAGAGCTCGCTGGTGAAATGAGCCAGGAAACAGGAGAGGGCCAATTCCCTCCTACTGAGCCGCTGGAACTTGGGACCCCCAGGAAGGGAGAAAGATACCCAGATCCAGGAGCTGCTCAGGGTCAAATGATCCCAGGATGGGGTGGGTCCTGGGGCACCCGCAGTGGGGCCACGTTTCCCAAATAACGGCAAGAAAGAAGCAGGGGCCCGGCCCTCACTTCTGAAGCTTACTCCAGGGAGCGATCGAAAAGGAGGAAAAAAAGGCCCAGCCGCAGCCAAAGATTGCTCAACCAGGAAGGCGTGGCTAAGACAATGAGGAGCCATTGCTTAAATACCCTCACCCAGCCCTGAAAGCCGGCACACGGGGACAGCACCAGCAACCAATGGGGAAGGCGGCTTCCCCCAGGCTTCCGGGGGAAGGAAAACGCGCAGCACACGTGTGTGTACACGCGGTGGTGGCAGTGACACTGAGAGTGAAGACACACACTCAAAGGGAACGCAGAGAGATGAACAGCTATGCTAGGCTTGAGAGGCAAACTGGCTTAAAAAAGTTTCCTTTAATGTGGTGATCCTCTTTAATAATAATAATAATAATAATAATAAAATAAAAAATCCCAGAGCATCAAAGCCTTAAGGAAAACACTTTAGCTTCAAGACCCGTTTAAATGATCCAGTTCTCAGGACTCCACAGCTGCAGCCCAGTACGAGGCACTCACCGGGGCGTGGAGTGAGAACGGGTCTCCATTCTCCGTTCATTTCTCACTCTCATCCATCCATCCATCCCCCAGCCTGCCTCTCATAGGGAGATCTCCCTCTGACCCCTGGCCTCTCTCTCTTCCTCACCCTGAGCTCCATGCACTCTTAGGTCCTTGGTTGACTCTGCGTGTCTGGGAGGAGGCAGTGGGCGGCGTACAACTGTCAGAGGACACAGGGGTACCAGGACCTCCTCCCACCCACCCCAGAAGGACTCATTCCCCAACAGCTGCTTCCTGGTGCCTGAGCCTCCCCAGCTGAGCAGGAGATGAGTGATAAGATCACTCCCACCCCACCGGAGACTGGCCTCCATCCAGCGACACTGGAGCTCCGAGCTGGGGGCCAGCCTCCCACAGCTCTGAGACGCCCTGGGCAGGTGAAGGCTTTGCCTCTGCCACTCCTCCGGCCCCAGCTCAGCTACACGGGTCAACGCGAGGGAGCTGAGAAAACAAGAGGGGGCAGGGGTCACCCGAGGGCAGCCAGCAGCAGGCCAACCACCAGACTGTGTGCAGAAAAGGCACTGCTGTCAACAGTTCCCATTTACTGGGTGTCTGCTCCATGCTGGCATTATGCTGGGGACAACATACGCCTCTGAACCTCAAAGCACTCCTGCCTGCAAGGAGGGGGTCGTGGTTGGTCCCATTTTGCAGAAAGCGAAACCGTGGCTCAGACAGGCTCACTCTCCCTTTCACAGCTTCTAAATGCGATCTGAGCCCAGGCCTGGCAGACCCCGGCCCAGCCCTCGCAGACAGGAGCACACAGAGGGCCGGAGCAGGAGCAGGATGGGGCTGGAGAGGGTGCTCATCCACCACCCTGGGAACCAACACCCACCGCACTGACGCCCCCATGAGAGATCCGCCCTTACGGGGGGGGGGGGCATGCAAAGCCTCTCCAAATGGGATCCTTCCCACCCACATCCCATTCCCGCCTCCTGCTCCAAGAAGCCTGCACAGGAGCTGAGCGGTGGAGAGGATCAACCAGAAGCCGGAGGCAGGTGGGCACGAGGTCCTGCCCTGAGGCAGCTCCCGGAAGCCCAGATGCTGCTCTAACCTCATTTCCAAGAACTCCAGGCCGGGCCCTGTCCATCCAGGCCAGGCCCGAGGGCTCAGTGGTACCTCTGCCAGCCACACTGGGCACACCCCATTTCTTCCTGAACATCTTCTGCCTCGGTGACCCGTTCCTAGAAGGGACCAGGAACAAAGACCCAGCTGTCTCACAGCTGCAAGCAGAGGGAGGGGGTGGGTCCTTTAGCGCACGGCTCAGAAGGTGAACCAGACAAGGATGAATCCACACCAAAGACTTCAACTGCCTGCCACCTTCCTAGGGGCTACTAACCAATCCACACCTTCAGTATCCAGTATGGCAGCCACTGGCCTCCTGTGGCTACCGAGCCCTGACATGTGGGGCGTCCAAGCTGAGATCCATCAAAGTATAAAATACAGGCTGGACTTCAAAGACTCAGCACCAAAAACAGAATGCAGAGGCTGGCGCTGTGGTGCGGGTTAGCCAGCATCTCACACGGGAGTGACAGGTAACAATCCTGGCTGCTCTAATTCTGGTCCAGCTCCCTACTGGTGTGCCTAGGAAGGCAGCAGAGGATGGCCCAGGTGTGTGGGTCCCTGCCACCCCTGGGGAGACCCAGATGCAGTTCCGGGCTCCTGGCTTCAGCCTCAGTTCTGCTATTTGAGGAGAGACTCAGTGGATGGAGGATTCTCTCTGTTTCACTACCTTTCAAGTACATTTTTAAAATAAGAGAATGCAAAATATCTCAATATGATGATAGTTTTTTATAAATAGATTCAGTTGAATAAAATGTTCATTTCACCTTCTTAAAACTTTTTGCACCAAAATAAACTCATCTTTTAATTCCATATTTCCATTATTTTTCTTGAAATACCCTTGATAAGCACTTTGCATGGAAAAAGGCGAGCATTGTTCACATTGGGGTGAAAATATTTATTGGTAACAAATTGTGCTACATTATTTGCAATGAAGCCCCAACATTCGAACTTTCTACATCCCATCAGCCATCTGATAAAGGCACTGTTTCCATCTTTGCCTGAGACTTCCTAACCTTCCTTTCAGCTAAATCCGCCCACGGCCTTAGCTGTTGCCTTAGCTGTTTCCGCAGGATGCAGCCTTCTCAGTAGTAAACTACTTTTGTTTCTTATTGTTATCTTGTTGCAGGCCCAGCAACCCAGGGGGATGGCTCCAACATCAGTTACAGTGTTTCCTTTCACTGAATTGAAAACAAAAACACAGCCACCACTACACCTAACTCCTAAAGTACATTTCTTTGATTATTAAGGAGGGTGAGCATTTTTTAAAAAACAGATCTCTGGGGACCTGCGCTGTGGCCCTCAGCACCAGCATCCCATGTAGATGCTGGTTCGAGTCCCAGCTGCTCCACTTCCAGCCCAGCTCCCTGCTAGTGCACTTGGGGGAGCAGCAGAGGATGGTCCAAGTCCTTGGGCCCCTGCACCCACGTGGGAGACCATGATGCATCTCCTGGCTTTGACCTGATGCAGCCATTTGGAGAGCAAACCAGCAGACGGAAGATCTTTCTTTCAGTCTCTGTCTCTCCCTCTCTCTGTAACTCTGCCTTTCAAATAAAGCAAATTTCTTTTAAAGTATCATTGGAATCTGTATCCTTTCTCTTAGGAATTGCTGGCGGAAGATTTTGCCCATTTTCATACTTGGAGGTGGAAACCTCACTTTTTCCAGTGAGTTTGTGTGATTTCTTTAAACATTAAAGGTACTCGGAGACGCATTTTGTGATGCAGTGAGTGATGCCCTGCAATGCGGGCATCCCATGAGCACGGGTTTGAGTCCCGGCTGCTCCACTTCCAACCCTGCTCCCTGCTAATGCACCTGGGACAGCAGTGAGAGACGGTTTGGGCCCTGCCATCCATGAGGGAGACCCAGATGAGTTCCAGGCTCCTGGCTTTGGCCTGGCCCATTCCCCAGCCATCGCGGCCATTTTGGGAGTGAACCAGTGGATAAAGGATCTCTCTCTCTTTGTAACTCTGCCTTTCAAATAAATGAATCTTTTAAAAACAATATTAAAGGTACTTAACCCTTTAACTATCATGTCTTTAAAATATTCCTACAAATCTATCACATGCCTATTTAAATTATGGTGATTTTGTTGTTTTCTGTGGAATATTCATTAACTATTTTTTTTTTTTTAAGTCAGAGTTGCAGCATGAGAGGCAGACAGAAAAGAGAGGTCTTCCATCTGCTGGTTCACTCCCCAAATGGCCCCAACAGCTGGGGCTGGGCCAGGCCAAAGCCAGGAGCCAGCAGCTTCTTCCAGGTCTCAAGTGCAGGGGCCCAAGCACTTGGTCCATCCTCTGCTGCTTTCCCAGGTGCATTAGCAGGGATTTGGATCAAATGTGGAGCAGATGAACCGGAACCAGTGCCCAGAAAAGATGCCGGCGCTGCAGATGGTGACTTAACCTGTGGCACCACAGCACCAGCCCCTACTTGTTAACTTTTAGTCAACTCTGTTTTATGGTTTGATTTTAATATCACAAAGCAAAGACTTTCCTTATCCCTCAGCTTATGAAAATATCATTTCTAAAATTACCAGGTATTATAATGGTTAAAAACGACTCACTGGAAAAAACTACTATGACTTACAAAATTGTAGATCACTTAAAATGGAACATAAGGGGCCGGCATCATGACGTAGTGGGTAAAGCCACTGCCTGCAGTGCAGTCAATTCCATGTGGGCGCCAGTTTGAGTCCCGGCTGCTCCACTTCCAATCCAGCTCCCTGCGATGGCCTGGGGAAAGCAGCAGAGGACGGCCCATGTGCTTGGGCCCCTGCACCTACATGGGAGACCCTGATGAAGCTCCTCCTGGCTTTGGTCTGGCCCAGTTTGGTCTGGTCATCTGAGTGGTGAACTCAGTGGATGGAATCTCTCTCTCTTCCTCTCACCCTGTAACTCTTTCAAAATAAGCAAACAAATCTTTAAAAAATGGAAAATATTAAAATATGATGAGTAATTGTAGATACTGATCCCTTACAGAAGTAGGTCTTGTTTTGAAAAGCAGGCCAAACATCAGATGCTACCTTTGCCATGAGTTAGATTCCGACCCGACGTGCAGTTCCCTCTCTGGTCGCGGGTCTGTCTGTCTCTCACCTGGATTTACAGTGTCACCGCCTATGGCAGAGTGTGAATAACCGGCAGGACCACAGCCCCACTTTAACTTTCCTCCCTGACTTTTTTCTTGGCTTTTCTAATCTGTTTAGTCTTCCAGATGGAATCAAGAAATAGTTGATTAAGTTCCAAAAGAAATTCTGATGGGATTATACTGGAATTGCAAGAAAATAAACTACCTTGGGAAGAAATGAGTTTATTGCATTAACTCCTCACAACCATCTAAGTCTTGTTTGGAAACATGTTTTGTGGCCTTGCTTTCTGTCAATCCAACACGTTCCTTGGCGCGTTTATTCTGCGCTGTGTCACGGTCTCTTGTCGCTGTGAACAGACTTTGTACCCTCTGTCCTCTCTGCCTTATAGTGAAGACTGACTTACTTATGTGAGTGGCAGGGTGGCGCTGAGAGAGGACCAGAGACAGAGTCGCAGAGACCGTCCACCTTCTGGCTGACTCCCCAGATGTGCAGGAGAGCCAGTCTGCATCGCACCCTCTGTTTCTGACTGGTTATAGCTAAGTGCATGGTGGGGGGTGGTGTCTCATTTTTTTCTTCAATTTTGGATTAACATGTAATAAACGCCACTCCACTAAGCTTGCCCTGCCTTACACAGTAATCAAGTTCATGATCGAGCATTTCGGGCTCTGCAGGCAGACGAGCCCACGGTCTGCTGTCACGGTCATTTGGCCTCCACCACTCCCCATTCTTATCTTGTTACAGCCGCTACAACGCTGCGACCTACTACTGCTGATACAGAGAAATCTCTCAGATTCTTCATTCATGGGGTTGTTCTGCTCCTCTGCCATCCTGTTGCCACCTGCCACACAGGACCAGTTAGCGGCTAAGCCGTGGTTCATGTGACCCGGGAGCTGTGTTTTTTCATTGAGAGGCAGAGAAACAGAGCAAGCTCCCATCTGCTGGCCAACTCCCCAGATGCCTGCAGTAGTGGGGGTCAGGGGTAGGCCAGTTGTAGCTGGAAACCAGGAACTCAATCCAGGTCTCCCAAAATAGGTAGCAGGGCCCCAACTACTCAGACATCACCACTGCCCTCCGGGGTGTGCATCGGTGAGAAGCCGCAGTCAGGAGCCAGGGCCAGGACTCAAACCCAGGCACTTGCCTGTAGGACTCAAATCTAATCACCAAGCGCCCACCCTTGAATTTTTAATTTTATTTAAAAGTTTTTTCAAATTTAAAAATGGATGTTTTGTTTAGTTATGGGAAAGCTTAGGTATTTTTGGAACAACTTGAGGGCATCAATCTGCTTTTTCTGTTTTTAAAGATTTACTTATTTAGTTGAAAGAGTTAGAGAGAGAGAGGGAGGGAGGAAGGGGGGAGGGGGAGAGAGAGAGAGAGAATCTTTCCTCTGCCAGTTCACTCCCCAAATGACCACAATGGCCAGAGCTGAGCCCATCTGGAGCCAGGAGCCAGGAGCTTCTTCTGGGTCTCCCACGTGGATGGCAGGGGCCCAAGCACTTGGGACATCTCTGGCACTTCCCCAGGCCATTAGCAGGGAGCTGGATAGGAAGTGAGGCACCCTGCTGAGGACAGCAGATTTTACCCACTATGCCACAGCACCAACCCCAATCTACTTTTTCAACTGCACATTTTATAAAACTCAAATACTGATTGAGTATCTGCAAAATTTAGAATTCAAATTTAAATATGCTTTAAAGATAAAAAATACACTGGATTCTGAAGTCTGTGTATAGCCATAATGTACATGATCTCAGTAATTTTTAACTATAGGAAATGGGATATACTTTTCTCCCATGTGGGTGCAGGGACCCAAGGACTTGGGCCATCTTCCACTGCTTTCCCAGGCACATTAGCAGGGAGCTGGATAGGAAGTGGAGCAGCTGGGACTCAGACCAGCACCCCTATGGGATGCAGGCATTATAGGCAAAGGCTTAGCCCGTTATGCCACAACACCAGCCCCTGGAAATGACAATATTTTGGGTACTGGGGTGGACATTGTGGTGCAGCTGTTTAAGCTGCTGCCTGCAATGCTGATCCCACGAGTGCTGGCTGCTCCTTTTCTGGTCCAGCTCTCTGCTATAGTGCACCTGGGAAGGCAGTGGACGATGGCGCAAGTCCTTGGGCCCCTGCACCCATGTGGAAGACCCAGATGTTGTTCCAGGGTCCTGGATCCCAGCTTTGGCCCAGGCCCAGGTCTGGCCATTTGGGGAGTGAACTAGCAGATAGAAGATCTCTCCTTCTCTCTCTATAATTCTGCCTTTCAAATAAATAAATGCAGAGGGTTAAAGCCCTGGCCTGTACTGCCGGCATCCCATCTGGGCACCAGTTCAAGTCCTGCTCCACTTCCAAGCCAGCTCTCTGCTAATGTACCTGGGAAAGCAGCAGAGGATGGTCCAAGTGCTTAAGCCCCTGTACCTACGTGGGAGACCCAGAAGAAGCTCCTGGTTCCTGGCTCCTGGCTTCGGGTCAGCTCAGCTCTGGCCATTGCAGCTATGTGGGGAGTGAACCAGTGGATGGAAGGCCTCTCTCCCCCACCCCCTCTCTGTAACTTTTTTTTAAATATTTTATTATTTTTTTGACAGGTAGAGTTAGAGAGAGAAACAGAAAGAAAGGTCTTCCTTCCATTGGTTCACCCCCGAAATGGCCTCTACGGTCAGCACTGCGTCGATCCGAAGCCAGGAGCCAGGTGCTTCTCCCTGGTCTCCCATGTGGGTGCAGGGGCCCAAGCACTTGGGCCATCCTCCACTGCACTCCTGGGCCACAACAGAGAGCTGGCCTGGAAGAGGAGCAACCAGGACTAGAACCTGGTGCCCATATGGGATGCTGGCACCGCAGGTGGAGGATTAACCAAGTGAGCCACGGTGCTGGGCCCTGTAACTGTCTTTCGAATAGATAAAATAAATCTTTCAAAAAAATTAAAAATTTTCACCTTTCTCAAGTTTTAAGACGTGGCTACCGGGAACCCGACCCACGTGACCAGCACACTATTTATGTTCCTATTGCCAGAGCTGTCCCGAGCCACTTCCATTACTCATCAGTCACCGCTGGATTCCTGCAGATGTTCTCTGGGTAAGGAATTCACACTCCCCCAGCCTGCAGGAAAAGCGAGCAATGCTCTGAGCTGTGGGGAAGCCTGAGTCCTGGATACTTTTACCCTTTAGTTGCTGGAAAAAAAGAGTGAGACCAGCAGGTGAGGCCGCTGCTGTGTCGCCAGCATCCCATGTGAACACTGGTTCGTGTCCCAGCTGCTCCACTTCCCATCCAGTTCCGTGACTTATAATGAAGACAACTTTGCAAAACTGTCTCCCAGGGTGCACTGGGCCAGATGTGGGACTGTGTGGTGCAGCCCAGTCTGGGAAATGCTAATGTGGCTCCACCCCTCCCCAGCCTGAGGGATGGGTCCTCCTGGGAACAGGCAGCAATCTCTGGGTCATGGGGTCATGGAGCAAGTATGAGAAAAAAGCAAACCAAAAAAGAAAACACCATTTATTGAGATTTTTCTCTGCCCCAAGCATTGTGCTGCATGTTTGCTTTTGATTAAAACTGCTTCTTTAAAAAAAATGACAGTAACAGAAAACCTTTATCTCCTGCATTCCTTCCAGCAACACCAGAGATGACTGCCACTGGCTCCATTTCACAGATAAGAAAACTGAGGCTGAAGGACTTCAGTGAGTCACCCAACCACACACTTGGTAAGGACAGGGAGGCATTAGGCAGCCAGCTCTGCCTGATTCTGCACTCTGGGGCTTTTCCACTCCGCGGCGGGATAGAGCTCCCCCAGGCCTGACGAGGCTGTGGGCGAGCACTGTGGGCCGCACACTGTTTCAGGCTGCAATCTCCCTCCTGTGGGCCCCCCATGCCTCAGGAGCCAGCAGCACACAGGCCACTGTCCCCGCCCCAGCGAGGCCCTCAGAGGGCACTGCTTGGCCCCTGCCATCCTCACGCAGCTCCTGGCTGTGCCATTAAAGGGTAAGATTATTTTGGTGCAAAACCGAGTTTTCCAGAATATGCATTCCAAGAACTTGCTGAGGAAGGAAGTGCGCCGCGCGTGCGTGCATGCGTGCAAAGGGAGGCGAAGCCTGCCTCGATGCCTGAGAACGCGAACAGCCTGGAGACAGGGGCCCAGATCGGGGAGCGACCGGAAGGACACGTCAAGACGACCAGGAGCCGGCAGCCAAGGACGTCCGGCAACCTCACTTGCTGAGGGGGTCCTTC
Source organism: Oryctolagus cuniculus (assembly GCF_964237555.1). Taxonomy (NCBI): domain Eukaryota; kingdom Metazoa; phylum Chordata; class Mammalia; order Lagomorpha; family Leporidae; genus Oryctolagus; species Oryctolagus cuniculus. The sequence continues at coordinate 6,715,386 of NC_091448.1, read as the reverse complement.
CTGGAAACTGTGCATTTCCTGGAGCCCTGGGAGAGGCGGGGAGGGGCCCCCATGCAGGGGCGTGGCCCTACCGCCCAACTCCTCCCTCCTGCCCTGGCTCAGAAGGAAGCAGCAGGGTTTGAAATCAGATCTGCCCGGCCTGGTTTGCTTTCACTTTGCTTCTCCCAAGCCAGCACTCAGCTGAGCAGTGGGGGAGGGTGCGATGCTTGGGGTCCCCCCCGGGGGGCGGGGGGAGCCAGCAGTGGGCCTGGACTCACTCCACAGCAGGCTGGCAACTCTTCCACCCTGGGTCTGCCAGACTTGGGGTTCAAGAGCGGACTCCCCAGGGGATGCGCCAGCCCGCCACACTGGGCAACTTGCTTCTGCCTCAGTTTCCAGATAACTGATGACACCAGGCGCCTCCCAGCATCAGGGCGAGGATGATTATTATTATTTTAATTTTTGACAGGCAGAGTGGACAGTGAGAGAGAGAGAGAGAGCGAAAGGTCTTCCTTTTGCCGTTGGTTCACCCTCCAATGGCCGCCGCACCACGCTGATCCGAAGCCAGGAGCCAGGTACTTATCCTGGTCTCCCATGGGGTGCAGGGCCCAAGCACTTGGGCCATCCTCCACTGCCCTCCCGGGCCACAGCAGAGAGCTGGCCTGGAAGGGGGGCAACCGGGACAGAACCGGCGCCCCGACTGGGACTAGAACCCGGTGTGCCGGTGCCGCAAGGCAGAGGATTAGCTTAGTGAGCCACAGCACCAGCCAGGGCAAGGATTAAATGAGCTATGGATACACACAAAGCACTTAGCCCAGCACTGTGTAAGGGTGAGCGCCGTTACCCATGGCCTTGAAGATGATGTCGGCAGGTGCCCAGCTAAGAAAGCGAAGTCCTTTTTTACAAAGTCTCCAGGGCTCTCAGGATGACTTGTTGCCGGGGCGGGGGTGGGGGTGGGGGCCTCCCACCTACTGGAGTCCCTTTGGGCAGTGGGGCCTGGCAGCCCTCACCAATTTCTCCCCTGATCAGGCCGCCCCCTTCCCTCCTCCCCTCTCAACCTTCAGTGACGCAGGACACAGGAGCCTGGCTTCTCTCAGTCGGGACTTAAGCTCCTTTGATCTCAGTGCTACAAGGATGGTGAGGTGGAGGCAGGAAGAGAGACGCTCCCCCATTCCTGCCGGGACACGGGTGAGAGATAACTCAGGAATTCCAGAGCGCCCGGGTGCTGCCAGTAGCACCTTCAGCAAGGTCACCCCCAGTGAGACAGAGCCTGGTCCCCGGGGACCCACCCCACATGGGACTGCACAGCTGGCCCCCTGGGATCCTGGGCGGGCTCTCCCCTTCTACTGGTTCACTAAACTTTAAATCACCATCCCAGGAGGTGGGGCCAGGTCCAAGGGGCTCCATTCTAAGGGGGGGGGGGGAGTGCTGCACTCTGTGGGGACCCAAGACAAGACGCCCCCTGCAGGACAGAAGAAGAAGTGGCAGGGAGACAAGGTGGCTTTGCTGGTCTCTGGGCCAAGTTCAGCCCTGTAACTAGGGACCCAGGCGGGGAGGCTGGGGGCTGCCCCTGCTGCCCTCCCGATGACCCAGGGAGAAGCTGGGGGCTGCAGCCACCGTGGCTCAGCACTGAGATGCATGGAGCTATGGCTTTTCTGGTGCCTTCTGCCCTGGGAGGAATGGGACGCAAGAATCATTTCTTGCAAGCTGGGGGGCAGGGGAGGGACCCTCAGCCTCCTTTTACGAACACCCCCCAAATTACTCCCCTGAGCCCCCACAGGGAGACTTGGGTATGCGAGCATGAAGAGAGCCCTCCAGTTCCCTTCTTCCTGGCAAAGGAGGGCTGTGGATGCCAGTGCTGCCGCCTGGCCCGGAGCCCGGAGCTGCAAGCTGGCCGTGCCTGGGGGAGACTCCGGAGCCCGCTAGCTGGAAGGAGGCCCACAGCTCCTCGGGGAGGCAGATTGTAGTCCGGAGTTCCAGGAGCGCCGTGAGTGGGAATGCGGGAAAACTGATGGTTCAACTTCTTTCACAACAGGCTGCTAGTCACCGCGGGGCTGTGTTGGGTCACACTCACCCAGTCTGAGAGGGCTGGCCCGGCTAGCCTTCCGGGCGCACCCTGGGGGCACTGGCTGCAGCTGGCCCTCCAAGCCCCGCCCCCAGCCCCCACCCCAGCTCCAGGATCCGCTCCTTCTCTCTCCAGGCCCAGTACACAAGTCGGAAGATCCCAGCTGAGCCCAGGTCAGGTCTCTCTCGGCTCCCAGGGTTGCTCAACCCTGCTGCCTCCACCCCCAAGCCTTATCTCTGGCATCAGCCCAGCTCCCGGTTCCTCCAGGGAGGCCTCCCCCTCCCCCCACCAGGGCCTGCTCCTCTCCCTCTGAGGAGCATCCAACAGGGAAGGCTGGAGTAGCTGCCCCAAAGCCACCGTCCCAGGCGACACACTGGTCTCTGACCCCTCCGCTCCCAACTCAACTTGAAGGCATGGGGGAGGGGACAGGAGGAAGAGGCAGGGCAGGGAGGGGCTTGGCTGTCACACCTGGGCACAGTCTGTCCTTGCCACAGAACTCAACCAGCCTCCCCAAGGGTAGGGGCTGGACGCCCTGGTCCACAGCCAACCCGAGGCCCTTCAGGGAAAGCTCTGGACTTGCAAAGAAGGCTCAAGGGTGCCCCTCCCAGCCCCACCTCTGCCACCTTTGCTAGGATCTGCTTTGCAGGCGACTTCCTGGTAGGCTGCGTGTCCCCATCGGGACTGGGACAAACCCTGGTGTACGGGAGTGTATCAGAGATGGACGAGGGGAGAAGAGATGAGGCAGAAACCGCCCCCCAAAAAAGAAATGCTCAAAGCAGCTGAACCACACAACGGGACAGGAGCAGTGGGTCCTCAAAGAGCAGGACTCGGGGAGGTAGCAGAGGGGCTGAGACTCACCCCCAAAGCACCTCCACTGGGGAGCAGGCTCGCTCCACCACACGGGCCCCCTCCTGGTCCCTGCAGGGATCCCCAGACCCGGGAAGGCCAGGAGAACCCCTGGCATCTCCCAAGCTTCCCCTGCGGTGGGAAGGAGCAGCTGCTCTCAGGGATGGGACAGGCAAAGTCCAAGTTTGGAGGAGATAAACCACGCTAATCAGTCACAAGGGAGCCTCGCACAGGGCAGGGGGCACCCCACACTCAGCGTGGCCCCCAGCCACCCAGCAGCGATGGGGCCTCACTGGCTGGCAGTGGCTGCCCCATTACTGCCGCGGGCGCCCTGGGGCTGCCAGCGGCGCGGCTGGGCCTGGCCGGGGTCCAGCAAAGTCCCCATTTCTGGGAGAAACCCACAGCTCCGCTCCCCCTTCCTTTGTGCCCTGTTCTTTGTTCTCTTAAAATTCAGTCCATCCCGCTGGTGGTCCCCTCCTCCATCTCTGCTCGAGAGGGGGCGGGGGCTGCCGGGAGTTATTAGAGACCCAGGCCAGGCCGAGAAGTTGCCTGGTCGGAGGCCCTGGTTGTTTACACTGGCGGGATGAGGGCGCCTGCACCCGGCCGGACCCCACTGGGGGTCCCTCCAGCACCCCTACCCCTCCATAGGAGGGCCTGTCCAAGGATCCTTTCCCAATGCGGCAGCTCGGGACCTGGGCCGAGAGCGGGCACCGTGGACCCCCGGGAGGGGGGTGGGAGCGGACCAGATCGCACGGGCGGAGGCAGAAGGGACAAGTCCCCAGCGACGAGGAAAGGAAAGCACCCGGCGTCTCCTCCGGCAGTTAGGAGGGCACACCCCTCCCCCACGGGGGTCGCGCACGGTGACACACGCACACACACACACACACACGCACGCACGCAGTCCTCCCCCGGGACGCCCGCGCTGCCCCTGCTTCCCGCCCGGCTCTCCGGCCCAGGCAGAGGGGCACACTCACCCGGCAGGCAGGGCGGCTCAGGCGGGCGCACCGGGGGCACCGGGCAGTTCCGCAGCTCCGGCTGGGGGCGCTCCAGGGAGGGGGCCGGCCCGAGCGGGTGGTGGTTAAATGATTCACCGGCCGCTCGGAGCCCGAGACCACGCCGGGGGCGCCTCGCTCCGGGCGCCGCAGCCGGCGCGCGGGCTCCAAAGGGGCCACAGACTCGGCGCGCCCCGCCCCGCCGGCAGGAGCCTGGGCCTCTCCCGGCCTTGGCCTCCGAGTCTGGCGAGGGAGGCGGGCGGGGCGGGCGCCCGGCGCGGGAGGGCCGGGCTCGCGGGCGGGGGGCGGGGAGCGTCGGTTCCCCGGGCCGTTCCCTCCCAGGCAGCGCCGCGGCTGCCTTGTCCGCGGCCGGGCGACACTGGGCGGCGTGTGCCTCGGCGCGTGTACGAGCGGGGGCGTGCGCGCCCGCCTCTGCCACTACGGCCACGATCCGGCTCTCATTCGCGGGACTCCGGGCGCACACGCCCCCCTCGGAGAGGCCGCCCGCCGCCGCCGCCGCGCTCCTGCCCACACCGCCGCACGCCCCATTCCTGGGCCGGGGGCGCGCCACGGGGCCCCGAGCAACGCCCAGGGCCGGCGACGCCGCGCCCCGCTCTGCCGCACGCCGCTCCCCAAATCCCGCTCTGCTGGGACGCACGGAGCGCGGCGCCCGGTTCCAGGCACCCGAGCCGCCCCGGAGCGGAGTGGGGGTGCCCCACGCCCCTCTCCCCGCCCCACGACCCCTCACTCCCGGCTTTCTCAGTCCTCTCGGGCCCCCGGGGGGCTCGAGCCCACCCGCGCCTCGCAGGGCGCAGGCGGCTCGGCGGCCAGGGCGGGCGCGCGTCGCCTACCTCGGTTCCCGGAGACCCGAGCGCGGGGCCGGCGCGGCTGCGCTGTCCCGTCCGTGGGCTCGGCGCGGCGGCCGGGCTGGCGGCCCATGTCAGCGCCGGAGCTGGTTTCCCTCTCGGCCTCGGGCAGTCCGGGCCGGAGCCGCTCGGACACTCCCCTCGCAGGCTCCTCCCGCGCGCTCCCTCCCGCGCCCTCCGCGCTGATGTCACGGCGCCGCCGCAGCCAATGGCCGCGGGGAGCCTCAGCCCAGCCGCTCGGCCTCCCCCGTTCAAATCTGAAGCCGGAGACTCTGCGAGCTTCGTGTAAGGGCAACCTTGGCTGGCGGTGAACCGCACCCCCTCCGCCCGCCCGGCTGCCTCTGGGTCGGGGGCGCCTCTGCGGGCTTGGTGCGAGGTCCCTTTAAGGCTCTGCCCCGTTGCCCACACCGACCCCCCAAAGCAAGATGCCCGCCCACTCCCCCCCCCCCACGGGGGGCCGTGACCCGCGGGACCCACAGGAGACCCAGCGGGAGGGCTGGCGCCGCCAGGTTTATAGGGTCCCTCCCTGCGTCTACCGCAAGCGACCCGAGGCGGGACGCGGGCTAGGCAGTGGCTGTCCCTGGCCGCCCTGCTGGCCCAAGCAGGACCCGCTGAGGCCGCTTTGCCCCAAGTAAACCACAAAGTAGCCACTGTTCTTGTGATGGTTTCCGCTGTCTAAAGGGCATCACCAAAGTAAATAGATGCCGGCGGTGGTACAGCCAACAAAAGGAGTGAGCCCAGCACCAAGCCAGAGTTCCCTGGCATTAAAGGTGCAGGGTGCAGGTGTGCGGGGCCGGTGCTGCCCTCAGCCCCCTAAACTGCCACCCCTCTACCTTGAGGTCTGGACGTGTGGCCACTGCATCCTGCAATGAAGATCAAACGGGAAATGAAGGCGCTTGGACTGGGAAGTGGGGTTCAGAGAAGCCCGGAACCCGGACACCCCTGGGAGCCCCCCCACCTGCCTTCCCAAACCCCGGGCTCCACACCTGTCTCTCCTGTGTCCGGGGAGCACGGACCCTCTCTCATCCGGAGGTTATGAAGATGGGTGGGTGTTAGGTGAGAAGGGGCTTTAGGAGGGGCCCGAGTTGTGGCATGGCCGGATAAGGCGCCACTGGCATCCGGTCCCGGATTCTTCAGTCTTACCCAGCTCTCTGCTAGTGCAACCCGGCAAGGCAGCTAAGATGGTCTGTATGCGTGGGGCCCCTGCCCTGTGTCGGAAACCTGGATGGAGTTTCTGGCTCCTGGTTTCAGCCCAGCCCAGACCTGGCCGCTGCAGTCATTTGGGGAGTGAACCAGCAAACGGGAAGAGCTTTCTCTTCCTTTCAATACATAAATAAGCTTGGCGGGGGTGGGGGTGGGGGTGGGGTAAGAGTAGCCTGCAAATCGACTAGGCTGTCGTCGTTTTGTCCTGGACTGGGAGAGGAGCTGGCGCAGATCTCAGGAGCAGGTGGGTTGGGAAGAGGTTTGCAGGCTCCTCTGGCTTAGGAGTCCAGCTCTGCCCCCAGTAACCCCGCCTGTAAGGTGGGGAAGGCAGTTTTGCTGGGAGCCCCCTGCCCGCCCCCTGTTGGGGGATATTGAAGGAGGTGCCTGGCCATTCCCCTGCCCCCCTGCCAAAGGTCGACGAAGGTCGGCTCTGGCTGTTTCCCCCACTATGCATCTGGGTAGCAGCCAGAACCTTTTCTCCTGAAATCACGGCTTAAGTCTTACCTGTTCCCAGAAGTCTTCCCAGACCAGAGGGTCCATTCCGGGAACGGACGACTCCCTCTGCCGCTTCCCTTTCCCTCCAGGTTTGATACATTTCTGGTTCCTTAGGGCTATTTGTTAGTAATTTATTTTCCTTTGGGTTTGGGCTTCTCAGCTGGATCCCACATCCCTGAAGCATGCCTCCAGGGCAAAGCCTGGAGGTCCCTTTGTAATTCTGCTGCCCCTGATTCAAATTCAGGCTCATTTTGCAAATACTTAACCTACGTGGAGGTTCACCTTTGGGGTCAGAGACCAAAAATAAAACCCAAGCCTTGGCCCCTGGGATGCCCGAGGTACACTCCGGCTGCCTGTGCCTGTAGGAAGGCACTGGGACCGCGGATGTTTCCAGCCAGCATTCTAGAGATTAAAACGAGGCGCTCACATTCCCCGGGGGTTTGGAATCCCACACCTGTGGGTGCTCTCCTACCATTTCCAGGGCAGCAGAGTTCTGTTCCGAGCTGCCTGTGGCTGATCAGAGAAAATTAGTCAAATGCAAAACCCGAGGCTTGAATGCCTACCTTGAATTTTCTGGCAAGCTCTAAGCCCCGGACTTTGGGGAGGGATTTGAGGTCTTAAGGGAACCTCTGGTGTAACTTGACCTACAAGCCTTTAGGCCTAGGCGTGTGCCTCTGCCTGTCTGGGGAAGCCGGGACCTGCCCAGGGCCTCAGGCACCCCGATCCTGGCAGTTCTGTGTAGGCCTCCCCTTCTGATGTGGCCCCCTCCTCAGCACAGGCCTCCTGGTTTTCTTTCTTTTTTAAAGATTTATTTATTTATTTATTTGAAAGTCAGAGTTACACACAGAGAGAAAGAGAGGCAGAGAGAGAGAGAGAGAGAAAGGTCTTCCATCCACCGGTTCACTCTCCAATTGGCCTCAATGGCCGGAGCTGCACCTATCCAAAACCAGGAGCCAGGAGCTTCCCATCCAGGTGCAGGGGCTCAAGGACTTGGGCCATCTTCTACTGCTTTCCCAGGCCATAGCAGAGAGCTTAAGTGGAGTAGCCGGGACTCGATGGGATGCCAGCACCGCAGGCGGCAGCTTTACCCGCTACACCACAGCGCCAGCCCGTCCTGGGGTTTGTTAGCATTGGGTTCTGGGCATTTTTGCTCGCACTTTTTTGCCCCAGCGTTGAGGAGGCTCCGGCTGGTTAATCCTGTTTCTCCCTGGGGAAGTTGGCAGCCCCTGTCATAACGGTGCCTCTGGGCCCTGCCCATGAGAACAGCTCTCCTTCCCCCTCCAGTGAGCCCCCACCTGAGGTGAGACAAGACACAGTGGATGCAATGGAATCTTCAAGGTGTGACCAGGGCCTGGGGCGATGTCACACTTCAAGGTGTGACTCGGGACAGTGCTCCAGGGTTGTTGGCTTTGGAGGCAGGGCTTTGGGAGGCGGTTAGGGTTAAATGAGGTCCGGAGGGCAGTAGAGAAAGAGGAAGAGAGATCCACACTGGCAGCTTGCTGTGTCTCCCCTGGTATGGCTGCCAGCCCCTTTGCACTCTGCAGAGTCCCCTCTACCCAAGCACCCCAGCACCTTGGCTCCCCCCAGATGGAGCCCAGGGACCTTGGACCTGTAGAACCAAGAGCCAAATACACCTGTATTCCTTATCAATCCCCCAGTCCTGGTGTCAGGTACCGCAACAGGAAGTGGGCTGTCCACTCCCATGCCTGCTGCATAGACGTACTCTTGCTCTGTGCCGCCCTGCTCTTGGGAACCACAGGAGCCCTTCCTGGGGGCTGGGCCAACCTCTGTGGAGCAGCTGGGGAAAATCCCGAGGAGACCAAGTCCCCGACAGAGGGCCTGGCACCCAGGGCGAGACCCGCTCCACCACTCTACGGCAAACGCATCTACGTCTGGGCACTCACGGCCCAGGCTGCAGGTGCAGGAGCACAACCCAGAGGACTCTGTCCACCTGGCCGGGGAAGGGTTGGTAGGGATGAACTGGGCCATGGCACAGCAGCACCCGTGGAATTCATCAGAAATGGGCCGGAACACCTGGGTTCTCCTTCCTCGTGTGTGACCTTGAGGGGGGAGGGGCTGCGTGACATCTGTAAGGAGGACACCATAACCTTCGGCGGGAGGTTATCAGCAGCGTGGAAGGATGTCACACATGTCCTCTTGCTCCTTGAACTGTCAGGTACAACAGAAAGCCCCAGGGAGTGTCACTGGATCAAGCATTAGGCTCCTGGGCGCTGTGGCTCCCTCCGTCTCTCCTCCAGGAAAGGGACAGTTGGCACAGCCTGCCCCGCATGCCCTGCCCACGCCCTCCTGTCTCTCTCTGTACCTCATCCCGTTAATAACAGGCCTCTCCTGTTTCCCTCCGTTTCTGGAACCCGCAGCTTCCTTGACAGGTGGCCCTGGGGAAGCGTGGGAGAGCCCGGATGTGGCACTCTGCAGAGGCGTCCTCCCAGGGATCCGAGGGGCCACAGGTCTGGATTAGGAACCCAGGTCCCAAGGCCGGATGATCCTGGGTTCAAATCCTGACTCTCACTGTGTGCCCTAGGTCACCAGCACTCCCGGGGCATGGTTTTCTCAGCGCACACAGAGGACCACAGGGGTGCCCAGCTCCTGGCGTTTGGGGTTTGGGGTGAGGTTGGTGGGTAACACCCATCAAGCACAGTAGCCCTGGGGCCACGCCGGGGCTGGCCGGTGCCAGCCCGGAAGTGAAGGAACCAGGTTCCGCCTTCTCCGGCCACCTCGCACAGCATGGGCCGGTTCCTGCCGGTGGTTCCCAGAATCTCACATTAGCTGCAAAAGGCAGTCTGGCGCTTCTGATAAAGGACTTTTGTCAGGCTGCAGGGTGGGGTGGGGGGCTTACCCAGAGGGGCCACGCCCAAGTCAGCGCTCCAGCTCCTGCCCCGGGAGGGGGTAGGGTGTGGGGAGACCCAGCTCTGCTGGAGAACAGCCCAGATAGCCAGAAAGTCACTCCCCAGATGGCTGCAACAGCCGGGGCTGGGTGGCAGGAACCCGGTCACCCGAGCCATGACGGCTGCCTCCCGGGGTCTGCGCTGGAGTCATGGGCGGAGCTGGATGGTGAACCCCGGCCACTCCAGTGTGGGCTATGGCTATCTTGACTGCTAGCCCCAACACCTGCCTCTCGTGAATTTTTTGGAGAGCCTTTGTATGAGCCCCGTTCCTCTGATGAAAACCAGGACCTACAGAGCGGCCTGCCCACGGTTGCATACTGAATCCAGAACACAGCACAGGAAAACCTAGGCGGCCGGGCCCTACACACAAAACCTCAAGACAGCAGGAAGGGGAGATCCCAGCTGGAGCCGGAGTAACCTTGGTGCCGGCCTGAGCCTCAGCGGGCAAGCGAAGGTTAAGTGGGCAGAGGCCTCTGTGCCCAGGGAGCTTCTCTCCGTCGCTGCGAGCAGGACCGGGGTGCCCTCCTTCAAGGCCGAGAAAGGACTCGGATCACCACCTGCCCCTCACCCTTGTCCCCCCCACCCCAGCCCCAGCCCAGACCTAATTAAGTCCCTTCCTGGAGCTCAGCGCATGGCCCGGGGTGAAGAGGGGGACAGTGGGAGCTGCAGGTGTCACTCAGCGTCCTCGCCATCCAATGTGATGTGACACCACCACCCAGATGTTCCATGTGCTTAAAGGGACAGCCTCCTCCAAGCGGGAGGCTCTTATGCCTAGGCCTTTTCTCGGGGTGCTCCTGCCTTCTCCCCTCCCTTTGTGCTGAGCCCCCAACATCCAGAGCCTCGGGCTCACCTCCTGATGCACTTCAGACTGACCCTTAGGGTCCCCTTGCGCTTTCCTAAGCCTCCGGACACAGTCAGGGAGGCCCCTCCGGAAGAAAGGGGGCTTCCAGAAACATCTGTCTTGCCTTCCTGTCTGGACAAACCTTCCCCTGAACTCAAGCCAATGAGACTGTGCTGTGAGCCAGTAGCTGCAAAGAAGGGGTGAGGGGAGAAGGGCCTGGCGTCTCCGCGTCCCTCCCCCTCTGCAGGGTGGGGATGTGGAGGAAGGGGTACAGGAAGGTGTTTATGGGCTGGGTGCGGCTGCAGGGTTTGTTAGCTCTTCTCCAGAGCTCTCAGTTCCCTAAGCCTTGCCTTGGGGTGTGTCTCTCTGTGTGTGTGTCTATCTGTGTGTGTCTGTGTGTCTGTGCGTGTGTGTGTCTGTGTTTTTGTGTATCTGTGTGTGTGTCTGTGTGTCTATGTGTGTATCTGTGTGTCTGTGTGTGTCTATCTCTGTGTGTGTCTGTGTATGTCTCTGTGTGTGTCTATCTGTGTGTGTGCGTGTGTGTGTCTGTGTCTCTGTGTGTATCTGTGTGTGTTTCTGTGTCTGTGTGTGTCTGTGTGCCTGTGTGTGCGTGTGTGTGTCTGTGTGTATCTGTGTGTGTCTCTGTGTGTCTGTGTGTGTCTGTGTGTGTATCTGTGTGTGTCTGTGTGTGTGTATTCGTGTGTATTTGTGTGTGTCTGTGTGTGTCCTTGCGTCCTGGAAAGCCCTTGAGTCATAACACTGACTCAGCCCAGTCGGATGTCACAGCCGATTCACGCTTCCCAGCTTGACGGCTGATGCTGCCTTCCCTCTCCGCTCCCCCAGTCCTCTGCCGCCTCCATTTGCTCTCCAGGAGGCTGTTGTAGTTGGAGGAAAGTGACACGCGAGGCAAGCTAGGGGAGCAGAAGGCCCCAGGCCCAGCCCGGACCACCGTCTTTTTTAGTGAACTTCCCACAATCTTTCAGCAAAGCGAAACTCATCCAAGGTCATTGCGAGGCCAACAGGGAGACCACAGCTAGGATGAGGATGTCAGAGGGCTGTCACTGAGGTATCGTGACTGCAAGAAAATCCGCGGAAGAGAGCCTTTCCCCTCTCTCATTGAGCAAACGGTTTGGCTTGTGTAGGCAGAATGCTACGATGTTGTAAGGGATCATACAAATGACTCACTCACAGGCTAGGAAAGTCCAGAGAGGCGGCGGACCTGCCCGAGGGCGCACAGCCAGCGCCTCGCAGGGTCTGGGAGGAGACGCCCGCTCTCCTCGCTGCGGCTGGGACTTTCCAAGATGCTCCACTTTTGCCAGGAGGGGATTCCTTCCCCGCCCCGCAGAGCAGGCTGGTGCTGCTGTGTTTGGAGTGGAGTGAGGCTCTGGGGCCCCTTCGGCTCTGCCCCCGTCCATGCCGTTCTTAGGGTACCTCTGGGAGACCCCCAGGCTTCGGGACCCCATCTGAAAGCCACAGCACCCATCCAAGCAATAGCAAGACTCCAACTCACGTCAGCTTCCGAAGGATGCGAGGCCATCTACCAAGAGCTCCGAAAAGCCCTGCGAGACCCCACACCAGTAGTGCGGCGTGCTCTGTCTCTGTCTCTGTCTCTGTCTCTGTCTGCCTCTCTCTGTCTCTGCCTGCCTCTCTCTGTCTCTGTCTCTGTCTCTGTCTCTGTCTCTGTCTGCCTCTCTCTGTCTCTGTCTCTGTCTATCTGTCTCTGTCTCTGTCTGCCTCTCTCTGTCTCTGTCTCTGTCTCTGTCTATCTGTCTCTGTCTCTGTCTGCCTCTCTCTGTCTCTGTCTGTCTCTATCTGTCTGTCTCTGTCTCTGTCTCTGCCTCTCTCTGTCTGTCTCGCTGTCTCTCTCTCCCTGCCTTGCAGGTGCACCCCTGCAAGCTTCCCCAGCCACATGGCTTTCTCCCAGGCCCCTGGTCCCCGTCCTTCTGTGTGTACCTGCCTCTGTGTCCAACTTGCCCCTTCTTACCAGGCCGCCAGTCATATAGGTCACCCAGTGACCCCATCTTAACCCGATCATCTGAAAGTCCCTATTTCCAAATAAAACCACACTCATTGATATTGGGGTTAGGACTTCAACCTTCGTTTTTGGGGGAAGGCAATTCAACTGGTGACAGTGACCTTGCCTTGAGAGTCACATGACATCCCTTCTGCTGTGGTTAGCCAGTTCCTCCCCCAGGGTCTAGGGGAGCGCAGGTGAGATGGCAGGTACTGCTGCAGCTACTTTGAGAAACCACAGTCTGCATCAACCCTGTTTTGAAATACATATTTTTGGTTGCTATCATTTAAGCATAAGGGGAATTTACAAAACTTGATGTCTGGTGCTTGAAACACGAGGAGAGGCTGACGACAGGGGCTGGGGGGCTCTCGTTTCCATGAGAGCTGCCCTTTTGGGAGACTGGAGGGGTCTCGAGCTGACCCACTTCCTGTGTCTCCCTCTCCCAAGGCCCAGGGTCCACTTCCCTCATGCAGGCCCTTGCCTCTTGCTCCCTGGGCCTCTGAGGGTGTCCCCTCCCCCATGCAGGGAGAGCTCCCCGGGGCGGAACCCCAGGAACTCCCCCTAAGGTGAGATCATCTTGTCCAGACCAGAACAACCCCGCCCCGGGGAAGCCACAGGAGGCAGCCGAACAAGACCGGCCCCCCTCTGATTCACCACCCCGTGCCTATAGGACTGGTCCGGGCACGAGGATGAGGCTGGACAAGCACGGGCAGCTGGCTGATTACAGGGGGAGAGCCGGGGTGGGATGGGGAGGCCGCCCAGAGCTGCAAACAGATGTGGTCACCACCTCCACCCGTGGCGACGGACCGCGCCTCCCCCCGGGGTCTCCTTCCAAGACAAGACATCAGGGGCTACTTCACGGGGGGTTTCCCTGACCTCCCACTGCTCCCATCCATCCGTGTATTCCAGAACCTTCCCAGATTGTCCCTGCCAACTCCCTTTGTGACCAATGCAAGGCCAAGATCACCAACACGACTTCCGTGTCATCCCGGGAGCCTGGAAGGAGAGCAATCATTTTTCTCCAGCGAGGGGTCTGCCGAGCCGGACACCGCTGTCCCGGACGCCCACAGGAGTGTGGGCAAGTCCCCTCAGCCCGAGGAGCCCAGCCCTCTTCCAGCTCGGACACGCGGTGGTGCCTGGGCTGGGAGAGTCCCCAGGTCTCGGGGATATTCTGGGAGATCCCAGCTCTGCCACCTCGGGCAGGTCACTTGGCCTCTCTGTGCCTCTGCTGCTGTCTTGCAGAGAGGCAATGAGTTCATGTATGCAAAGTGCCTGCCCGGGAGCCTTTTGCTAATATTTGCAAGTGTCCTGAGGAACGCCTGGGTTTCCCCTTCTAGTGCTGCACCCTTGGGCGCCAGCTGAGGTCAGTGCATTTGGGATTTGCATGCCCCCTTGCACTCCCAGAGCAGGCTGGGCGTGGTGAGGCCGCAGGCACCAGGACAGAGCTGGCCCAGTGCCAGGCTGAGACGGCACAGGTCCTGCTGCCCCTGGCACTCGGGCTGGCCACGCCCTCCCTGCTCCCCACGCTCAATGCACACAGTGCTCCCGTGTCCCCAGCCTGCACGCAGAGAGGCCAAGGGAGAGCCCGAGGGCCCGAGCTCCAGCCCCCAGGCCCTGATTCATAGTGTCCAGAGGGAGAGCCCACAGGGGCTTTTCTTGAGCTTAGGAAAGGAGGGTGGTTCGGTTCTTGGTAAGGGCTGGAAACCCTTTCAAAGGAGGCTGGGAGCAGGGGAGAAGCAGGACAACCGGCATCCTGTGGTTGCCAACGTGGTTCCGGTGCCTGGCCCTGGGATGCCAGCGCCGGGCTCTCTCCCTGAGTGTATTGAATCTCGGTGACGCCCAGAGATGGAAGAGGCGCAATGGAGCGCCAAGGAGAGCCGCTTACACACGTCCCAGGGCTGGGTGGCTCCAGCCGACGGAAGCGCACGCTCATAGGTTCCCTTTGGCGGTCTGGGGGAGGAGCCTCCCTTGTTTCCCCCAATCTCCGAGGGTTCCGGGCTCCTTGGCTTGCAGCCGCATGCCTCCAGCCCCTGCCTGTGCCTTCCCACGGCTCCTCCCCCTCCTTGGCTCACTTGGTGGCCCCTGGTGTCCTTAGACGGCCGCCAGTCATTGGATGCAGGGCCCACCTCACCGAGCGCGGCCCCATCTTATGTGATTACACCTGCAAAGACTATTTCTGAATCAGGTCGCGTTCAGAGGCTCTGGGTGGGTGTGAACTCTGCAAGGGTACAATTCAACCTACTCCACTGTGCGAGACTCCCTTATCTGAGGTCAGCGGAGAGCCCCACAGGGGTTCCCCCCGCCCCGCAAGGGTGGGCTTGGCCCCAAGCCACTTTAGACCAGGAGTGAGCAAACGCCTGCCTTGGTTTCAAGCCTGGTTTCAGCGTGGTTGTCACCGTCTTAAAATACTTCATGGAAAATACAAATCCCGAATATCATAGTCTGTGATATGCAATTCTAATTCCAGGGCCTATAAATAAAACCCGCCAGGCACATTCATTTACGGAGTGTTAGTGGCTGCTTCCACGCCAGGGACTCGGGTGCTGTGGTCACAAAGCTGGCCCTTTCGGGAAACACCCTGACCCCCAAGGACACTCACTTTTAGCCGCTTCTCCTGCCTGCTCTGCCGCCTGCCCAGAGTTGGGGGGTCTCTGGGAGTGCTCAGGCCCCCTCCCCTGGACCATGCAGTGCCTGAGCCCCGGCTAACGACCCCCACAGAGGAGGGTTTGGGCCTGAGGCACAGCCCTGGCTCCTGGCTCCCACTTCCTGCCAACACAGACCCTGAGAGGCAGCAGTGTTGGCTCAAGTAGTTGGGTTCCTGCCTCCTCCATGGCCGACCTGGAGTGAATTCTCAGCTCTGGGCTTTGGCCTGACCCAGCTATGGCTGTTACAGGCATCTGGGGAGTTGAAACAGCAAATAGGAGCTCTCTTTCTCTCTGGTGTGTCTCTGCTGCTCCAATATATAAATACAATTTTTAAAAAGAGTTATTTATTTGAAAGGCAGAGTTAGAGAGAGAGAGAGAGAGAGAGAGAGAGAGAGAGAGATATCTTCCATCTGCTGGTTCACTCCCTAAATGGACGGAGTGGCCGGAGCTGGGCTGATCCAAAGCCAGGAGCCAGGAGAACCTTCCGGGTCTCCAGTGGGGGTGCAGGGGCCCAAGGATTTGGACCATCTTCTGCTGCTATCCCAGGCCAGAGCAGGGAGCTGGATCAGAAGTAACTGACACCCATATGGGATGCTGGCACTGCAGACGGCAGCTTTACCCGCTACAACACAGTACTGGCCCATATCAATACAATCTTAAAAATAAAAGAGAGGACACACAAAACCAAGCAGGTCTGCCCCCTTGCACTCCTGGAACAGGGTTGGGGTGGTGAGGCTGTAGGCACCAGGACAGAAGCCTGCTCTGCCCCTCACACAGTGTGCTCAGAGCCAGGCCGAGCGGGGCTTCCGCTGGCACTCGGGCTGGCCACTCCCTCCCTGCTCCCCACTCTCAATGCACACAGCACTCCCGTGTCTCCAGCCTGCAGGCAGAGCCGGCCACAGAGGGCCCGAGGGCGCACACAGAACAGGTCCTTCACCCTGGTCCCGCCTTGGGCACAGTGCCGGAGGGTGGGACCTGCTCCAGCCAGCTCAGCTGTCATCATTTCCTGCAGCTCAGGGGGCTGCTGGCAATGCCCTCTTTTTTTTTTTTTTTTAAGATTTATTTTATTTATTTGAAAGACAGAGTTACAAAGAGAGGTAGAGACAGAGAGAAAGAGGTCCTCCATCCGCTTGTTCATTCCCCAGATGGCTGCAATGGCCGGAGCTGTGCCAATCCGAAGCCAGGAGCTTCCTCCGGGTCTCCCACATGGGTGCAGGGGCCCAAGGACCTGGGCCATCTTCCACTGCCATTCCAGGCCACAACAGAGAGCTGGATCGGAAGAGGAGCAGCGGGGACTAGAACTGGCACCCATATGAGATGCCGGTGCTTCAGGCCAGGGCTTTAACCTGCTGTGCCACAGCGCTGGCCCCAATGCCCTCTCTCTTTCTTTCTTTCTTTCTTTTTTTTTTTTTTTTTTTTTTTTTTGACAAGCAGAGTGGACAGTGAGAGAGAGAGAGACAGAGAGAAAGGTCTTCTTTTTGCCGTTGGTTCACCCTCCAATGGCCGCCGCAGCCGGCGCATCGCTCTGATCCGATGGCAGGAGCCAGGTGCTTCTCCTGGTCTCCCACGGGGTGCAGGGCCCAAGCACTTGGGCCATCCTCCACTGCACTCCCTGGCCACAGCAGAGAGCTGGCCTGGAAGAGGGGCAACCGGGACAGAATCCGGCGTCCCGACCTGGACTAGAACCCGGTGTGCCGGCGCCGCAGGCGGAGGATTAGCCTATTGAGCCATGGCGTTGGCCCCCAGTGCCGTTTTACTGTCACAACACACTGGAGAATCCCACCGGCACTGGCAGAAGCTCCTGGTATCCTTTCTGGGTCTAATTTCACCCTGAGCAATCCCAGAGGAAAGAACGGATGTGAGCTGCTTGTCATCTGCTTTGAGAAGCAGAAGGGAACTTTGGTGGGGACGTCAACCTCAGAAGGCGCGGGGAGACTCTGCCGTGGGCTGGCCGGCTCCCATTGCCTTCTCCTGTCCACGCGCCACCACGCTCCGCACCCCACAGGGAGGCTGTCCTGCGAGCAAGAATTTCCCTCGCCACCACCAGGAGCCCCCACGGGAGAATGAGACGGCAGAGAGCACGGTTGGGAGCTGTGGCCTCCCCAGCAGCCTCCCTGCCCCTGGTGGGCGCCTTTCTCTCTCCCCCTAGGCCGCCGGCCCCCGTCCCCTCCCCCTGCGTGTGTCACCAGCCCCAGGCTGCAGGCCCCCGTCCCCTCCCCCTGCGTGTGTCACCAGCCTCTTGCCGTGCCCTGACCCCGTGCTGACAACTTGCTGAGTGGTCATTTTTTTTTTGACAGGCAGAGTGGACAGTGAGAGAGAGAGAGAGAAAGGTCTTCCTTTGCCGTTGGTTCACCCTCCAATGGCCACCGCGGCTGGCACACTGTGGCCGGCGCACTGCGCTGATCCAAAGGCAGGAGCCAGGTGCTTCTCCTGGTCTCCCATGGGGTGCAGGGCCCAAGCACTTGGGCCATCCTCCACTGTACTCCCTGGCCACAGCAGAGAGCTGGCCTGGAAGAGGGACAACCGGGACAGAAGCCGGTGCCCCGACCGGGACTAGAACCCGGTGTGCTGGCGCCGCAAGGTGGAGGATTATCCTAGTGAGCCAAGGCGCCGGCCGCTGAGTGGTCATTTTATAAAACTCCTCGAATGAGCCGAGCGTGCCGCTGCTTTCTGGCTTGGCTGATATTTATTCTCTCCAGGCCCGGTTTAGCTGTCCACCCAGAGACACCCCCCCCCCCACCGCACTCCCCCCCCCCCCCCCCCCCCCGGTTTCTAAGACCCTGAAGCTAGGAAGAGATCCAGGAACACAGCATGCCTTGATAACAGATTGGGATCGGGAAGACTGAGGGGGCGGCGCCTAAAGCTTGGAGTTCATGGGTGAATCCACCAAGTGTCATTGCTTCTAAAGACAGCAGCGAGGACGCCGTCCACGTGCAGAGCACTGCACGGTGCACAGAGCGTGTTCGCGCACGGGCTGCCTTTCGAACGCCGCACGTTCTGTGAGGACGGCTGAGCAGGTGTCGGCATCCCATCTTCTGGAAGGAGAGACCTGGGGTTCTGTCAGATTGGCACAAGGAGCTGCAGCACTGGGACTTGAACCAGGCGTCTGATTTAGCAAATAAAAGCAGAGGATACCTGTTCATTGTCAATGTCAGATGAACAGCGAATCCTGTTTGTGGATAAGCATGTCCCACGCAACATTGGTTTGTGTTTTACCCAGCGACTCTGACATGAGCCCAGGTTTCCCAACTTCAGAGCCTGTCTGACCAATCAGATTTCCAAAGTCAGCCTCGTGGGGCCAGCGCTGTGACGTAGCAGGTTAAACCTCCACCTGCGACGCCAGCATCCCGTATGGGTACCTGCTGGAGCCCTGGCTGCTCCACTTCTGATCCAGCTTCCTGCTAAGGTGCCTGGAAGATGGTCTGAGTACTTGGGTCTCTGCCACCCACATGTGAGACCTGGTTGAAGTTCCAGGCTCCTGGCTTGGGCCTGGCTCAAGTCCCAGGTGTTGTAACTGTTTAGGGAGTGAAACCAGTGGATGGAAATTGTGTGTGTGTGTGTGTGCGTGTGCATGCGTGCGTGCGTGCGTGCGTGTGTGTGTCCCTCCCTCCCTCTCTCTCTAACTCTCGCACCTGTTTGGATTTCCCCCAAGGGAGTGGAAGGAGAAGCAGGGCTGGGGTGATCCTGCCCAGACACGAGTGAATTATGTCCCTGCAACCCCCGCCAGGAATCCTGGCCTGGCGACAGCGTAGACTCTCAAGGAGCATGACCTGGGGGTGGAGAAGGTGATCCTATGAATCTGGACTCATAATAGAGGAGACACAGCAATCAGAGAAAATGGACTCACTGCCCTCCCCCGCCACCCCCTTGTCCCAAATCACGGTTGTATCCAGGAGATGCTCCGCCTTCCTCCCCCAGACCCTCGGACCCGGCTGTAGGAGGGGCTTGGCACTGGGCGGGCAGTCTGTTCAGGTTCTCAGTAGGAGGAGCAGACGATCTATTGGCTGAAGAGGAAGGGAGCTTACGAATAATTACACCGGGACTAACTAAGCATCAGGACCACACAACAGCACGTTATCTGGCCCCTGCAGGAACGACTGAGCTGATCCCAAACCTCAGAGCCGGCAGCAGGCGCCTGGAAGGGCATCTGCACAGGGGCAGGTGCAGCCAACCCAGCCCCCTACAGCGCCACTCACCCCCTCCCCACGAGCTGGGTGCTCAGTGAGGGCCATGGGTGGCGCCTTCCCGCTGAGTTCAGAGTCAGGTTGATGCCAGCCTGGTCCCACGCCTGTGTGCCCAACCTCTAGGGCAGATTGCAGGGGTTGATGGCCAAAGATCCCATATTTTTTCCAGATCTCTCTGGAGCAATGGGTGATGGGCTTTGATGCCCTGTGTCCTCTGGGGTAACCGGATTCTGACCAAAGCTCTGGTTAAGTTTTAATAAAACCTAAACCCAAAGGGCTTGGTAGTCCATGTTGGGAGGAGGTGAACCAGAGAGCATCCGGCATTTCCATTTTGATGTCCGGGGGTACAGCTTAACTTCTGAGCAACTGGCTCTCAACAGCCCAGACAGTCCCTAAATGGGAAGCGCTAACACCCCTGGATTTCCTGGGAGTGTGTCAGGGCCACTGTGGCAATAGGGTGGTGGCCTGGGCACAGGTGCTGGGGGCGGTCCCACTAGAGTCTGCTGGAGCGTTCGCACTGGCCTGAGCAGCCTGCAACTGACTGCTCAGGACCACCCAGGGCCCACCCCCCCTCACCTTTCCACCTTGCACCTTAACAAACCTCCCTACCTCCCCCCCCCCATTCCCCGGGAGTCTGCGGCTTCAGGCTTCAGGGTGTCTGCCCTGCCAGAGCCAGCCGAGCCCTCCCCCGCAGCCAGCGTCTTTGACCATCAAGGTCGGGAGGACAGAGCGCGGCTCTGGTGGTTTGGGGCTTGTCCTTTGGCAGGCAGGATAGCGGATGGGGGGCGGGGGGAGGAGGAGGTCACCCCTGTCCAGGACTCAGAGGCTGCAAGAGGCAGAAGCTGCACCCAGGCCACAGAGAGGGTCATGGCAGAGGTTGAGGTCAAGTTCAAGTTCAATGGTGCCCAAGTCTGCCAGCCCAGCTGCTTTTTCCCATGTAGCAACTCTGCAAGCTTCAAGCAGAGAAGCTCGGTGGGTTCGGGGAGACCTTCCCGAGTTTTTCCAGGTGAGGTTACCTTCTCTGAGAGACGGGGTGCTGTGCCCAACCCAACCCTGAAGGAAATACCGATCCTCTCCACCTTCTCAGCTTTGCCTCTCTCTGTCTCTCTCTGTGGGTGTTGTCCCGTGTCCCACCCCCTCAGTGTAACTGACTGGTCTTAAGGCTGTAGGTGGCCAAAGTCCACACCTACTGGCTGCGGTCAGGGAGGGGCCGGCCCGGGTTTGAAGGTGAATGAGGAAGAAGACGGCCAATCAAGAGCTGGCCGGCTTCTCCGAGGCCCAGAACAAAAGCACTTTGTGCGGGCTGCACTTTCTGGTGTTCAAAGGCTGTAGCTGATCTCTACATCAGCGACCGGTGGGGGAGCCGGATTCCCCTGGGAGCCCCGAGGTTCTGCGGTCTCCCGGTTCACAAGGGGCCATTCTAGAAGCAGAGTCCAGGCCCAGAACGCCTTCCTTGTTATTTTCCGTAAAGCAAACACCCTCAGGGCAGTGGGCCAGGAGTGTCTTCTACTGTTGGGGTGGGATCCAAATGGTGTGTAAGATAAAAATTGTATGTTGTCAGAACTGCCCTTGAAAACCCCTCAATCAACTTGAAAAGTGCTCACAAAGCGCAGTCCTGCATTATGGACAGACACTCCCCGATCTGACCTCCCCTTAACCAACTGGCCACGGCCACTGGCGCCCCAGCTTCCTTCTGCAAGACCCGCTGGTGCCGGGGTACCCTAAAGCTTGAAGGCGGGGAGGCTGCTTTCTCTCGGGTCCGACGCTCCTGCTCCCAGGGAACTGAGCTGCCTGTTTAGAGTCAGTTATCCCAAACTTGTTTATGCCAGCTGTGCTTTTTATAATAATTGCATGATTTTGTAAACTATGAGGTAAGTGGAGTGGAGAAGGAGCATCGTTATTTCTCCCAAAATTATGGTGAATTCTTCGGAAAAGAAATGCTTCAGTAAAGGAAAGTTGAAAAAAAAAAAAACAGTCTGTAGAATCAGTTGTGGGCAAGGATGGTAAAACGCTAGGGAGAGAGAAACTCCAGGATTCTGCTCTTCCATAAATCCGCATCTGAAGCGTCCTCACTTCAGAGAATCTGGGACGTACTGGTGCTGCATTGCAAGTGTGATGTATGCAGAGCAGATACTGGGAACTCATCCTCAAAGAAAGAACAAGGCCAGGCCCCAAAGGCAGGTGTGGCCAGCGGATGAGCCCTGGTGTGCGGCACAGGTGGAAATGGGGGCTTAATGGATTGTATTTCCCCCTGCTTCCTTTGCAGTGGCTGAGTGGCCACCACGTCCATGCACACCTGCTGGGCATTATACAACAATGTCCCATGAGTGTACCCAGCGGGTGGCACCACAGTCATATGGAAACAATTTCTCCACGCTTTCTCTCACTTGAGTAACGCGAGAGAAATGCGGCAGGACGCAACACCACTGTAGCCGTTCGTTCAACCATGCAAGCCCCAACTCTAACCTGGGTGAGTGGACAGGGGGAGGTGCCCCTGACCAAATCCCTGGGGCTCCCAGGTGGTAGAAATTACAATACCACAGGGCAGGCAGCTTGCTGCACCAATCAGAGGCACTGCAGGTGTCAAGGGCGGGGTGGGGACTCCTCGCCCCTCCTCGTCCAGGGTGAGTGAGTCACTTACACTCTCTGCTCCAGGTACTCCCTTGCCTCCAGCATCACCAGAATTCCATGAGTCAGGCAGCCTGCAGCGTGTGTTAGGGCTGCTGCTGTTCTCACCTCACTACCACTTGCAGAATGCACCTGACAGTCTCTTATCTGAAATGCTTCAAATACGTCGAACAACAGATTGCACCTGCAAGGACAGGTGTCCACCCGCCTGTGAATGAGCCTCCACTTTCTCTGTCGAAAGCGCAGTGTGGCTAAAAATGGTGTTTGGGGAACGGCTGGTTTCTAGGGCAGGTGTCCTGTCCACCTCCCAGGGAGCCAAAGAACAAATCAGGCTTCAGAACTCAAAAAAAAAAAAAGTTTATTTATAAAATACTGACAGTTCGACAGGACCTGGGACTTCTCGTGGTATATATTTCAAATCAATTTCTTTCTTACCTTTCATTTAAAAAATAAACCAGCTAACAAGCTATAGGACATACAGATATATACTTTTTCTCACAGATAAGACACCTGCCATAATGAATCCTCTATCCGTGTGATTTTTCATTATATCTTTTAAATCAAAAAAATAAAGATTTGTGTTGTGATTTGTTTTTTGAGTCTCTGTGGGTGAAGAAAGGTAACTCGTTTCAATGCTTTTGGTTATTCTTACGGAAACAGACAGCCGGACCCAAGGGCACCTGTGCCCAGGACTGGGGCCAGGGTTGCCTGCGGGTACGCCTGTGGCTGCCCGGGGACAGGATCGTGGAGAGGCACTCGGGGGCTGGGAGCAGCTGTTCCGATGGTGCCCCTCCCACCCAGGGGCCCCACACCCCGTGAGTGCACACGGGGAAGGTGGGAGAAGCCCCCGCCCAGTCCTGCCGCTGGGAGGCTCTGGCTCCTGGAGAAACTGCCCAGGGAGGCGGGGGGGGGGGGGGGGCAGCGACAGAAGGCGGCTTTGGAGGAGCGTGTGCCGGGCAGGGTAGCTCCCCCCCCACGCTGTGCCTTTGTTCCCTCTGAGTCGTGGCAGTGTCCGGTTTAGGGTTGGCGAGGACCGGAAGAGGAGACAGCCTGGGTGTGCAAAGCCCCTTGGAGCTCTAGGAGGTAGGGGCTTCTGGGAGCCAGTCTGGGTGTGCAAAGCCCCTTGGAGCTCTAGGAGGTAGGGGCTTCTGGGAGCCCCATCACTTTGGTCGTCTGGCAGTCTGGGTGAGGAGTGCCTGTGAACCGAGGAGGCACAGCCAACAGGAGAGACGTCAGCCCTGGGCTGCCCAGTGTGGGCTCCTGGGCACCGCAAGGCCACGCCCAGGGGCCAGGTGTGTCTCCGTGTGACCCTGCTTCCTGGGGCGTCCCCTGGGCAGGAGCCCTAAGGTCACTGGCTCACAGGGAGGGCTTCCTGTCACTGGTGGGCTGTGCCTGCCGCACCCTGCTAGTGTGGCCGGGAGCCTGGGAGGGGGGTTGGGAGCCTCCAGTGCCCAGGTAGATATGTAAACAAGAACAAGGAGATGTCTTTAAAAAATCCACAGTTGCACAGCCAGAGGCCGCGGCCTCCAGACGCGTCTGGGGCACTGGAGGCGGCATTTCAGAGGGGCCGGTGTCCAGAGCGGGGTGGGGACATTTGCTCTGGCAAATCCAGGGTTTGGCACAGCGTCCTCCCTCTCCTCAAACAGCAGATCGCCAGGCCGCCTGTGCCTCATGGGGAGACGGCTTAGCCCACGAGGGGCTCCAGAGTCCACCGGCTAACGCACAGGCGGATGTGCGCCCGTGTGTATCTGCGCATGCGTATGCACCAGCACAGGTGTGAATGAGCCGGGGCGGGGGCGCTCTCAGGGCACCAGGGGAGTCATTCAAGACAAAGGATGTCGGCTTCTGGTGCCGCGCGCGCTCACCTGCACAGTTTGGACTCAGCCCCCTTCCTCTTAAGAACCCCTCACGGGGTGAGGCTAAAACCATCCCCTGACGCGAGGGGAACTTCCTTCAGTGGTTACACACTGGAGAGGGGGAGGGATGAAGTCGTTAGAGGAAAAGAAAAAAAAGAAGGGGAGAAGGAAGCAGAGGGTACAGCCGGCGGGCGCCTGTGCAGAGGCAGCCAGATGTGCAGCTGGGAGGACGCCAGGGGCTGCAGAGGGGACGGCGGAGTGGGGCGGGGCGTCTGCAGGGGCCCCAGCGCCCCCCTTCCTGGAGGAGCAAAACCTCCACCCAGTGCCCTCCTGGGGGTAAGGTGGTGCTTCCCTCCAAGACCGTCTCAGTGGGGCACCCTCTGTTCCCACAGGTGTTGGGGCACCTGCCTGCGGAACCACCTTCCAGATCCCCTTTGACATTTCCCAGGGGTCAAGTGCATGGGGGGGAGCCCACGGCTGGGGGGGGGCCCAGACTCCCCTCCCCTACCATCACCATCACAGTGGCTGCCTGGGCTGGTGGGGACAGGTACAGGCTCATACTCAGGTCCCCAACTCAGGGCTCCCCTAACTTTTCCCCTCACCCCCAAAGCAGGGCATCACCTTCCTGACGGCACGGCCACAGTCCCCGTGTGTGTTGGGCGGAACAAGCCCCCTGCAGGCACCCGTCCACCACCAGAGAGGAGGCCACGGCCTCAGGGTGGCTCCTCAGGGCTGGCTGGGGTCTCCAAGGGTATCAGAAGTCCCAAGGCTATGGGACAATCAGGCCACCAGAAGCGGCTGTTTCCAGAGCATTCCTGGTGGCAGAACCTTGTCCTCCCATGAGCCATTCCTGTGCCTCGCTGGCCAGCGTGGCCCTGGGCTGAGTGCACTGGACTATGTCTCCTGACCGGCCCCGCCTCACTCCCAGCCCTGACCAGGCTGAGCCCTGACTCTGCAAAGCAGGTGCCACTCTGGGCTGCGTGATGCTGTGCTTGGGAGGCAGGGGCCGGGACAGGAGGGCCACAGATCTCAGAGTGAGTGTGCTGCTTGGGAGGCGGACTCTGGGGTCTCTCCCAGAGGAGCCCCGGGGACCCTCTCCTTGCAAGTGAGTGGGAGCTGTGTGTGTGTGTGTGTGTGTGTGTGTGTATGCGCGTCTGTGTTAGGCGCAAGGTGCAGCAGGTGGCACCTGGATTGGAAGATACCGAATAAAGCTTTGTTTTTTTTCATTGCCGACTTCCTGCAATGCCCCCCACAGCGCTGGGCCTCTGCTCCCCAGACCTCGCCTCTCCTTGTCTGTGCTCAGGGAAGTGGAGGCAGGGCTCAGCTGCAGGGCGGGGTGGGGGGGGGGCTCTTCCCCTACCCTGCAGACCCCTCTTGCATTCACTATGGAAACTCGGAACTCACCAAGCACATTCTCACCCTTTAGCACTTTTTTTTTGTCTTCCTTTTCTTTCTGAATAAATCAAATGCATAGTGGAGGAGTTGATTGAGGGAGGTAGGCGGGGCAGGCCAGGGGCTGGGCGGGGCCGTCAGGTGCCAGGAGCAGCCACTGTGGGCCTAGGGATCCTGCACATTCGGGAAGGGGCAGCCCGCTAGCATCCAGAAGCTTCTTCCTGCCTTAGCCCTCCCTCCCTCCTTCACCCACTGCAAGTCCCGTGCAGCACAATCCCCCAAGGAGCAGTGAGCGGGGCGAGTTCTGGGAGCCGGGGCCACACACACCTCTTCCCCCTCCTCCTCCTCCTCCACGCTGGCTTGCTGGCCCTGGAATCTCTGGAAAAATAAACTTGGGAGGTGAAGAGTCGACTTGGTTTCTTGGTGTTTTTGTTTTCCGGCAGACGGCGCGGGAAGCAGCGAAGGAACAGTTGGTGCCATTTTTCTTCCTTCCCCTTCCTCTGCTGACATCAGACAAACGATGAGAATCCTGCTATGGGAGCCCGGGAGCCGGGGGCCAGGCTGCTGGGCGGGCGGTAGAGGGTGCTCTGCTGACTCGGGGGGTTCGGGGCGTTTTGGGGCGTTGGAGTCCGGCTGGCCTTGGGCCGAAACAGGCTGCCCTGCTGGGTGCTGTTGCTGTTGGCGACGGGGGCGTGGTCAGGCTCGCCCGAGTCGCTCTCGGTGTAGCTGTAGGCTTGTGCCCGTGAGATGCCCTTCTGCTGGCGCCGCCACGAGTTGTAGTAGGTGGGGTCGCTGATGTAGTGATTGACGAAGGAGTGGGCCTTCTGGGGGTTCGGGTCGACCTCGTACTCGCTGTCGCTTCCCTGGGAAGACAGAGATGGGGGGGTGCGGTCAGCAGCTGTGGGACAGGTCAGCGGGTGGGCGGGGCTGGGAGCACTGTTCTGCCTCTTTGGAGCCCTGGCCGATGGGCATCTCCGCTTCCCTACTGCCGAGTGGGTAAAATCCCCTTCTACCCAGGTCCACCTTCTGATCCCTGCAGAGCAGATCCTGGGCGCTGGGGTCTACCACGGTGTTGGCACAGTGCCGGCAGAGACTGCAGCCCCTGGACCCATGGGGGACTCTCCCCCAGAACCCTGGTGGACGCCACCAAGCCCTATGCATCCCCCTATACACCCGCAGTTATGATAAAGCATAAGGTACAAATCAGGCACAGTAAGAAGAGAAAGTAATGAGTGATAAACCAGCACCAGAGAGAGAGACAGACAGAAAGGTCTTCCTTTGCCGTTGGTTCATCCTCCAATGGCCACCGCGGCTGGCACACTGTGCTGATCCGAAGGCAGGAGCCAGGTGCTTCTCCTGGTCTCCCATGGGGTGCAGGGCCCAAGCACCTGGGCCATCCTCCACTGTACTCCCTGGCCACAGCAGAGAGCTGGCCTGGAAGAGGGGCCACCGGGACAGAATCTGACGCCCCGACCAGGACTAGAACCCAGTGTGCTAGTGCTGCAGGCGGAGGATTAGCCTAGTGAGCCGCGGTGCCGGCCCAGCACCAGTCTTACAACGCACTGTGTTAAAAGTTAGGGGGACGTGGGCATTTTCCGTCTAATGCTTTGGAAGCGTGGTTGACCACAGGTAATTGAAAGCCCTGAGAGTGGAACCACAGACAGGCTGGGGGAGGGGCAGAGGGCCCACTGGACCGGGTGTAACTGGAAGACCTGTGTTCCAACCTTCTTTCCCATTGAGATGAAATTCACAGAGCAGCAAGCCAGTGATTGTCATGTGCGTGTGGTTCCGGGCTGGCGCTGCGGTGTGAGGGGTCAAGCTGATGCTTGCAACGCTGGCATCGCCTATGGGGGTGCTGCTCTGCTTCCCATCCAGCTCCCGGCTACTGCGCCCGGGAAAGCAGCGGACGGTGGCCCCAGCACTTAAACCCCTGTCATCCACGAGGGGGACCCAGCTCCTGGCTCCTGGCTTCAGCTTGGCCCAGCCCAGGCCATTTGGGGACCGAACCAGTGGATGGCAGATCTCTCTGTCTATGTCTCTCCCACTCTCTTTGTCATTCTGCCTTTCAAATAAATAAATCTCTGCTGTGGCCCAGGAAGGCAGTGGAGGATGGCCCAGGCGCTTGGGCCCTGTGCCTGCATGGGGGACCAGGAGGAAGCACCTGGCTCCTGGCTTCAGATATCGGCCATTTGGGGGGGTAAACCAACGGAGGGAAGACCTCTCTCTCTCTCTCTCTCTAACTCTGCCTGTAAAAAAAAAAAAATTGTTTCCCCAACACCTTGGTGTCCCAGGCACATACTTCCTCTGCCTGTTGGAGAAATCGGCTGGAGACAGCGACGATCCGAGTTGTAGACGCTGAATCCTGGAACTAAAAATACCGTGGGCCCCTCCCCCAGCCCCGCTCCCAGCCGTGTTTGCAGAAGGAGCTGACACACCAGATGGGGACTCTGGAAGAGGCGCGCTCCGATCAGAGTGAGAGCAGACTCTCCGTGACCCCACCCAGGCTTCCCGACTATGCCTGGCTGATGCTGGCGTTTGCCGGTGATACCTGGTAGCATAATCTTGGGGGGGTGTGTGTCTGCAGGATAGCCCCGTGCGCCCCAAGCAAGTGAGTCTGGGGGGACAGGCAGCGAAACTGGAGCTGTGACCTCGCCCGAAGGGTCAGGCTCTGGGGGCTCAGGGTCCGTTACAACCTCTAGAACCCAGACACACACAGCCACAAGGCCTGGAACTAGAATGACACCCGTGAACGAGCAGGCACTCTGCCAGAGTGGGAAAAGCCGGCGCACGCACCGTTGTGTTGAATTTGCAACCTCTGAGCCGTGGCTGCGGCTCGCTCGCTAACCGCGGGCATAAGGATGCCCTGTGAGTAGACACTGCCGGTGTCCCAGGAGGCCCCGGGAACGAGTGAGCCGGGCCTGCCTTCCACAGCCCACCCCGGCTCTCCAGGCAGGCACTCCCCGCCCCAGCCCGTGGACCAGCTTTGCGATGCTCTGAGCCCCTCCCCTCCCTCTCCTCACCCCTCCCCAACCCCAGCAGACACCCTGCCTCCCAGGACCTTCCCCCCCACCGCTGCCCCGGGCAGGGCAGGGCCAGCTGCCCAAGACAATGGAAAGTCCCTGGGCCAGGTCTCGCCATTATGCAACACAGCACTCTACCAGCCCCTTTCTCTGCCCACTGCCCAGCTGCTGGCTGGAGCACACAGGGGACCTGCGGGGGAGGGGGGCGAGGCTCCATCTGCCAGGGTAGGCACCTGAAGGTAGGAGGCTGGGCTCCCTCCCTCCGCCCAGGAATTGGCTTGAATAGCTAGCTGTTGGCAGCATCCCTGGGGATTCTAGAATTTCCGCCAGCCCCAGGCCCCCCCCTTGGAGAGGCCGAAGCGTCTCCAGGGTGAGAGGAGATGGAGGCACAGTCAGGTTCTGCCCCTGGCCCTGATCAGAGGGGCGTGTTTAGAGCCATCAATCACTCCACCCTCTCAGCCTCAGTGTTCTGGTCCGGGAAGTGGGTAAAGTGCCATGGTTCACCGGTGAGATGAGTTATGATAGGAGTGAACCCTGCAAAAGGTATCAATAGGGAGAGAGCAGGGGAGGGGGGACTGGGCAGTGGCGTGAGGGCAGGGACGGAGTGAGGGTCCTGGAAGTAAGTACTCCTGGGAGAAATCTGGAAGGGCCAGAGGGTGGAGGAGACCGGCACAGCACTGCGGCTGGAGAGGGCGTGGTGGCTCAGCTCCTGCCCCCAGCCTCCCAGCGCCCCCCATGAGTGGGGCGTGTCTGGCCCTCCTGGGGTCCCAGACCCCACAGCCCATTCATCCAGATAACCCCGTGCCCTCATTGCTGGGGGCCAAGCACCTACTGGGTGCCCAGGCTTGCAGGAGGGCAGCGTTTATGACTGGATGGCAAAGCTGAGAAGCCAGCGAGGGGAGGGGCCGGCTGGGAGAGTCTGGCCCGCCCCTCCCCCACTCTCCAAAGCCAAGGTGGCGATGGTGGGGGGCGGGTGGGGAGTCTTTCCGTGGGCCCTGGCTGCTCCGCCTCCCTCTCTCTGAACATCTGTTTCTTTTCGGGGTGGGGGTGGGGTGAGAAGCCAGCAAGCGAGGGGGGGCCGGTGGGGGGCTCCTATTGCAGCTTTCAACTCTCCCGCGGCCTCCCTAATTGAATGCAGCTTCCCAGGACCCAGCCCAGCACAAAGAAGGCCTTTCAGGCCTGCCGGGGCTCCTCCAAGCCACTCCCTCTGCAATTATCGGGGTCCAGGGAGGGGACGGCAGGCCTGCCGGCCACGGGACGGCGCAGGGGGCAGGGCGAGAGGACCCTGGCGAAAAGAACGAAGAGGGGGAACAAAGCCCGGCTTTTTTGTTCATCTCCGTCCCAGACTGGGCCTGCAACAGGGCGGGGAGTGGCCAGGCTGTGGGGAGACCCTGGGGCCGGGCAGGGGGGTCCTGATCTTGTGAATCTTGTAAAGTCTGGGAGAGAGCTGTTGCCCCAGATGGCAGGGAAGTCACCAGGGGGCAGCGGCCCCAGAGCCCGGAAGCTGAGGCCTCTCCTGCATCTGTGGTCCCAGGGGCCCTGCCCAACTCCAGGGTCTGAGCCTGACCCGGGCTGCCCTCCCCTGCAGGGCTGCGGGGTGGGGCTGTGCTCGTGTCTCCCGGCCACCTCGGGAGGACTTCGCTGGATGGCCCGTTGAGACACACTCTTGGACTCTGGACTCCCTGTGCTAAAACAATTGGAAATCTCTTAGAAAAATGCCAACTCAGGCCCAACACCGTGGCGTAGCGTGTTAAACCTGTGGCCTGCGGTGCCAGCATCTCATATGGGCGCCGGTTCGAGTCCTGGCTGCTCCACTTCCAGTCCATTCTCTGCTATGGCCTGGGAAAGCAGGGGAAGATGGCCCAAGTGCTTGGGCCCCTGCACCCACGTGGGAGACCCAGACGAAGCTCTTGGCTCCTGGCTTCGGCCTCGCCCAGCCCGTCACTGCGGCTATTTGGGGGAGTGAACAAGCAGATGAAGATCTCTCTCTCTCTCTCTCTCTCTCCCTCCCTCTCTTTCTCTCTCTCCCTCTGCCCCTCAACTAAACAAATCTTTAAAAACAAACAAACAAGTTAGCTCAGACACAGTGTCACACGTGCTACTTGAGCCCTTGAGGCGACGGCAGATGTGCCTGGGTGGGGCTGGGGTCAGGGATGGCCTCTCTCTTCCAATGCACCTACACCCCATGTGGGGCAGCTGCAGGAGGCACGGCCCTTACAGCCTGGCAGACCTGCATGTGAACCCCAGCTGCCTGCACTTCTGAGCTCCATGCCTCAGTTTTCCCACCTGTTAATGGGGTGATGAGGTGTTGACTGCAGATGTACAAAGACAGAGCTTGACACGGAGCAGGTGCCCAGTGTGTGTCTCTGCCTCCCCCTCCCCAGGTGCTCTGTGCCCTGCCCCATGGCTCTCGCTGGACACAGCTTGGGTTGCCAGGCTCCTTATGGGTCAGGCTAAGGAGAAGTAGGAGAGGAGACCTTGGCCAAACACAATAAGACCAGAGACAGCGGGCGGAGGGCACAGACAGAGCAGAAGCCTCACTTCAGCCAGACGCAAATCCGTACTGCTCCCTCTTCACAGGATCCGGACCGGCTCACACTCAAATAAATGCCACCTCCTCCAGGCAGCCCTCTCTGTGTCTCCCGCTGGGGTGGCCTTTCCCCTAGGCCTCCTCACAGTGTTCTATCTGCCCCTGCGTCACAAGAAACAGAACGATGCTTGGGCACCACTTTCTCCCTGGCGGTAGCGACTGTGGTTCCATAACATTTGAACATGACATGTGACTGTCATGTGACTATCCACGCACACGTGGTCTGCCCTTCGTGGAGCCTAACACACTACAATGTCACATGGGTAAGCGTATCTCTGGCCCCTACTGGAGCCACCATGGGCAAACAGTGGCTGGTACCCTTTAGTGGGCACAGTGAATAAATGCTCCAAGGAATGAATGAATGAATGAATGGGCCCCACGAGGCGGGGACCAAGGCTCTGCCTCTCAGGCACCATGCAGGGCGCACAGCAGGGATGCAGGGAGATGTAAAAGGGGGAGGGGGTGGCGGAAGGGAGTGGGGGGTTCCCTGATTCACTTTTCCTTGTTCTCTGTCCCACCAGTGCCTCCCAGAGGGCTCTGAGCATCAGAGCTGTCACTCACGGGGGTCTATCCCGGCCCGGCCCGCAGCGAGTGATCAATAAATTAGGAGGCATAGCAAACTTTCCTCTTACCTTCCCTGCAGGCCGAATTCCATTCTAAGGAGCTGGAAGGGGCCCGCCCATGATGTTGCCAAGAACCGAATAGCAAAATGATGTGCGTGCTAATTCCACATTTCCTTCCTACCCAACCCGGCCTCTTGTTCGGTGGAATCGGGAGGCAGCCACCCTGCGTTTCCTAAGGCTGCATCACCCAGGCCGCCGCCGGCGACCCTGCAGCCTCTGCCGTGCCCCTCCGTCCCCCTGCCCTGCACCCCACAGGCGCCCACTCTGCCTCCCCTTCCCTGGAGAGCCGGTCCTGGTCCCTGCCTCCGCTGGCCCTGCGACAGCCCGCCTTGCGTCATTTCCTGTGTGTCTGTGTCTAAGTCAGATCGGCTTTTTGTTTAGGATCGCAGCGCAGGAAGACGGCTGGGCAGATTCAGAGAGTGAGTCTTGGGTGGTCTGACTCAGAACAGAAACCAGGCGGCAGGAGATCTGGTGGTGGGGGTGGGGGAGGAGCCCTGGCCTGGGTGGCTGGTGGCCTCCAGGGACAGCTGCCCCACGCCCCCGATGCTTTCTCGCACACGCAGGGTTTCAGGATTTACTGTGCCTGCCGCAAGGGCATCGGAGGGAGGCCGGCCG